>NC_046335.1:5432946-5743035 GCF_000738735.6 Corvus cornix cornix
TGGGCTTCATACGTGAACACAAAATGTCCTGGCCTGTGCTGGACATGAGGTCAGACCAGCTCAAGGGTGGATGGTTTCTATAATGCAGCTCCTCTTCCAATTTTCTGCTGCTCTCCAGGCCACCACAGTGAGTTGGTGGTGCAATTCCACACCTCACAGAGAGGTCCTTCCTCATGACCCCTGTGCCCCCCCTACCCCTGGTGTGCAGAGCACTCAGCCTTCCCACCATTCATGGGCAGCTCCCTTACAGTTACTGCTCGGTCATCTGAGAGATAATGACCATCGTGATCCCCTGTGACCTCAGGCTCCTTGGAAACCCCACAAAGAGGGGAAGAAAAATGAAACATTTTCATCCCATCCTCCCAGGAGCTCCCAGAGGTGGACATTTGTAGCTCCATAAATGATGGTGGGGAAGGAGGCCAGTGATGAGCCCAGTCCATGTGTTGGGAGCCTTCCCATGTCTCTTGGCCAATGCTGGCAGAAGTTACTCTTGTTAGCAAAGTGTCAGGAAGGCACCAGTGGCAACTCTGCTGACAGTGAGCAGCTGTTCTGGTGGCGTCCTCAAGGGATGGGGTGCCTGGAATCTGAGATTCTCCCTTTTTCCACACAGAATTTACTTCCCAAAATATTTACCGTGGTTTTGATCTTTGCCCAAAACTGAAATTTCTTTTCTATGGCTGGAAAAAAATTTGGGTTTGGAAAGAGTGAGACTCTTCACTCCCCAGATGAGGTTGTACACATGTAAAATGTTGGTATGATTTTCCATTTGGTTTGGTTAGAGATAAAGATGTTGCTAAAAATTCAAATCTAAGAGTCTTATTTAAGCATTAACCTTTTGCAATTGGTGTAAGAGGCCCACATAAATATAGTTACAAAGTATCATATTTTAATAAACTTGAATAGATTTTAAATTGACAGCTTCTAGGAGAATAGAACCCCCTGCATTTATGTCCTAAAATATCATGAAGTGGGATTAAAGCTGAATTTTTAACCTTTCTTTTCCTACTTTTTTAAAATGTGTGGTAACCTTCTTTTAATGTTGCAGCAATAGTTTGTAGCACATAAATGAAAGTGCTGACCGTGAGAGTTGGAGTGGTGCATCGCTGACTGGAGAACTTCCTTCACATCTCATCTCCAGGACACTGTCCCCATACCAGTGTTAGCAGCAGCCTCTCCAGTTCCCTAGGCAGTGCAGAAAAAGCTTAAAACTCTCTGTCTTCATCACATGCACAGGGCTGTTTCAATGGAAAACTTGAGCCGCTGATATTTCCATAGAGATCGGCTTAGATCCACGATTGCACTTCTCAAGGACTTACGTCTTCAGTTTTCTTAGCTATTTTCTGCAACTCCCTAAACAAAAATATCTCTTCTCCAAATTCAGAAAGGTCACTGTCTTCAACCACAAATTTAATTAACAGCTTTCTCCTTCTACAGACCTTTTCATTCCCCTCTTTAGTTAATTTTAACTCAGTGTCCCACATTAGGAGCCTGCATTTTCCACTTGAGGGAGTAGATGCTCACAGGAGTGGCCCCAGGGAAGCTCAGCTCAGTAAGTGATCACCAGTGGGAGCCAGGGTTATACACAGCATTACACCGTGGAAAGCTTCCCATCTCCTGTTTCAGACAAAATGTCTACAAAAACAATACTACTACTTTGCTAAATTCCTGCATTCTGCAGATGGGAAGCTCAATTTCTACAGGGAAAGCCAGGCTGTTTTGGGGCAGCTCACGATGCTCCATCTTTTTGCTGCTGCTGCTAATTTTTGTGAGCACCATAGAATACAGTAGAAAATTGAAACTGTGTGAAAGATCAACAAATCAGTGTAGAATGTCACGCAGCAACATCTGTTAACTTTGGCTCTATCTCAGATCCTCCTGACCCCCTCCTTCCCAGCCACAAGTCTCCTACTTTGTGAGAGCTCCGAGTGATAGGGACTTGGAGAGGAAGGGTGTGGAAATGTCTCACTATTTCTCAGTGGTCTGAAGGGCTTGCAAAAGTACTACCTGGAATGAAAACTTAATGTTTGTGTGTTTCTATATTTTTAATTATGAAACAAATGGGAATTTGCTGAATGAATTAATTGTATTGCTCTGTAAAAGTCTGTCTTGAGAGCCATTATGTATGGGAGCTTACAAAGCCTGTGGAGAGAAAGGAAAGTGGCTTCCCTTTCTAATTAGGGCTTTCAGGAAATCTTTGATTACAGAATCAAGTAGGGTTGCTCAGAAACATTTGTTTGGTAGTACTTCAGATAAATGAAATTTGTGCCTAATAATAATTTTGCTAGTGACACTGGAAGCAGCTGTACTTGCTAATGGTAAACTTGCCCTGAATAAATCTTCCCCCCTTCCTTCTTGTCCAAACAATTATAGCTCATGAAACATCACTTCCAATTTGTAGGTCCCAGTAAAAAAATGTAAATCATGGAGCGATACAGCGAACAGTATGTTCTTAATGGGATGGTGTTTGTCTGGACCAAGTTAATGCTTGTTCTTATATTGCATATAAAAAAAAAGTAAAAATAAAACCTTGACCCAGTATGTAGAAATTTAACTTTGTTTTTTTTTGCTTTTCAACAGGGTCAGCATATTTCATTAGCTCCCATTCAAAAGTTAGAGGAAACTTTGTATGAATATCAGCCTCTGCAAGTGGAGACATATGGACCACAAGTTCCAGAGCCTGAAATGCTGGGAAGGCTGGGGTAAGTAAATCAGCACATTTTAATTCCCATTTCATGGCATTATAGCTGGGATTGTTACCATCTTCAGCTTGCCAGGGATCTTTTTTTTTTCTTCCTTTTTTTTTTTTTTTTAAGGATCTTTACAAAATATTAGACTTCCTGCCCAACCAACATTTTGTTTAGGTGGATAAGCTGAAATTTTTGGTCCTCTTGCCTTTATAGATCTATTTAGAGCTGGACTGGATTGCATTAGTGTTTTTAAGGTTGTCCTTGGCAGTCGTAGTGAAGTAGCTGTTCATTTTCAGTTGCACGGTATTAAAAAATAAATAAATAAAAATCTGGGGCTTAATTTACCCAGCTGTAAGCCAGTAAAAATATTAAAGTTGGGCTGTTTGCCATGGAAAAGGGTAGATTTACTTGTCGACTGCTGTCTACAGTCAAACTGTGTTTGTGAGAAATGAAGCACAGAGCTTAACTTTGTCAAAAAATATAATGCAGGGCTGGTCCAGCAGCTTGGCAGCATCGTGGTGTGCAGCCATGTTTGGAAGGGAGCTTGGGAACCTTCTGTGCATGGGTAAAGGAGGTTAGGAAGTCCAAAAGAGATGTGTTTCCTCTCTAGAGACGTGTTCATGGCTTAAATGGCACCTGAAAATGTGTAGCTACTGGGGTAGTGTCACCCAGCTCATCATGGCCCGACTCTCAAGGTCATCAGCACTTCCAGTGCCTGGAAGACTGCATGGCAGAATGAATGTGCAGGCTGGCAAGGCAAGAAAGAGTTTAAAAAATAACAGTTTATGTTTGGCTGTGCAATCTGGGAAAACTGAAGCCACAAAGTACTGAACAAAGTTGAGGCAATTTAGTGTGCAGTTTCAGAGACCACTGAAATCCAAACAGGAATCCCATCTAGTTCACTGGCATGGGAGAAGTTGTGTCTCATCCAGGAAATGACAGAGGTAGATAGACTAAGTAAGGTAAATAAGCAACTTAATGGTGCTTCAGAAAACTGAAGGCTGTCTGGAATTGAGGCTGTCTCCATTTTTACTGTTTCTGTGTCCTCCTGATGCCTGTATTTTTTATTATCTGGTATTAAGCTTCTGCAACCAAGTATTAATTAGCAGCTTAAACTTGGACAGAGCCTGGTTCAGCCTTTGCCACCTGTTTGGATGGAGCACAGCTGTCAGGGACCTCCAGTGTGAGGGGAGCTTGGAGGCCCCCTCAGCCTCATCACAAACGAGAAAAAGATGACTTGTGCAGGGATGATTCCCTTTGCCTGTGCCCCATGAATGCTGGTGTCCAAATCTGTCAGGAATGCTGTCGTCTATGTCCATTGCATTTAATGGCACCGGTTCTGAGGCAGTCCAACGCTTCATGGAACAAAATCCTTTAAATTCTGCAGTTGCATTGCAGCGTCCATGTGGGTGTTCAGAGGAGGGTTTGCAAACAATGCCACAGTCTTTTCTTGGAGACACTTTTAAATGTGTCATTTTCCTCCTGTGAACAGGAGCAACCAGGCTTGTTGGGCTTGGCTGTGGAGGTGATGAAGGAGTTGAGGGGTGCGGGGTGGCTGCGGCCGCAAGGGGAGGCTCATGGGTGGGTGGGTTGGTAGTGCCCACCAGAAGAGTTCTGAGTCCTGAGGCTGTTTGCCATTCCAAAACAAATACATCATTGCTGTGGGTTCCCAGCCAGTACAGCTCTAACCCTATTCCATGGGGTGTCTGAAATACCTTAAGCCGTGCAGGGCTGTTGGTTTATATATTTGTGTTTCTGTGTTTATATGAACTCATGCGCATTTCCTGTTGATGATGAATGCTTAACTAATGTGCCTCTGTCCCTGCTTTGGGGCTTTTCAGGCAGCTGCATACAGCTGCCTGGGTGAGGCAGAAGAGCTGGGCACAATGTAAACCTCTCCAGCTAAAGATTTTTAGTTTCCTATTCATTTGTGCTTATAAAAGGCCAGGCTGGATGGGGTTTTGAGCCACCTGGCCTAGTGGGTGGCATCCCTACCCATAGCAGGGGGGTTGGAACTGGATGGTCCTTAAAGTCCCTTCCAACCCAAACCATTGTACGATTCTAAATGTATTTAATTATTTCATTTTTTCAAATTTTGGGTTTTCCCTCTTTTCATTTTCCTGTTAATAACTTTGCAGTCTGGATATTTATTGCTGCTAAATAGTTCCCTCAAATGTACAGGCTGTTACCTGAGTTTCTGGAGCCAGAATTATTGCAAAGACACTGTCAACCTGGTGATTTTGAATTCATTTCAGGTAGCATAATTTATTGACTTTTTAAAAAAAATACAGTTTTATATCTTCAAAACACTCAGTACATGGTTTTTTAAATATTCCTTAACCTCTTATCTTCTGCAAGACTTGCTTTAGGTTTCAGAACTTTTTTCTTTTTCTTGGTGAATTGATGTAATGAAGGACACAGGTGGCAAGAAGGTTTTAGCAAAGAGCAAGAAAAAGGGTAAATCCTTAAGGGATTGTGTAGAACATTTGTAAGGAATCTTTTATAATTAAAAAAAAAAGCTTTTTAAGATGACTTGTATTATTTGCTTATAAGGCTTTTCAAAACACTTCATGAGCAGACCATAAACTTGATTTTGCATTTTTTCCACTGCTCTTCTGTGTGGAGTTTGTATATTTTGGAAAAAAAGGATATTTATGTTGAAATTGTTCTTACAAATTTGTTTTCAATTTCCCCCGGGGCTGTAAATTTTCTTTTTTTTTTTCTTAAGTACTGCAGAAAAGCATTAACAATCCTTATGCACTTTTTTGTCAGGGTATTGGAAATCTGAGAATAATGAAGATTTAGGTTTTTTTTTTTCCCCCCAACACAAATGATTGGTGTAATGTGTAGGGGTTTGTGTCCTTCAGCCCCCCATAAAGGTCACTTTGGTTGTTCAAACTCGAGGACCAGCTCATGCTTGTCTCAGCTGTCAGATGGAAACGTGACTTGGAAAAGGGGAGAGGATGTGTGAGAGCATCTCCCAAACATGTGGTGCTGCCCTTGGAGGAAAGTGGGGTCTTGGATCACTGGAACGTGCCCATCCTGGGGGCAGCTTCTGCAGCTGCCTGTCCCTCCACGATGACGAACAGCCCTGGGTCTGTGTGACTTTGTCACTGCTCTGAATTACTGAAGTGTTCAGGGACATGCATTCAGAAATGTCTCTGCACAGAGCTGAGGGCAACTTATTGATATGTTTGGAGAGAGAGATTTCTGTCTTATCAAGGGCTCTACTGGCACTTCTGCTGTCACCACAAACTATTAGTTTGGTATAGTTTAACTGAAGTGGGAAGTGTCACCTTTTGGTTCAAAGTGGTGCAAATCTGTTGAATTGCATTTTGGGGAGCAGAGGTGTTTGGCTGCAAGAGAATGCAAGGAGCACCCGGGTGCTTGGGCACTTGCTGCCATTACTTTTCTTAGATGGGCAAAAAAGGCCTGTCTCTCTCTATTTTATTTTTTTTTCTTCCTGATGTTTTTGCTGAGCATGCTGAATTTGTGTGGTTGGAGGTCTGCATTTTTCTTACTGGAAAACAAAAGAAATGAAAAATATAACAAACTGACGTGCCAAGTAGCTAAAGAATAACCCTGGATGGGGATGGAAAGTGGTGTGTTGCTTTAAAAATATATGTTTGATACATAGTTTTGATTCTAAAGAAAAAGAAAACAGCAACAAAAAACCCCTGAGGACCCAAATGATGTTTTTTTGGAGGTCCTGAAAAATGTAGACTTTCTTGGCAGTAATTGTAAGTCTGTCTGTCTAACAGGAGCAGCCACACAGCAGCCACCAAGTTTTACAGCTGTGAAGAGCCATACACAAGCCACTTAAAAACTGACTATAAATTGAAAATCTGCTTATGTGATTACATTTTGGGTAAAGATATGTGAACTTCATGACTCAAAGTTTAGAAACAGTCTCCTGTAATCCAAAGTGGATCATACTCAGCAGTGCCAGTCATATCCTCACCATTCTCATAAAATTGAAGTAATTTACAAGTCAGGTTAAAAATTTCTATTTGCAACAGACCTGGACCAACAAGCCTGGACTGCTTAAAATAAAATAGTGTTTTCCTACTTAGCTTTGGAGAGATCCAAGCCTAATATATATATGTGTATATAAAAAATCAGGTTTCCTCCTTTTTTCTTTAGTGAAAAATGTGACTTCCCATTGATCTAGCAACTTGTTTTCAGGTATAACCACTTTGTTAGGATCACCCCAGTCAGTGTTTTGTTTAAGTAAGATGCAGAAAATGAATTTCAATGGTGAACACTAATCTAATGAGGATAGGTAATATAATTTGATAAATTAGAAGTTAAATCTAAACAGAATGCGATTTTAAGAGTTGAGGGGGTAAGTACTGAAGCAGAGTGGGAGTGCTGTGAAAATCTGTACATACAATGAACATGTTTTAGCCCACTGTGCTTTTTCTTGTGAACAACTGGATTGATTCATTCCTTTTTTCCTAGTGTAGGACAGCTCAGGCATTTTAAATTTCACATTAAGATGAGGTTGGGTTTCATATCTGTTAGAGCTTTGTTAGTGTTTAATTTTTAACCTTCACTTCAAGTGGAAAATTTCTGCATATTTCTTTGTTGTACAGTGTTGTAGTGTAATTTGAAACACATGTAGAGTTCTGGCACTCAATCTAGAAATGATTCGTGTAACTTCTTTGCTGTCAGTCATTGTGATTTTTTTTTTTTTTTTTTTTAAGTGAGGCATAAGTCAGGATAGTCTCCAAACTATTCTTACAGCATAGCTGAGCTGGTCCTTGGCTGGATTAGCTTCTGCTAGAACCCTGTCAGTGTCTGTGTAGGGTTCAAGACAGTGAAATAACTGAGAATTGATTTTGAATGGGTGACAGGACTGCTGGGCTTTAAAAGTCATAGCAGGTGATTTTTCACATCTGCTCTGTCACTGGGGTATGCAGAGATTTCTTGAATCTTGGAAAAGGAGAAAAGCCACAAACGAAGGGCTGATTTGATCTGCTTTGGCCCATTGGTTTTGAACACTGAATTCATTCTGCTCCTTTTAATGGAATCTAGTCTCTCAATAAGCTCAGTAGTCAGAGTCAAAAGATTGAGTAAGATCAAGGAAAGCTTGTCTTTCTTTGGAGGGCACATAGAGGGCTACACTCCTTGCAGGAATTCTCTTGGCTACCAAGGCATATGGTCTGAATTTCCCAGTCTCCTGTTGCAAGGCCTGATCCTCAGCAGATAGATTTCTGTCTGCTGCAAAACATTTTGCATTGGGTGCCTAATGAATGAGAATTGGCAGGTAAGGAGTGATTATTGCTTTAAAGACTCAGCTACATTTCCATACAGCCTTTTATTTTTTGTTCATTTTATCATGAATAATTGGATAAAAACCTGTGAATGGCAAAAAAAGTACAACAAGTACTGTGTGGGTACCCTTTTTTGGAATAGTGAATATGGCCAAATGTGCTGTCTCTTTCAAGACAGGAGAGAACAAGGCAACAGAACTGCCTGTAAACCATCTTAATCTGGTTTGATATAGAAACTGTCTGGTATTGCTTTAGCGTTCCACAGAAATCCTACAGGCTTCATTTTAGGATTTTAGAAGGATGCAAATTTAATATAGGGGAGGTAGATTAGCACCAGTTTTTCCAGCTGAATGGAAATCAAGGAGTGCAGCCTTCAGTAAGTCTGAAATCTTACTGTTTAAGAAATCAGCTTTCTGGCAGAAAAGTCTATGAATATTTCAAACGACACCCCGTAGAATATGGTGTTTTGCATGGAGCTCTTCTGTCAAGGTCATTAGCAATTGAATATATTAAAAGTGGACTGCTTATGAAATGGAGAGATTTGCTTCCTGCCCGCCCACCTGTGGGTATAGTGTGGGTTCTGTAACTGTAAAAGGTCTCGGGAGGGTTATAAAAGCAGAGAATATGGAAAATATATAAAGAAACAAAGAAGGAAGCCTGCATATACCACGCAGTTTCTTATATGTAAAGCTGGCTGTAGCTGTGTGTGTACCACTAAATGAACCTCAAAAGCTGGCCATGACAGCAGAATGTCCATGGTGGTTGTTTTTGTTGGCGTTTGGCTTCCAAATTAACTCATCAATCTAACACGAGTCTCTGTGCTCAGAATACCGGTCTGGTAATGGTTTTTTACTTTTTCATGCAATCATGGAAAAAATATGTTTCTGCTCGAAGCAGTTGTCAAACAAGCTTCTTTCATCGACAATCAGACACAGGGCAGCTGAGTAAGGCTGTTTAGTCTAGAATAAATACTCGGGAGATTACAAGGTCGCTGTAGGAAATGTAATTATACCATTTATTCCAGAATACTCTTTCTGTAGTGTGGGCTTGTTGAATACTAAATCATACATTTATTAAAATACTTACAGTATGAAGAAGAAAAAGAATTTCAGAGCCTTAATGGAACGGAGATTTGTCTGCAAACTGTGCTGTGGGATCAAGCAGTAAATATTTAAAATTACTTTGGAAAATCAGGATGGTAATATTGGCTTTATTATTGAGAATTTGTAGGAGGCAAACCCTGAGTTGTCACTGCAGGTGTGGAGGCAGTGCTGCTAAGTGGGCAGCTGAAAGGTGTAAGGCAAAGCTGTCTGCTGATGTATTATAATGTGTCAGGAGGCATCCAGCAATTGTGTGGGCCAAATGCCCTATTTTCTGTGCTCTCTGTGTCTCAGCAAATCAAAGCCTTGTTACTACCAGCCACCTAAAAAGACCTGATTGTCTGTGACAGTTTTTATCTGTTATTGAAAGCCCTTCTTTGCTTCCATCCTTCCCCCCATCCCCTGCATTGATACTGCTATTGATGTCTTGTTCTCTTGTGACTTTTTATGTCCACAGACTTTCCTCCTTAGCTGCTGTATTTTGGTAGAAGTTAACTTTAGGACTTCTGTTGCATCTCTGAAATTCTGTGGTAAATTTGAGATCAGTGGTTTTTGTGCTGAGTTGTTTTCTTTTTTCTCTACATTTTTCCTTCCTTGTTTCTCCTGCACTCCATCAGGTTGCTCTTTTTGAGTACTTCTCTGGCTCCTCAGCCAGATGGATAATTGCACTGGGAATTATGTGGTTGCCACAAGAAAAACAATACATTTTGTACATGCAGAAGAGATCTGTCCTGATTATCTCTCATTTCAACAACAGCAGGGCCTCAGTGTCCTCCAGCTTTTGTAGTTCTTCCTGGGACAGAGCCCCCAAATGCTTTCTTTAAGCCCAGTGTTAGAGTACAGAGGCAGGAACACCTTAGTCATGGGGGGCAAAGTCTGTGTGGTAGAGAGTGGGGGAGCTCATGGAAGCCCATTGCTGAGCTCTTCTTCATCCTCCTCTTCATCAACATCTGGGCATCACCCCTGCTCTGTGCTTGGCTGTCAGGAGAGATGGCACGACAAGGACTTGCTCTGGAGCAATCTAAGAAAACCCTGGCATGTTCTCCTGAAGGGTCTATTTGGATGCACTAATCTTAAACTATTTGGTCTCAGATGTAGTTGAAGTAGAAGGATGATGAGCACCCTCTTTGAATTTGTCTTCTGAAGCATTTGCAAAAATTTGTTGCAATAAAAATTTCAAAAGGAAGTGTGGAAAGGAGGAGAGAGAGGCTTTTGGAGCCCTTCAACACTGTTGTTTTAAGAAGGGGGGGGGTATGTAAAATGAAAATATTTAGCCAGAGACAGCCAGCAAAATTGACTCCTAAATAGGAAAATAAAGCCAGAAATGGTGCATCATCTTGACTCTGACGCTGATAAATACACTTGTAAAGCAGCCTTCTGAATGAAAACTTTGTTCAGGTATCAAATGGCTGAAAAGGCAAGTTCTGAGTTTCCTTAAATGGCAGAGGGAAGCACAGGGGGGGTGTCTTTCTTGAAGCTTTCTGCAGCTTTTGAAGCAGTAGTTTGTGATTCTTTAACCCCCTTCAGATGGCTTTGTTGAAGGAGTCTATAATGTTTAAAGCTTCTCCAAAGAGTGCTTAGTGGTAGGAGTGAGGGATCTCTTCCTGCAGGAGCGTGTCACTTGCCAAAGTCAGTAATTCCACTGATAAATTTCATCCTGTGTATGTAACTGCTCTCACTCCTGATAGTGATGGATGACAAGATTTTTAAGGGTTGGGCTGGTAGCCTGTTTTCATATTTTGATATTGACCTTGTGGTCCCTTAGATTAGATCACACTGGAGGGAAAAGTGGAACCGGAGAACTTTTCTTAAGAGTTAATGGTATCCCATCACATGTGTGTTCCCTTGCTTATTTTTCCCAGTTTCCTTAAAAAGAATCAAACCAGCAAACAAAAAAACCCCATCCAAGTCTTCCACACCCATAAAAGAATTGGAGTTTCTGGCTCCTTCCGTTCTAGCAGTGTGTGCATCTGTCCCAGATGGCCATCACACCTGGTGGAGCAGCAGAGATTTTAGGGGTAACTGAGGCCAGAGCTGCTGCATGGAAAGAAGTCCTTGGATATGAAGGGGGGACCCTAAAAGTACCTTGACTGAAGCTCTTTGGATCTTTGAAATTGGAAGATGTCCAAGGACAGGTTAAAGGTTATTATCTCAGGTGCCTTTTGTAGTTAGAGACTCGTCTATGTTGGGTCAAGGGGGTAAAAAACACAATATGTGTTTCCTGTCATGCATTATAGCTTTTTTTTTTTTTTTTTTTTTGTGTTAGTGGTGCTGCTTACAGGGATTTGAGGAAAGTACCCACAGTTAAAATGGTTGGCTGGAGATTATGTACACACACTTAGGAACCAATTTCATGGCTTCAGTTTTAAAGCCTTGGTAGTAGTCAGTTGAAAACTGTTCTAGGTAAACAAGACATGTAGTGCCAGGCTTCCAGAAAGAATTGAGTTGTTCATTTCTCCCTCTTCCAAATTGAAGCATTTGAGTTAAGCTGTGTTTCTAATAACAAAGCAGAGGTTTGAACATAATGGGACTTCACAGTTGAGCTATTGCTCAGGCTTGAAGGTAACGCCACCATATTTTTGTTTCTTTAACTGGTATTAAATGTAAAAACATAAATCCTTTTCAGTGGGAGAGGAGAAGGGGAGATGGTTTTCATTTGGCATAATTTCCTGTGAGACGTGGTTCTAAACAAGGCCCATATTTACACAAGACAATACAGTTTTACATGTACTGGTATATCCAGCACGTTTTAAAATTGTTTAGCCAGCCCCGGGTATTAAATACCTTCACAATAAATGTGTTTAATAAAAGTAGATGAAGTTTGAAATAATTTTTTAATAATTTTACAGTAGAAACACCAGTTAAATCAACCCCACTGCAGTAATAAATGTCACAAAACCAATTAATTATAGTTGCTTGCCACTGCAAAATCAATTGTGTAACTGTTCTTCTAAAACTGACTTTTACATTACTAAATCCTAAACACTACACTTCTGTAACTTGTCAGAATCAGGTTTTGGTTAATAGATATTTTCAGTGATGTAATGGGAACTTCTGGTATGGAGTCAGAATATAATGGACTGTGATTAATGTTTTAATAAGCACTTTTCTTCTACTTATGATGCAGCAGTGAAATGGTTTCCTGCTTAGATTGATAGAAAAGCAGGTGTGTGTACATACTTTTTTCTTTCAGTAAGAATAAGTTTTTCAATGCTTCTGCTTGAAAACATTTAATGTTTTTCCTTGAGTCAAACGCTGCTGATTTGGGAGTTTCAGTTTGTTTGTTTTAAATCCAACTATTGCTGATATTTGTCAGTTGAAAGTGGAGGGTGTCATGGAAACCCTTTCAGTACTTAAAGTAATTGCTTTGCAAAAAAGGAAGCTCATTAGTTTAAAAAATAGTTTTGATACATTGACATTTTCTTCAGTGAAAGGATTTGTTTAAAATAGTGTTGGAGTAATGCAAAAATGTGCCAGAACAAATACAGTGTTGAAAATATTAGCAGGTTGGATTTATTATGGAGGTTGGTGTAATACACTTGCTACATGCTTGGTTACCGTTGTCCTGGAAGTGGTTGTGTTTCGTCTGTATTTTAAATTTTTTTTTTTTAAATTAATAAATAAATGAAAAGGTATTTTAATCACTGCTTTTAATGACCCATCAATCCAGACTTGTTGCAGGTATAGCTTTTTTGCTTAGGGATTCAGTCAGATCTTCTCCTGATGGTATTTCTTCTAAGATGATGGTAAAGGTGAGCAAATTCTTCATGCTGTTTAACACCCTACTGATACCCGGTGGTGGTTGTGCTCTTGGTCTCCACTATTCCTCTGCAGAGGAATATATATACATGGAAAATATATATATGTATGTATAAGCACAGAGCATGAGGACTGCCCTCTGTGGAAAACAAAGCAGTCTCTTTTCTTTCCTTCTCGTCTGTCCTTGTAGACTCGATAGGAACAATGGACATACCTGTGATGAGGAGAGAAAAGAGGGGGAAGCCTGTAGAAAGAGGAGGTCCCATGTCTTGCTGGCATCATTCCACTAGCCTGGATTCCAGGCACCTCTGCTCTCTCACTTCTGAAAGCTGGGTGAGCCTTTCTG
This sequence comes from Corvus cornix cornix, assembly GCF_000738735.6. NCBI lineage: Eukaryota > Metazoa > Chordata > Aves > Passeriformes > Corvidae > Corvus > Corvus cornix. The sequence goes on from NC_046335.1 coordinate 5,446,115, forward strand.
GGAAGATGGAAAAGGTGCTGTGGTCCTGGCTCCAGTGCAGGCGCTTTTCTCTCATCTCCGGAAACTGTCGACATTATTTGAGATTCAAGATAATAGTTTCTCCATCTCTTTGTTCTTTCCCCTAAACCTGGGGATCTTACTGACTCCTCTGTTCTCAGGAGCATCGACCCATGCTTTAATTTTTCCAGCAACTTTGGAAAAATGCGGATATCAACACACTTGTGTTTTTAATATTTATTGAGAATTTACCAAGCAGCCTCTATACCTTGGTTTTGTGCCAACTCTCTCTACTGGGGTAGTGTCTGCCTTGCACTGAGAAGGTTACTTATGGTTTCCTTTATTTGCTACTGCTGCATTTCTTTAGTTCTCCCTTAAAAAGATGCAGGAGGTAAGTGCTGGCTGCTATCTTTATTCCCTGACTCTCTTCCAGAATTCATGAGGAAATGCTCCTGAATAAAGCCAAAAAAATTCTACACTTCTTCTCCCCTTCCTGTCATTAGAAGGTTCTCTCTCTCTTCCCCCTCTTTTCACATCTAGGCCCTGATGGATTGGGCAGACTTCTTGCTCTGTGGTCATTGATTCTACTAATTGTCAAAAACTATTCCAGAAATGAGAGAGAAGAGATTTTGCACTCTGGGGCCGTCTCAAAGCTTGGAAGCATAAAGGCTCTGCTGTTCCAGACTGTCTTCAGCACACAGTTAATTTTGGAATGAAAAGTCCCACAGATACAGAGTCTGCAAACAACCTGAAATATGGAAACTGTATCTTACCTTTTTTATTTTTTCCCTTGTTCCATGATGTAGGTGCACCCTGCTCTTTTTCTCCCCAGGAGCAAGGCAAGTGTTGTTGTGAAGGTGTGAGTGCAAGTTGGAGTTTGCTTTCAGGAGTCTGCTGTGGCTCAGCAGTCCCTTGCCTTGAGCAGTCCAGGCCATAGGATCCTTCTTGATCTTTAGGCTTTTGTCTAAGGACAGTCACTGAAGTTGGTATTTTTGTATTTTGCATTTATTACCTCTCTCTCTTTCTTTTGCTCACCCAGAAATGATCTATAGATTTTTTTTAGGTCTGCTGTATTTATGCAATTTATTGAGGCCTTAAATGTGCTAGGAAAAGCTTGGACTAGCAGAAGAGCATACAAAACTGGTGGTGTCCAATTCTACAAACACCTGAACAATTGACGGTATCATAACAGACCCTGGAGATGACAGCAAGGATAGCTCAGTGCAGCTCCCTGCTCACCATTTTCCATGAGTTCTCACAGTTAACACCTCCAGACTCCTTCCCTGCCTTCTCCAAAGAGCTGTAGGAAGTTCATATGTTCCCTGATTTGTTTTTGGCTCAGGTGTCAAAACACTATTCTGAAAAATTCCCATCAAACTTGTTTGGGTGCTGAGGGTAATAGGTTTAAAAATAAATAAAAGCTCAACATAGGTCCACTTCTGCTCCCAGCCCTGGCAGAGGAATTTGTAGTGGCTTCAGTGGGAACAGGATTAGACCTTACAGAAGTGTCTTTAATGTTCCTGCCCTTGGGCAGTCTGGGTGGATGCTGCTTTCTTTTGCAACACGGTGGATGAACTGTGTGTGCTCACAGGCTCTTTCCATATAATTGAAGAGTGTGCTCACATGGCTCAGGGATGTTTGCAAATGGAGCAAAGGAATGCAGTTACCTGTAGGACAGAGGGTGGGCAGTGGAGCCCTGTGCTGGTGCTGCAGGCTCTTCATCCCCGAGTTTGTAGGTATTTGGCTTTTCTGGGAGATGTTGGCTGCTGGTTGATTTTCCTGTATTTCGAAACAAATGCTGAAAACTTGCCTGGAGCTCTCTGCTCCGATCAGCTGCCCATATGTACTACAGCAGCAGGTTTTACAGGCTGTCTGCCCTGGGAATTGAAGACCAGAAAAAGCAAAGAAAATCAATGTATTTTCGTTTAATGCTATTTTTATCCCCTTAGAAAAAGACTTTATGAATGGGGCTTGCCAACAGATGAGATTTCAGTGCTTGTGTATGGGTCCATTTCATGCCATCCTCATGCAGGTGTGCATTATTTCTTTTTTTTTTTTCCTTTCTCCCATAGGTGCTTCTGTTAATTATCTGAAAAATGGAAATATCTGAAAATTTGAAGTATCAGCATTAGGTTCTGGGAAGTACTTGCTACTTCCAGTAGAGAGAGCCATGTAAACTGGAGTGGCTGGGTGGAGGTGACAGTACAGGCTCCTGGTCTGTGAAGAGCAGTGCATCCTCTATTTTGGGCTGCTTTGAAAGATGTTATTTGCAACAAATCCCAGAGTTTTTGTTGACTCATGACTTATATTTTGGTTTTATTCAGCGTTTTTTTGTCCTTTGAGGGCTTCAGCAGCTGAAACAGCATCATCTTACCACACGGCAGTTTCAGCTGAGCCTGGTGTTTGAAATGGCAACACTGCTAAATGTGTGTAACTTGTTTTTAGAACACCATTTCAGCTGCCAGTTTCCTTGAGAAAGCAAAAACAATATGAAAAGCAAGAAATACAAATAAAGGAGAGGCTTTAAAATATTTCTGCTGTTAAAAAAAAAAAAAAAACAACCAAAAACTAAACAAAAAACATTCAGAAGACATGCTAAATTTAGCAGAATTTCTTGAATAGGAAAGCGACATCTAAATAAGCATGCATGTTCCTTGGTTGCCTTCACCTTTTCTCCTACACATAAACTCAGTGATTAAATTCTCTCTTAATGAGCTCTTTCCAAAAATTCTGCTTTTCCTTTGATAAAAAGCCTGGGTGCTCCCAGAAGAATAGCTGCCACATGGTGAGGGTAGATACAGGGGAGGATGAGAGTTCCCCAAAGCTCTGCTTCCTGCCAAAGTGGTGAAGAAACTGCAGTGGTACCATTAATTCTTCCAAGCAGAAGGTAGGATTTAGGGCACCAGGAATAACTGCTTTGAGGGCATGATCTGTGCACCCAGGAAAGCTGTCATTTCTGCTGGAATTACTTGATTGATACATATGTTTGTGCATGCCTGAGTGTGTATGCAGATATTGTGATGGATCATTTTACATTTACAACGTGATAACTCCTTGCTGTTATTGCTATTGTGTTATTAGGTGTTCTGTAGGTCTGGCAATGCAGTGATTTTTTTCAGCAAGTGCAGTTGAAGCTCAGTGTTTTGCCCCAGAAAAGAGAAGGTAACACTCAGAGAATTCACTGCAGAACACCAGGGTGAATTCTGAATTCCCCTGCTCAGTGCTACTTTGTGTCTGTACCCACCTCCTTGCCTCCAGAAGAAGCCAGAGCTCAGGTTTTGTAAGTCAGCCACCATTTTATCTGTGTTGTTTCCAGTATTAATTAATTTGTGGTGCTGTGTTTGTGTGACCTGTTCTTAGCTCCTGGCTGTGTGACCTTTGCCATTAAGCCGTCTCTAGCTGGAAAAAGTCCACGTTAGTAAGTGCTACAGATTAGCCTGAACCATTTATCCATTTTCCCAGCCCCCTCAGATTTTTTGACAGATGTGCATTCTGCAATGGGTGAATTTAATATTTTCATTCAAATTGTAGATGAAAGTTGTTGAGTATCACTAGGATAAAATGAGGTCCCTGCAGGGAAAATACCTCTTTGAATGATGAATCCCCATTTACACTTGCTTCTTAAGATCTATCAGTTTAAATCATGCTTAATTTTTTTCTTTTGCGAAGCACCCAAGAAAACTAATTTGAATATGGTACTTAAATAAATTACTGCCTGCTTTTGTTGTAAAGCTAAAGGTGAGCTTGAGCTTTTCATTGGGGTGTGTCACTGAGGGGTGTGTTAGCTCTTGGGGTGAAGCAATTTTAGTTGTCGGGGTAAAGAAATTTGAGATCAATATTGGTTAAACAAATCCATAGATCAGTGTAGAATATATTCAGTGGCAGTGCATTAAATGGACAGAGCATATAGTGGGAACTTTTGTACTCCAGGGGGATTTGAGGGATAAGAGTTCTGATGCAGAAGGATAGCTAACTCAGAAAGAAGAGCCATAGCATTCCTCTGGAAGTATTACCAGATTATTTTCCTTGAAAAAATTGAATCTTTTCTGTACGAAAAATGAGGAGTTTGCATTGATACAGATTTAACCTCCATAAAGAGTTCTAGGAAAATCATTCAAAACTCATGGTAAAGTGTGTGTGTGGCTGTGTTTGAGATGGCTTCTAGCTCACGTGTGCTCCAGCCCGTGTTGGAGTAGCACAGAGGTGGTCTGGGAAGAGCCAGCTCTGCTTCCCCTGTGGTTTTTGCTCTTCCATGGCTCCAGCTGATAGAACCTTTGTAGTACAAGAAGTTCTCACTCACAAAGGGCATCAGGTTAGCCTTTAGTAGATTTATGTGCCATAATATTATTTAAGCCTTTGAAAACCTGCACAGCACTCATGAGGCAGATAATGCAATACTTGTATGGGGCTACTTCAAAGTGAGCTCCGTGGAGTGCTGGCCCTGCTGCTGAGAGATCAATACAGTCCTGTGCTCTCTGCCCTTCAATCACATCAGCAGCCTGTCAGATGTGATGCACTGCTCCACCAGCTCAATACAAACATCAGCTTGATTCTGGTAGGAAAGAGATTTTATTGGACCAAACCCCCTTCCTCAACAGAATGTCCGAGTGCCTTTGGTGTTTTAATTCAGAATAGGGCTGTGCCCAAATAGGAGTGACTTTTTCTTCTGTGATGTGCTCTTCAGTGCTGCTCAGGGACTTAAAATCTGTGGAGTGTGGGTCCACAGAGACCCTGATGTTATTTCCCAGTTATGCATCCAGTGAGTGCTCCCAGTCCCTGGCTGCCACCTGGGAGAGCTGCATTACTGGTCTAGCTGCTTTTAACAGTCAATTACGAGGAAAGGCATTTCAATGGAGAAGTTCTTTCATTCCTGCATTACCCACCATGCTGCTTTGTGTTCACGTTTTAACTGGAGAACTGCGTTAAGCACGTTGTGTGTGTTACCCTTCTCTCCTCTGCTGCCTTTAATCAGGAGGTGTATACATTGATGTACAGCAAACATTAAATTGGAGCTGATGGGAAATGGGTTTGAGCCTGAGTTATAATGACCATAAAATGTGGTGAGATCTGGCAATTAACTTATGATGCCAAAGAGTGGCGTGACATGTAATCTAGTGACATCACATTGAACGGTGTTTCACAGAGCACTAATATTTTATGTAGCCTTAAGATAAAAAGCTTGGTTATAACACTCAGTGCATAAACATGCATATACCTGTTTGTGGCAGTATGTTAAAGCAGCAGCCCACACTATTTCTTACATTTCTTGTTACAGCAAGGAGCTTATATATCTTAATAATATGAGAAATTAAGCAGTTCAAGAACACAGAGCAGGAGAAAGACCTACTTTAATTTTCTGCAGATGTCTCTAATGATTGAAGACTAAAGGAGTTTCATAATGAAATAGCAAATTGCATGAAAGAGCTTAAACGTCAGTACAAAGTTTGGCTGTATTTTAATATTCCAGGGGAGTGTACACTAATAGAATAATCACTCACCTCTTGTCTTGCAGCTTTTGACTTGACATGGCCACGGAACTTCCCTTTAAAGCACAGTAATTTCTATATAAGCTGTTTGATCCATCAAATAGGTGTAGGAGCTTGTGTCAGACTTGAAGAAAGGAGCAGATTCAGCTCTGACAGATGATACAAATACAGTGAAGTTAATTGACTTTGCCAGGGGAGAAAATTTTTCTTCCCGATTATGTCAAATGCTAGACAACTTTCCAGAGGTGTGGAGGGAAACATGCCTAAAGGACAACACTGACACTATGCTTTTCTAGTAGGCGTTTGCTCTGCTTTAACTTTTTTATTATTTAAGCTTTCAGGGATAAAATAATAAAATCAACTAGCTCAACTACCTCTTTGTTTGAGGATTCTCAGACCTCATAAATCCATTGCCCCTCTGTGGTCCTCTAGGATTTTCTGCCCGGTTTTGTGAAGATAAAAACTTCCAGGAGACCCTGTGAAGCAGGGACGTCCCGGGCTTCTTATTTTTCTGCCAGTGTTAGGTGTTCTGCTTTGGCTTCATATTGGCATAATTTAAATGCTGTCAGAGTCAACAGGTTTCTGCCACATTCTAAGATTTTAGTATTTGGAAGGCAGAGGAGAGGACCGGGCTTTTGACTTGGTTCACTGGTCCCATGTCAGACCTATAGCCTGTCTCATATGTGAACCTCTGCAGTTTTGTGTTCCAGCACCACATGATTCTTTTACAGAAATTTCCTGTCAGTGGAGAAGGAGCCAGTGAGGCTGTCATGGTAGGGGTTATTGTCTAGAGAAATAAAACTCCCCTTTTCTCCACTCTGACACCTTTTCCCCTCTCAGCCTTATTTTTGTTTTTAGTTCATGGGTTTTTCCACTGCTCCTCATGATAAGTGTTACTGCCAAGAGATGATAAATAAAATAAATAATAAAAAGGGATTGATGTAGGCAACTTTTTATTGTCTGTCACCTTCTTGTGAGGTTGTGATGGACGGCAGAGCATTGGTGGGCAGGTCATGCACAACCCTCCAGTTTTGTTTCACAGTGAAGGTAGAATCAGTTCAAATGTCCTTTTCTTTTGTGGCCCAAATCTCCTATATGTAACTGTCCTTTTTGTGTCTCACTGTTCAGTAACTCTTACTGCTTTTTCAAGAATATGTTGGTAAATCTGGCAGTGTTTATATTTTATGTGGTTGGGTTTTTTGGTTTTTATTGCTGAGTTTTGCCTTACAAAAGTGCCTAGGAACATAATTGCAAGTCCATCCCTAGACACTGTACAACAGTTCAGAGGTGTGTGGAACAGTCCCTACCTCAAGTAGAGGATGCCATCTTTAAAAGAGAAAAGTTAAATAACATACAATGGTAGCAAACTATCTCCCTTTTATTCCTCCTGCACTTGACTTTCTTCCTGCTAAATGTGGCAATACTGTCAAAACTTCTCATTCTTTTGGCTTCTCCCTGTCAGTGTAACTGTTCCAGAACTTTTAGTAGCCAAGAACTCCATTCTGTTTGTGAGTTCCAAACTTTTACTCATCCTTGCATCTGGTTTTGTTGCCTTAAACCCCAGGTACTTTCAGATTGACACAGTATTGATCACAGTTGCATTTGGTTAAATTTGAGGTTTGTTTACATGAGTCAGTGATGAAATTGCATGTGATGCTTTTTTGGACATTGGGAATTCATTATCTTTAACATTATTTTTTGAGAAATTTTATTCAGCCACTAAATATACTTTCATTAAAACAGGCCCTTAGTATGCATAATTGAGATTTGGAATCATGGTGTTTGTTTTTTCACATTTCTTGGAGTGTGCTTCAGTTTAGCTAAACTAAACACCATTCTATTTAGGGCGTAATTTTAAGAATATTTTTTGTAATTCTGGCAGCAAATGCTGTGACATTATAATTATGCTATAAGCATTCAATGTTTATCCATCATAAACTGGCTGTAATCCCAGTTCTGGAATACAGCTTTCTTGTTGCTCTGGATTCTTCAAGTGAAGGGGTGATTTTGTCTGCAGAAATGATTTCTTAAGAAAATCCACCATTTGGGTTAGTTACATACTAAAGCAGCTCAGAAAGAGAAGTCTGTCTCTCCCTCTGAAGTCATAAATGATTTCAAAGTTTTATTGAAGGAAGTTCACTTTTAAGGACAAGTTGAACCAGCAGATACTATTCAGAAACAGACTAAATTCTTTCATATATTTAAATATTGCACTCATTTAACCATCTAAATTTAAAAATGGCAACTGGTTAAACCAATGCAATCCAGTGCTGTTAACATACCTGTTAATTTGTGGATTTCAAAAGCAAAGCAGGATGCTGTGGTACACCCCAGGGGTCAATAGAGGGACCAGCACTGCCTACCCTCTTCTTCCCTGCCTGGCTGTGGAAGGAGTGCTCCCTCAGCGGGTTTGCAGGTGATGCAAAGTCCAGAGGAGCAACTCATGCACCAGATGGTTGTGCTGCCCTTCAGAGGGACCTTGGCAGGCTGGAGAAATGGTGTCACAGCAATCTTGTGCGTTCAGCAAAGAGAAATGCAGGGTGCTGCACCTGGGCTGGGATAACTCCATGTGCCAGCACGGGCTGGGAGCTGACCTGCTGGGAAAGCAGCTCCCTGCAGAAGGGCCTGGAGCACCCCACAGCAGCCTGTCTTTGTGGGGAAGAAAAGCCACCAACTTCCTGGGCTCTGCCAGGCAGTGTCACCAGGAGGTCGAGGGAGGTGATGATGCTTCCCCTCTGCTCAGCACTGGTGAGGGACACCTCCTCTCCTGGCATCCCTGGTGCCAGAGACATGGACATGCTGGAGTGAGTAGGGATTGGGGTATCTGTCATGTGAGGTCAAACTGAGGGAACTTTTCCATCTGTTTGGGGAGGCTTGGAAGGATTTTGTCAATGTGTGTAAATACCTGATGGAGGGCAGGGAGAGAAGGGGACAGAGCCAGACTCTCCTCAGTGATTCCCAGTGAGAGGATAAGATGTCATGGACACAAATGGAAATCCATGGCATTCTATTAGAATGCATTTACTGCAAGGGAGGTCAAACACTGGGACAGGTTGTCCAGGTAGTTTGTGGAGTGCTTCTCCTTGGAGCTACTAAAACATGACTGGATACAGCCCTGAGCAACCTGCCTGAGCTGACCCTGCTGAGCAGGGAGGCTGGACCAAGTGGTCTCCCCCTATGTGCCTTCCAGCCTCAGCCTTCTCAGTGCCACTGTCCTTCTGCTCTGATTGCACAGATGAGAAAACTTCATCAAATAATCTCAGCAATAAGATATGTAAAACTGTATTTTAAAATAAAGAGATTATTTCTTTCAAATTGAAGACTTCTAGACCAGAATCCACTAGGAAGTGTCTTTTTTGTCTGCAGGCTGCCTTTGTCATCTTAGTTCCTTTTTGTAGAGGTCTCAGAGGTTGCTGCCCCAGTTTCTAAAGTGGTGTGTTGGGTGCTGAGGCTGGAGTTGCCATCGGATGTGGGCTTGGTAGCATGAAATCAGTGGAGCTGCACTGGTGTGAGAGCAATGAGTGATACAGCTGTGCCGCCCTGAGATTTCAGAGGTGATTGAGTGCTAAACTGCCTTTCTGTTCATGTCTCCCCCTGTCAATTATGTACTTTCACCACTGAGTTTAAACTTTCCAGGAAGAAACAAATACTGAAGTAAAAAGGTACATCTGCTTATAAAAGAGGAACAAATTGTCAGTGTCCTGCTGGTCCCACTGGAATGATCAGACTCCTGTGCACTCCCTTTTCTGCTCCTGGAGAGGGATGGCTGGGGTGGAGGGAGCATGAGTCTGACCCAGTCCAGCTTTCCTTAGCTGTACTGTTAAACACCTTTCTCTAGCTCTTACTCAGGGTATGATACTGAGCTTGGATAATGCCAGCCAGATAAAAATCCAATTGTCTGTAGCAAACATAGCAAATGGCATCACTTTGTTGTAGCAAAGAGCAAAGTGTTGTGCCTTTGATCTCTTAAAGTGCTCTGATGTGGTGAGGTCATCTTGAGGAAGCACTAACAGGCCTTTCCTTCAATTTTGTATATAACTTGATGTAAAAGGAAGGAGGAGAAATGGAATTGAATGTGTGCTTATTGTGATAATTAATTTCAGTCAACATTTAGCTTGCTTTTCAAAGTTCCTGCACAGGACTTGGTATTGGAATGGGACATTGGCAAATGACTTTATTAGTTTTCACTGAAAATTAATATGTCTGTCAGCTGTTCACTGTGGGGCTCATTTTGCTGTCTAGATCAGTAAGACTGCCGGCTTCCTTTTCAAAACTAATTTTCTTTATTGGTATATTTGCTTATGTGTCTTTAATCCTTCCAGTTACTGCTTTAGAAGATGTGGGAAGGGGAAGAATATGTGGTCCCTGAAGGTTGCTGTGAGCCAGTCACTGCTCGTATGAATGAAATATTTTCATACACCATAAAACTTTATCTCAAAGAAAGTCTTGAGAAGTTAAAATAATGGTAAATATTCTCTAGACTCACTCTTGCACGGGCTAAATAGCCTGGCCTTGGTCCAGGAAGGCACTTAACAATGTGCTTAACTTTAAGCGCATTGAATATTCTTCCTGGCATGAGTGAAAAATCAATGAGGCTGCTCACATGCTTAAAATAAGACATGTGCTTAAGTGTCTTTCTGGACCTCAGCCAGAGCATTGAGCCTGTGAGATGGGCTGAATTCTAACTGTGGGCAAAAGCCAGTAGTGTTTCATTTTGCTTGTCTTGTGCCTTTCTGAAGAATTCATTGATATTGTCTGTGTTTATTTTAATTGGCCTCCATTTCCCATCTAAACCCTACCAACTCCAAAGCTCTGGGAGTAAAATAGATGTGCAACTTCGGGCTGTCAAACAGCTTGTCAGGGGTAGTACTTAGACTGTATATATTGCTCTAGAGCAGGAACTGAACTTCAGAAAAGCTGGGAAAAGATGAGGTGAAACATGATTGTTTTCTTTGGTAGCCAAGGTTTTAATATAGAGAGAAAATGAAGAGGAGAGAAGAGAAGGGCTGGTGACACGTCACACCTTTTCAGTTAACATAGCTGCTTCTTAGGAAACATTTAAGAATGCAGACAGATGCATTAATAATCTGCTGGCAGTGGCTGTAGCCTTGGCAAGTCAGCTTTCCTACCTACTATTGATTTTTCTGACTCTGAGGCAGCAATTTGCAATGGGTGGCATGATCCCCTACCCTCGAAATGGGCAGTGAGAGGACTTGTCACGGCCAAAATAATTTTTACTTTCTAACCAACCCCTCCTGTTTCTTCAACAGCATCTTTTCCTGCTTAGATGACAATTTCCACTGCTGACAATGGTGAATGATAAAACATACTATATTTAAACACAGCCTCTATGGCTAGAGGTGCAAAATAACCCTCCACGATGCACTGAGCTCTGTGCTGGCACCAGCTACACTTGGGGAAGCACCCCTCAAGTGCTGTAAGTCTGGGGTGTCACTGCTTAGCAAGTGCAAAGGCAGTGCAGCCATGGGCATCTCAGAGAAATCTTTGCTGTCAACTCAAACCTACATGTCTGTGGAAATAGAGTGTCATTGTCCCCCTGCTGCCTTTTGTTTTTTGGCATCTAGGCAGTGCTTGGCTTTCGCTTTCCCCTCTCCGTGATTACAGCTTCCTCCTAACATCACCAGGGCAGGGGCACCTCTTTGTTTCCTTATGTATTTGATTTATAAAGGATGAGAGAGAAACTTAGAGGAGGTGAAAATAGAGTGGCCAGAATAAAGGAAAATGGAGCATAGATGTTTTTTTAAAGGGTTAAGTATGTAGAACTAGAAACAGCCAGTTGAATTTTATATGTAATTACAAAAGTATTCCTGAAAATGCATCTCCACGAGGGAGCAGCTGCCATTTTAGCAGATCTTTTCCACATTGACTCTTGAGCAGTTTTGAATGAGTTTGTTTGTAGGTTGTTGATTTTCTTTCCGCTGCAGAAGTAGCAAAGAGCATTCCAGGCTGGGTTTCAAATTTGCTTCAAGGTAACTCACAGTGTATGTTTTTATTGTGTACTTGTCCTAGTGGCCATTTATTTCTTTAAACAGTGAATTTATCTTTTAATTGAGTAAAAGCTTAATAGAATCACCTGTCACATACAGAATTGAATCTGAATTGAATAAGATGTGATTGAAGGTTCAGGTTTAGAAGGTGTATTCACATTCTGGGGTAGCTTAAATGGTGAAACAATGTGCACTAGGGATATCAGAGCCAGAATTAGAACTGGAAGAGTGGGTGGAAAATGGGATCTTAGAACTGTTTTGCTTTCAACTGTTTTCCCCTTAGCTTTTCTAAAATCAAGCTCAAGTAGTTCTGTGAATATATCTGTCTGCAGGTGTCTTCAATGTGACAGAGCCTTCTGCCACCTAGTGTTGCTGGGAGCTCTCCTCAGGAGGAAAATTTATTAAATGTCATTTTTATTAGCAGTCCCTACTAATTTCTGGGCACTCTCTGTGAATATTTAAAAAGGCACTTTATGCACCAGTTTCAGAATCAGTTCAGTCAGTAGGCACAACTTCTTTGGAGACAGATTTTGGGGATGCAGTTTGCAAGTTGAATCGAGTTGTTAACAATCCATCGAGAATTTCAGCAGTTGTGGGTGTCACTGCTCTGTAACAGCTCTGCTGGTATTTTCTCTCCCTGGTGGAACTAAGGGATTCTGCCTAACTCAACACACTCCTGTTTGATATCTGTGCTTCTGCCGTTTCAGGATATTGGATTAGATTGAAAGCAGCAGAAAATTAAAATTAATTCAACAGAAATCATATAAAGAATGATTCAATTTAGACACTTAACTCATTGTCTTTTTAGAAGAGTAAAATGAAGATCTCCTATCATCACTGCATTTTCCCCTCTAGAAATTCTACCAGGGCACAATAGAGAAGGACAATAAAATCCAGAGCATTTCACCCAGATTTCACAATAGAATTGTCAAGCTGTTAAAACAGAAAAATAGTCTTAATGATGCCTTATATTTAAGCCAAATAAAAATAGCTCCTACCATATGCTGACAGATAGGAGGAAATTGCCTAGGATTGAAGGACTGGGTTTTTTCCTTCATTCCCCTGTAAAAAATATTGTCAGGAGAACAGGGCAACTGTTTTCCCTCCTCTCCCACCTGTGGGAGCTGTGACTGCCCTGTGCCAGAGCGGGGCTATGCAGTGCCTTTGCAGCCAGGGTTTGAGAGCTCAGCCCAAAGGCTGCACCTGACTGGGGCAGAGGCTTCTCATCCCTCACCCATCCATGCTTTTGAGGAGAAGCCTCACTCCGAGCTCCTGCCCTCTTTGTTCCCTCCCACCTCTCCCAGGCCTTCCTGAGGAGCAAATGCCAGCATGGCTGAGAGCTGTAAACCTGATCCTCAGCATCAGCCTGAAATGCTGACCTGACCAGCAGCAACCAGAACCTGAGGCGGCCAGGGGCTCAAGCATTAGAGCACAAGTCAGCTGCAAGAGAAGGTGACCTGGTTTTCACCTTCTTTTGACCTGAACAATCTCATCTTCCTTAAATACTGTCATTCAAACTGCAATATTTGCTTTCAGCAATTACACTTTTCGTATTCTGCCTAAAGAAAATAACTTTGGGTTCTTATTATCTGAAATGAATAACTAAGAGTTCGTAATTATTCATTTGAGATAATTACTAGGTTTGGCAACTTACTTACCTGATCAGTATCAGCAGCTAAAGACCCTCTAGAAATTCTTGTGGCGTTTTGAGTCACATTAAACTGGAATTGCCATATGATGTGAATTTGTTGCTATTCAGAACAGAGGATGCTGTGTCACAGTGAAAACAACTGACTTTCTGACTGAGGAAACTGTATTTCAAAGCTGGGGTTATAACCAGCTTTTTCTCTGTTCAGGTGGTTTTTTTCCATCAGCAGTGATTTGGGGACAAAGCCTGTGTCCATGCCTAATACATGAGTCACCCAGGGGCTCTTTCCTTCCCTGCTGGGACTAAAGCAAGTCCTTCAATGCTAGAAAACCTTTAGAAGCATTCTGGTCACTTCATTTTCCAGCCTTGGGCCCAAAATCAAGGTCTTTACCAGAGCTCCTGGGGCTAAAATACCTCCTGTCTGCTTGGAGCCATCCTGGCCTCTGCAGTTGTGTCCTGAGCTGGTGGGTGGCATCCCTGTCCATGGCAAGGGGGTTGGAACTGGATGATCTTTAATATCCCTTCCATCCCAAATCATTCTATGATTCTGTGATACAATCACAACTGTCCTTGTGTTCTGTTGCCTCAGAACTGTGCATCAAGCAAAATGTGCTAAAAAGGAGGGAAAAAAATGTCTGTGCATCTCCATCCTCCTTCTGTAGGTGTTCCTGACTGAGTGCTCTGTTCAGAAAGGGCTCCCTTTGCCTCATAGATGCATAATTTACATCGATGCGGGTGCTGGAGGAATCTCTTTCATGTAGCTCTCCCAAAGCCCCAGTTCATCAATATGGATCTCTGGCTGTGCGCTGGGGGGATTCATGGTGCTCAGCGGGGTGTGCGGAACACAGAGAAAAAGGCAGAATGGGAAGAACAGGAAGGAACTTTTATCCTAAAAGAAGAGTTTGTGTGTCCAAAAGAACTGGCTTTCAGAATAAAAGTTCAGTTCTCCCTTCTTGCCTGCAGAAGGGATGCTGATTCCCAGAGTCTAGCCCAGGGGAAGTGTTCCCCCAGCTCTGGGCAAAGACACAGTGGTGTCTTTAAAACTGAGCTTGCGCTATCCTTACATAAAAAAGATAAGCCTATGAAAATAGTCTTAGGTAGAAAGTTACAAAACAGTAGTTAACTTCCTCAGTTATAATAATTACTTATACACATCCATGTTCTTCTGGTGCCCTTTGTCCTAAACACGGTGTGTGGGAGGAAGAGTGGAGTTGGGGGACAGAGGGAAAGATGAAGAATTTGGAGATCAGTCTATGCCAAAACATTTCCACAACATGCTAAAAAGAGAGCTGCTTTGCAATTACAGAAATGGTGGCTTAATGGTTGTTTTAGCTGTTGAAAAGGAAAAAAAAATCCAATATCACAGCTGAGAAAAAGCCCTTGTGTTCAATGACATTCTTCCTGGGGTCAAGTATGAGCGGAGCCTGATTTAGTCACAGACTAAATGTAGCTGCAGTTCTGCAGTGCTCCCGAGCGTAATCCATAGCAGTCCTGCAGAGCAGCGCTGTGCCGGGCTCCAGCGGGCACTGCAGTGTCCTTGTGCGCAGCGGGGCCGCTCAGGGGTGTTAAAATGCTTCCCTTGCAGTTGTTTGAGCACTTTCTGTGGGGGCTGATTGATTTACTGTATCTGGAAGTCCAGACCTGGAAACCCGAGCGAGGGAGAATGCCTTGAGCACAGTGCTGAGGCCGGGTGTTGAGAGGACAGACAGCTGGCGGGTGACCTCAGGACGATGACAAATGGGGGACCAGGTGCCCCCGCTCATCCGAGAGCACTCCCAGCCCCTCTGGAGTTACGGAAGTCACTCGCACTGAAGGAAGGCTTCCTGTGAGCAAGGCTTCTAGAAATAAACACTAACCTCTTGTTCCAGCTACGTGCATGGGGGTGAGGGATCCAAGCAGCTCTTTGGGAAAAAGTTGAAGCAGAAATCCTTGCGGTGCAAAGGAAAAAAAAAAAGTTCATCCAAACGGTAGTGCCTGTGCATATTTTGGAGCTGGCAGGAATGTGTGGTGTGGAGATGCACTGTGAGCAACAAGAAGCAGACTGTTCACATAGCACAGTCTGACATGTATGGAGCCATCCAAACAACTTAATATTTTACTGGGAGGAAAGTGAGATGTGAGGAAGCCCCCCAACAACTGAAGAAAGAGAAGTCAGCATAGAATTTGTATAAAATATCCTTTATGGAGTTGAAACACGTGACCAGAAAGAACTTGCATAGCCTTTAGTTTTCCTTTGCTTGCAAAGGATTTGTGTATTTGCAGGTTCTGCTTTCCGTTTCCTGTTTTTATTTTAAAACAGGCAGTCATGTGCTGAAATGAGGAGAACTTTCAGATAATCATTGTCTTGGATCCGCTCTGCAATGGCGGAAACCTATAACCCATGTTGCCTTAGACCAGCTGAGGATCTGCCTCCTTTCTCTATGTGTTCCTTAGTGGGGTTGTGATGTACTTTAGCAGCTTCAGGGCTGTTTGTTTTTCTTTTCAACTGAAAAAAACCCAACAACACAAGATGATCTCTGTCATCACTTTAACTTTCGAAGCTGTGTTCAAGATTTCCACATTAGCTCAGAATCACCAAGTGCTCCAAAGACAGCAGTGGCTGTTCTCTTGCACTGGTATTTACATTTTCTAAGGTTGGAACTGTTACACCTTGTCTGAAGTGATGCTGCCTGATCAAATGCTAAGAGAAGCTGATTAAATGTAGTATTTTATTATAATCAAAAGGAATATGCAGATACCCACTATGAATTGTGGACTCATGTGGGGGGCAAAATGTATTTCTTAAACATGCACTGGATTTACTCTAGCTTGGATAACTCCTCAGTGAAAAGAAGAGGTTCATTTAACTTGTTAACATTTGTAACATCTCCAGGTGTAATTGGATTTACAGTTCCCTTTGAAGATGGGAATAGGTCAGCTTGCACCATTTAAGGGGTTTATGTCCCATTTCAAAGTAGTTTTTATATCTACAGTCTGCAGGGCTTTAAATTGACGGTCTCAAAGTCTGCAGTCCATAGTACTTGGAGTTCACAGACTTCTCTACGTGAAATAGTTGTATCAAGGTGGTGCCTTCTTGGGTAGGGCCCTGCAGTGGGACTGGAGTTGTCCAAACCTAATTTTTTTGGCAGTGCCTGCAGGTCCTGCCCCAGGGCTGCATCCAGCCTGCAGCAGAGGAAATGTGCAAAATGCATATCAGGGCAGAGGAGTACAAAGCTTCCTTTATTCTATAAAACCTTTTTCATCGTTAGTTTCCTGTCTTTACACTTTAAAACATCCACTTCTTTTAAAATTATATCAGTTTCTGGGGGGCAGAAGGCATTTCTCCTTTTCCTTTGATCTCAATTTCTCTTTCGCTTTTCATCTTACCTCAAGGCAACAGCACTGGCTTCTCAGTTACTCCAAAAGCAAATATTTATGTGTTAAATAGATGCAAGTACCTGAGTCTGGTCTCACATCTATTTAAAAACCAGGGCAGCAGTAGAATTGCAGTGCTGGAAAAATGCTGGAGAACTGGGTGCTCTCTAAAACTTCTCTTGCTTTAAAATTCTTTTTTTGCCAGTAGAAGAGTTGGGTTTTTTATGAGGAGTACTGAAGTGTATTTTGAGATAGCTGTCATTGGGAAATTTCCCCCCATTCCACTCCCCGGTATATTAGCTTTTCAGTGGAAGTGTTTGCTCTCTGGACTCTGGATTTCATCACAAAAAGAGGAAGCTTTTCAGGGAAAGTAGTATGGGAAAATCTGATCCTGTTCTTTTCCCCACCCCGAGAGGGCTTCCGTGACTTTGTGTCTTTGCATTTAAAGGTTTTTCTACTCCAGGGTTCATAACTGCCCTCACCAGTTCACAGGTAATCTGTGATAAACTCACTGAGATGGGCCATTAGATATATCTTACAGGTCATGAATGTGTTTCACCATTAAAGAGGAAACAGTTTATGTGAAACATCAAATAAAAATACTTCCTTTTTTATGTTTAACCCTTAGAGATTCCTTTATTGGTCACTGCAGTAGCTGACTGGGAGGGAGCACTGAGCCCCAGGGTGCTGCTGGGTCGCTGTTGCAGCAGGTCACTGGTGGCTGTGGGCTTCCAGGATCCAAAATGTTTGCCCTTTAGATAAAGGACATTTTAAGGGAGAAGAGGATGGAGGAAAAGAGGGGGGAATAACTCATCACTAATTTCTGCCTTTGGAGTCAGAGCTGGCTTTACCAGCGACAGCTGTTTCATAGCTAATATCACTTTTCAAGGCTTTTTTTTTGCCTCTTTCAGTGTCTGGTAGCAGAGCTCTGTGCTGTTCCATCCTAGCTGAGGTGTGCTGTGGCAGACCTGTTTTGTTTTAATTTTAAAGTACTTTGTTTCACCACACGCAGTTGACACACTCCTGCCCTAAGACACTCTGACAGTGTTTGAAACAAATTGCTATTTAGAAAAAGCAGATGGAGGAGGTTAAAAAGAATCACAAGGAGTCCTATATTTCTTCTATTGATTTGCTGGGCTGGGGCGTTTCCTGTCTTTTCTACTGGGAAAGTTTATTTCTGGTAGAACAGAGTTTTTCACTTAGGAAACCTAATAGGAGCTGAGACTCTCAGTTATGATTTTTCTTAATCCTTAACTGTAACAAAAAGAGATCCATTAGAGTCAGAAGGCATCTGCTTTTGCAGAATTTATTGCAAGATGAAGGCAGTAACTTTTCCTTGCTGGAAATCAGAATTGCCATGAGTAAGCGATGGTTCTGCGGCAGGTTCCTGGGGCATGGCTGAGTGAAATGGGCTGAGCAGGTTTGTGGCATGGAAAAGGGTCTGGCATTCATCTGACACCTCAGTGAGGGATTTCTGCTCACTAAGCCCTCAGAAGGCAGCACAGCTAAACAGGGTTATTAATAATAACAAACCAGCCTGGTTAGCTAAGCTGAATGTGCACAGCACTTCTGTCTGCAGGTGGGATTGTTGGGGCTGCAGGGGTGATGTCTGTGCTGGATCACTTGTCTTTGGCAGGATTTTTTAGTAGCCAAGACTTCGTTGTGGTATTTAGAGTGACTTTTCCTTGTACCCCTGCACTGTGGGCTGTGTTCCATCCATAAGGTGCCATAATCTGGGTGAAAATGTATTCTTTTTCTCTCTGCCTTGGGATCTGTCATATTTGGACCTCGTCATGCTTAGCCCTGTTTTCACATCCATACTGATTGCTGCAACTGTGTACAGAGAAGCATTGAAAAAAATCCCAAACAAATAACAGAACTCCTTCAGTGATTGCATCTATTAAATGGATTTTCTCCCATTTTGTCTGTGTGGTCTGAAGGGTGGGGGAGAGGAGTGGCTGTTGGCAGGTGCCTGGCTGCCATCAGGGCTGGCAGTGTGACCTTGGGCAAGGAGGGATTGGGTTGGGCTCGTGAGGAGCCCTTGCTGAGCTCGTGGCTGTGTTAAACTTGAGTTCTGTGTTGGAACAGGCTGTGTTGGCTGGGGTTCAGCAGGAACTTCTGACACCAGTCATAGGTGGTGGGTCTGTTAACATCTGAACACAATCATAGTGCCCAAATAGTGTCTGCTAAAATGCTTAAAAGACTGGGAGGTTTCTTGTTGTTGTTTGTTTGTTTGTTTTTAATTTGAGGATCAGGTTTCTAGCTACTCTGTGGAAGGATGAATTGCTGTTCTGGATTTCTTTGAGTACCAGCTTTGTGCCTTGTGTTTTTGCCCTGCCTTAGCCATATTAGACTCTGAGAGATGGAGAACCACAACATATCTGAGTAACACCCAGTGAAGGCCTGTTCCCAAATGCCTTTCCTGGGGCTATTTAATGGAGAACAGCAATGAACTCGGCTCATTTTATAAACAGATTCTGTTTGGCTGCACAGACTGACTGTGGTAGAGCTGACTGGTTCAAAGGAAAACAGAGCTGAGCAGAGGAGCTCAGTTTGTACCTGCTCAGGGACTAGAGAGTAACCCAGGCCACACATTCCTCAGCAGAAGCCAGGCCAGACACAGTCCAGTTCCTTACGTGCCTCTCTCCACTGACAAGACCCAGACTCTGCAAGCTCACTCTGGGTAATGCAGCAATAGCTCATCCTAGGGATTGGTAAATCTAATGAAAATGCTGTCTCCAGAAAGGCTCAGGAATGCAGCAGCCTATGCTACTGCCTTGCTAATGCTTCACACAGTTTTCCAGACTGGAGTATTTTGCTTGCTTTATGCAACCACTATTTATTATTTAAATGATGAATCTGGAAAACTTCCCAGATCTAATGTCTGCCCCATTACTTTGTCTTGGATACTGCAGATAATCAGATGAGTAGTAAATCATTCTGTGGAATAGAATTAAATGATTTCTTTTTTTTCCCTCGTCAAACAACTTGTGAATGATTTTTCTTTTCTTCACTCCCATAAAATACCTAATAGGTAAAAAAAAATCTGTATGCCAAATACACAGTTATTCCATATGTATCTCTAAGTGGTGCATCTGCAGAAACACCCCTGGGAGGAGTGTATTTATCTTGGGTACCAGGGAAGATTGTGTGAAATAATCCCTAGCACTGGTACTTTCAGTTGGGTGGGTGAAGGGACATACTACGGGGTGGTTTGGGCTTGTTGGTTGGATGTTTGGTTCTTTTTGTTTGGGGGATTTTCAGTTTGCATTTTGGTTGGTGTTTGGTTTAGCCAGGTTTGATTGTGCCCTTTCTCCATCATCTTTGATTGTTTCTGACATCTTTCCCGAACTTCTCTGAAGCAAGACCACCCTGCTGAGCAGTGAGGGGATGTTTGCCAGTGGCCCTGGGTGTTGCTGTTGGGTCCTCTGGCTCTCAGCAGCAGCAGCAGCAGTGCCAGGGGGCTGGGGCTCCTGGGCTGTGCTGGGAAGGCACAGGGCGTCACAGCCACTGCCACGCTGAGCCCACGTTGCTCTCCACAGTCCTGGTGAAGGATTGTGTCAGAGCCTTGGGAAAAGAGAAAGCATGAAGAAAACCCCCTCCCAGGAATGACCAGCTTGATTCTGAGCCTCCACACCGAGTGTGAATTACACCTCTTTCCTTGAAAACAGGAGGCTTCCCCCCCCCCCCCCCACCTTTCCCTCCCACCCCCTCCACGGTGATGAGAAAACTGAAGCTCAGGAATGAGCCCCCCAAGGCTCATGAAGAACAAAATACGACGTGTTTTAACTGACGTGAAAGGTTAATGGGGAAGATCAACATCCAAAGGCTGCAGCCAAGGAAAGGGGGCTTGTTTGGGCAGAGCCTGAAGCAGAGCATAGGCATTGCTGGGAATGGGAGGTGTGAAATGGTGGGGCAGGGAACACACAGCCATTTAGGCCTGCTCAAAAATAATAGTGCAGGCTTTTTTTAACTTCAGAGTTTAGTC
This sequence comes from Corvus cornix cornix, assembly GCF_000738735.6. Taxonomy (NCBI): domain Eukaryota; kingdom Metazoa; phylum Chordata; class Aves; order Passeriformes; family Corvidae; genus Corvus; species Corvus cornix. The sequence continues at coordinate 5,466,596 of NC_046335.1, forward strand.
TGCCCTCAGTAAAAACAAGTTACATTAAAAAACCGTGCACCAGAAAAAGCAAACCTCTTTTTCCTGGTTTCTGCTTATAAGATTTACAGGTACTTAAAATAAACCTATGAAAAACAGACCCAGTGTGCTGGAATTTGCTAACTAGTGAGAGCAATTACCTCCAGGTCCCAAGACCTAACGGAGCTCGGCTTTTTGGAAATAAAACTTGGCAAGCGCTTCTTCCTGCTGCTGCTGTAAAGGTGTACATGAAAAGATGTGCTGACCTCTGCCAGAAACCCCAGGAATCCAGTTCAGAGAGATTCTCCTGTGGAGGGGATGGCTGGAATCAGGCAGCACAGATGGGGACTGGTGTGGAAAAGCCGGCAAAACATTCGCTTCTCATTGTGTGGCTTCAGCGTGGCAGATTCTTTGCAATTGCCTGGTGTACCACAGTAATTAAATGGGTCAAGAGCAGTAAGTTCAGATACTTAACAAGAAAATAAAGGCCTCACTTGACAGCCAGCAGCGGGCCGTGCTTGTTTCACAGGAGTAAGGAGAATTAGGGCAGGTTGTGCAGTAGAAGTCGATGGGAGCCTTTTTGGCAATGATTTTGTATTGCTTCAGAGATCACCTCCCAATTAACTACAAGTGCTGCAGTGACTGGAAGTCAGGTTGTCTTATGAAACTAGTGCTCCAATTTCAGATGTCCCAGGAAAAGGGAAACAATAGACTCTGTTTTTCTCCTTTCAGTGATATGTAAGTGAGAGAAGATAAGAAAAGTAATGAGAAAGACACAACCAACCTATGTTAATATTGAAATGTAAAATAATCCCGTTTTCACTGGACTGTTTCATGCATGAGGGGACAATGAAGTTGTGCAATGAAATAAATATGATAGAAGTGAAATCCAAGATGGGAATTGATTTTTATAAGACTCTCTGGTTTGGAGGGTTGAGGTAGTTTCACACCAGCATTTTGAAGGAAATTATTTGTTGTTGTCAGTGCCCATCGTTCCTAGCTGTGGAAAGGAGCTCCTGTTTCCCACAGCAGTTTTAAAAGTCCTTTGGGAAGGATGAGATCTTCCTCTTAAAATATTAAGGGACAAGTAGCAAGAATGTTAAAAAAAAAATTAAAACCCATAAAATGTGTTCTGCCACAAACCAGGAGCTCTCTGCAAACCACCTCCCCTTGCAAATTAAGAGATGGGACCAGCTTTCTTGCTGTGTTTGTAGATTCTTTTGGACTGAGCACTATTAAAAAGGTTTATTTTATTATTATTTTGTGCTCCCCTGCCTGTGTCTGTGCTGATGGGAACCAGTGTCTGGCAGTGAGGGCCAGACTCTCTCACAACTTGGTACAAAGCACCTCAACTCAGTCACAGGATGCAAATTCAGTCTCACCTTCAGCATCTCACCAAGAATGCCTCAGAGACATTGCTCATGTCTGTGCATTGTGGTTATTAGGTGCAAGAAATACAGTTTTTAAAACTGTAATTAATCATTTCTCAGTAATCTCTTTTTCTATGCTTTTACGGCATCAATGGGTATGACTGTTTATTATGTCTTACCTATAAAATCTGACCTGTTTTATATACTCTTTATGGAAACAGTGTACAGTCATAAATTAAAAGATGCAACTGTTTTGGATATTTTACTGGTGGTCCTGTATTTTCCTGCCAAAAGTGCAGCTGTTTTAGGTTTCTCAGGATAACATTATAAAAGGCTGTGTGCGTTTTGCAAGTTTATGCTTGGATTGCCAAGCCAGAGGTGGAATGACTCAACCTTCCCAGGAGCAACATGTACCAAGTGAGGAATCAAAACAGCGGCTGAAGCGTTGCTCCTGTGGAAAGCGCTTCTTGTTTATGGGGTTGTGTCTGGTGGTCGGGATTGGAGAGGGTCGTCATGCTGGTCCTGCTGGGCTGTGGGTCCGTCTATTTGATGGGGTTTTGGTGCAAAACTAGTGGAGAATCTGTCTTGTACCTCTCTCGTGGGGTGCAAGAGCTGTAGGGTTACAGTGTGGAATGAAGCCATCCTTTAACAGGAGCTCTCAGCATGTGTGGCTGGGGTGGAGCCCTTGGAAGGAGCCACGGGGAGCCAAGAGTGGCAGTGCCAGCACAGGCAGCGGGGTTTGTGTTTCCACATCAACTCCTGCTTCCATGTCAACTCTTGTTTCCATGTCAACTCAACGGTCTGGGAGGTTTGGGGTACTATTAGATGGCTCTGCAAATGGGTGATGATGCTTAATTAGTGGGGAAGTTTAGGGCCTTTGTTAGCCAAAGTGATGGCAGCCTCCCACAGATCTAATTCCCAGGGTCAGTGGGCTCCAGGCACAGGTAAGCCAAGGGCAGGAAGCTCAGCCCTGTGGTCCTCAGACCAACTGGCACAGTCAGCTTGGGGGAGTGTCTGGTGTTAAGTGGCAGAGCTGAAACCCTCCTGTTTCTGTGGGAGTGCAGGAAAGCTTCTGGTGGTGTCCTTTTCTTGGCAGGACCGATGGGAGTGGGGAAATGAGGCATCCCCCAGAGAGAGCACAGGGAACACAAACCCCTGGGTGCCCTTAACCCTGTGCCACCTCCCGCTGTCCCAGAGCGCTGGCTGGGGCAGCCTGGTTGAAGGTGCATCATTGCTTTAACTCACAGAAGTTTTATCCTGATGTGTTCAGCGGGCAGTGGGCAGCTCCATCTCCTTGCTTTTTCCAAAAGCAGCCTCAACCTCGCTGTGCTGTGAACTACAGGGGTGTTTGGTGTGTTTGCTCTGCTCTGAAATAACGCCGCTCTTTGCTGCAGGTACCTCACCCACGTTCGAGCCGCCTCTCCACAGGACCTGGCCGGGGGCTACACGTCCTCCCTGGCTTGTCACCGCGCCCTGCAGGACGCTTTCAGCGGGCTCTTCTGGCACCCCAGTTAGCCAGGGAGCGCCGGCCTGTGACCAAGGGACACCCAGCGGGGCGAGGAGCGACCCAAGCCAGCAAAGGTGGGGCAGGATTGCTGCCATCTGCACCAGCCGGGCTGCGCTCACTGCTCTGTGCACTCCTCTGGTGCAAAACCAGCTGTGTTTAAGTGTTAAAGGGAAAAAACAAACCCTGTCTGCACGAGAGCTTTGTAAAATGGTAGATACATTCTTGTGGAGGGGGAAACTCGTTAGTCATGTGGCACTTTGCTGAGGGAGGCTGAAGAAATAAGCCACATCTAATGGAAGATGTGAATAACTCAGCTGTGTACATTTGAGGCTTAAAGAAATACACTTGTAAACTTTTTTAAAATAAAGCCAGACTTTATTAAAGTTTGTGGTTTTACTCTTATTGCAGAGTTTTATTTGCACAAGCATTTAAATGCCATTTTGATTATAACATTTAGTGTCAATATTCAAGCCTACATTTTCTTCCCATAAAACTCGTTTCCCCAGTTTAGGCAAGTGGGTTTTTCCTCCTGCCAGCTGGATGAGATGAGAAACTCTGGAAATACGCTGACACAACTCTTGTGTGGGATCCTTCCTCTGTGTGTCACTTGGTTCTTACCTTTGCCTGGAAAACAAATCTTTAGCTCAAGCTCTTTTGGCTGAGGTGCTCTAGAAGTAATCTAAGAAGCCTCAATACAAGGTGAACTCACTGAAGCAGTCAGAATTGTGGGGTTCCCTTTTGGGGTTTGTTTGTTTGTTTTGCTTTTGTATGTTTGTTTTCTCCTGTTTATCTCCATTTGCAACTTTTCTGTCATCAACTCAGGAGCTTCTTTAGGTGGAAACTTCCCTTGGCTTTGGGGATGATCCCTGGCATGTGATCTGCTACTTTTTGTATTCCTTCCTTGCTCCTCGTAATGGAACGTTGACCAACTGCAGTAGAGATGGGCTTCCCATGGCAGGATGGACTTTGCCATGAGCTGTATAAACTTCAGGAGATGGGAAGCTGCTCAGGACAGTGACCTTGGACCACGTTTTATAGGCCACCTGCTCACAGCTGTTGAATCCTGCTCTGAGGAGCGCACTAGATGGATGTATTTTTTCTATGCTGTAATAAAGAGAAGAATGAGATCTACTCCAGACTTGGTGCTTTCTTATTAAAGAAAATGGGGGGACTTGGCAAAATTTCCATTGCCCTTTGAAATCCTGTTGGTTGTGCCCAGAACAGCTGCTGACAAGGAATGTTACAGAAGGCAGAGGTGAGGAAATGATCAGATCCTTCCCTCCCCTCCTCTCCTTTCTCCCTTTTCTTCTCTCCCCTCTCCCAGGCTCACCCAGACTAGCAAAGATGCACCTCACCCATGATCTGTTTATATTCAGTTTGTAAAGCTCCAGGACATGCCCTAATGACCTAATGCATATTAACATGCAGATGCATATTAATATTTATAATTTCAATACACTTATGAACTTGTGTGTAGCTTGGCTATTATTTATTATTTCATTTCTTGTACACAGAATTGGCAACTGCACAGAAAGCTGGAAACCCCCTGGTTATGAGTGGAGTGATGTATCTGCTAAACTGGCATCTAAAGTTATGCTGCTGGAGTAACACTAGCATTCAGTCCTTAAGGGAACAAAACTTTTACCAGCTCAAATCCTTCCCTGCTCTGGGATGCTTTAGTGAAAATCAGAGTTATGTAGTTTATAGGCTTGACCAAGAAATGATGATCAAAGCTTGGTTTCTGTTGGTGCAGTGGTGCCAAGCCCTAAATCCAGGCTCTGAGGCAATGTGGAGTCACAGGGACTTGCAGTCTGTGTCAGGCAGAGATCCCAGGGTGGCTGCATCATTCCAGAGCGGTGGAGGGCCTTATTGCTCCAGCAGTGTTTGTGGAGAGCTCTGAAGAACAGGAGCCACTTCCAGATGTTTATGGAAAGCCAGAGGGCAGCAGCTGGGGAGCAGCAGTGCTGTCAGGGAACGTGAGAGGCAGCGGAGCAGCAGCGAGGCCGGGGCAGGATCCCAGCAGCAGCGCCCGGGAGCAGAGCACGCACAGGTTGGAGCCGCGGGGACTCGGTGTTAAAGGCCCGTGCAGGAACGCTCGGGCTGCAGCGCGGGCCAGGGAGGAGTCAGGATACACGGGTGAGTCATGATGGGCTCCCTGGGGATGGATAAATGTGATCCTGCAGGAGCCAGGCTGCCAGGGCTTGCTCCAAACAGCAGCTGTGCAGCCAAGGGAAGGAAAGGCCATCACATGGAGCCACGAGCAAAACAAATCCGTGGCCCTTGGCGGTGTTTGGGTGAGAACCAAACATGCAGCGGGCTGCAGGCTCAGGGCTGGAGCCACAGCAGCAGGGCCAGGAGGGTGACAGACATCTGGTTGCTGGGCGTGAGCTTGGAGCTTGGGCTGAGGGAAAATATCTGAAACTCTGAGGGCGAGCCGAGTTCTCTGGCCAAATAAACTATTTGTGGTTGACATTGCCCAACAATAGTTTGGATGGGTAAGAAAAGGAAATCAAAGGCAGAGGCTTTTTAAATCCCTGCAGAATCCAAGCAGGCAGCCAGAAAGATCATCCAGGGACTGCAGCAGGGGAGCAGGCCGAGGTGGGGAGAGCCGGGGAGGGCAGAGGCACAAAAGCCACAGGAGGACACGGTTTCAGGAGGACAGAACTGTTTTTCAGGTGCTGGTTTCAGCCTAGAACTGAAATGCAAGCATGAACTTCTTCTGTAAATGTGCAAAAGGCATTAAAGTCTTTCTGGCTCTAACCATGGACAAACACAAAGTTAGGAGTCAACTAATCCCTAACTAAATCTTGGTGTTAAAAAGCATTTTTTACTCAAAACCTCAGGATACGGGCTATTTGGCCCTTTTGGTATCTCAGGTTAAGCTTTTGAAAGGTTACCTTGCTTACACAAGAGCTGTTTGTGCATCTGCTAACCATAATCCAATATTCTGAACCCAAAACATCTGTCAGGGAGAATCCAGGGCAGGCGTTATATAAGTCACCTTTCTAGACCTGACAAGACATAAAAATCTGTTCTCCCCGCAACTTGCATGTTATCAAAATGCCACAGCAGAAAACTACCCCAGGCCATGCCCCTGAATTAGCACAGGGCGTGGAACAATGGAGAGCAGGGAAGTACCAAAACACATTTATTATAAAAGAGCAGAGTTTTAATTTTTTGTAGTAACAACAATTTCAGTCGATCCCACAATGAGAAGAAAAGGAGACTGCAGGAAGCAAGGCTCCCAAAGGAAAGCTGCAACTCGACAGGAATACAGGTATGCTCCCAGTAACTCACGGGGTAAAACCTAAATATCCTTTACACAAACTCAGGTAGTCACCATAGCTCTGGTCTTCAACTCAGTAACTTCTCTTCAGAAGAACCTTGGCTGGTACACAGACGTTTCGAGGCTGGTTTTGCTGGAAAAGGTTAGAAAAAGTAAGTTATTTAATGTACAGTAAACAGACTGACCTAACCACAAGCTCTGGAACAGGGAGCTCTGTCAAGGGATTTAACAGGAAGAGATGAGAGTTAAAATAAGGATTAACAGTCACAAATGAAAATGTTAAGCAGTAATGGGGCGTCTTTACTGAATGCCAAAAAAGTCTTTCAAAAAACCTGTAGGGAGGTGTATTTTGACCTACATTTCAGTGCTACCCAACAACAGCATAAAAGTAAGTTTCATGGAATTAAAGCTTTATAAAAACCTCCTTTCCTCCAGTTCATGTAACTGCAGACTGAGAGCCTTCCTCTGCCCCCTTTGTCATGTAGTGCAAAGCCCAAGATCACTGAAACCAACCAGTTTCTACAAGTACTTCAAGAACAAATGAAGAACTATAAACAAAAAAAACCCTCACAAAACAACCAAATTCAGCATTGAAGATCTCTAAGGGTATCTATGTCTCAATTATATTCACTCGGGTACAGAATCTGATTCTGCTGATGTGGTGACTCCAGACCTCACTGAGTCTGTGTCAGCATAAGGAGAAGGTCAGAGCTGGGACCAGTCCCTTGGAAGTGCACTGATCTGGGCAAAAATGCAGCTCCAGTTCTGAAGTACTGAGCTAACAGAGACAGGTACTTGGCATTAGATCACAGAGCCACTGAGTATCCTGCACTGGAGGGCCCACAGGGATCACTGAGTCCCCATCCTCCCCCAGTGCACAACCTGAGGCATAAAGATCTGGTTTATGGCCTGTGGGGTGATCCTGTCCAGTCCACCATTTTTCTGGGGAGGCTCATGCTGGGATCAGAGGATCAGGCTGCTGTTACCAAGAATGAGGAAGCCCTGCAGCTGCTGCACACGTGCAGGCGCTTGGTCCTGCTGGCCACCTCTGCGCTCAGCGCTACATCCACACCGCTGTCACATGCCTGGAGTGGCCCACGGGGTGACCAGGTGGGACCAGCCTGAGGCAGCACAAGGTGCAGCCTGAGATCCCACTTCCTCATGGGAGTCTTGTTCCTTACCTTCATCAGGGCAGGGCCTCTTGTAGAGCACATCTGCTGGGATCTGGAAACTGAGGCACAGCATCTCCTTGTTGGGCGCCACATTCCTGACCAGGAACGTGGAACAGCGGCCAGCCAAGGAGGTTCCCAGTGAAGCTTCCGCTCGCTCCTGAATGTCTCTGGTGGGGTTGCTGTGTTTGGAGAACCCGTAGCAGTGCACAGTGGGAAGGCCAGCAGGGCTGCAGGGCTCCCCGACCAAGAGATGCCTGAAAACATCCAGAAATTCCAGAGCCAGAGCTGGCAAATTCATCACTATGTGGAAAGCGGTTTTCTGTTCTTCTTTCAGGAGCGGGAGCTCTTTGCTGAGCTCCTCCCTCACCGGCCCCCGCAGGAAGTCCCTGCCGTCCATGTTGAACGCTTTTACCTTGGTGTCCACTTTGTTGAGCTTGCAGTTGTGCAGGAGCCAGGTGTAGGACTCGGGGTTGAGGTCGTTGGCGAACACGCGGCACTTTCTCCTGGCTGCTGGGATGGCGAAAGGTCCAATCCCAGCGAAGACGTCGAAGAGGACATCGCCGGGCTTCAGCAGCTCCACTATGCGGCCGTGCTCCGTGGACAAGCGCGGGTTCCAGTAGACTTTGGAAAAGTCCAGTTCATAGGCAATGTTATTTTCTTTGACCTGAAAGTCCAAAACATTTGCTTAAGCCTCTGTGTTCAAATGCCAAGCAGATTTAAGCATTATCAGTAATTAAGACAACCGAAAACCAAGGTGCCTTATCTAAAGATAACATTTACATCAGCGTTGTCCCAATGGTAGCACTCATGGATCTTAAATAAACAGATCAACTAAGCAATCAAATAAACAGATCTTAAATCAACAGATCAACTCATCACAATCAGCATGTCCCCAGTGTCAATCCCAATGGCTAGCTTTATGCAGGTCTCAATCACCAGGTGGAAATAAAGCAGCAACTTAAAATGACCCTAAAAAAAACCTGAGGGTTTTCAAGAGCTTTGTGGATGGCTGACAACTCCTTTATTGAAAGCAGACCTTGGAAAGATGCCTCAAGCCCTCCTTTGCGGAGTGCACACAGTAAATAAGCGTCTGAGAATGATAGGCCCAAGAACAGGAACTGTCAGCCAAATTTAAAGCCACTGGGAGCCAGTTCTGCAGCTTGAAAAATACTGTATTTCATCTCCCAAGGTGACAGAGTCTGGAAACTGATCCAAACCCAAGCTTTGGGATGACCACTATCTTAAGAACAGACCTGAAAAGGAACAGTATTTATTCAGATGAGAATGGGATGCAAGATAATACTCTCTTTGCACCAGCACATGGAACTGTCTGATTCCAAAGTACAGTAATGTGGGATCCACACCACCACAAGCAAGGAACACCCTGAGGTGTCTCTGCACTGCTGGGTGCAGCTCCATGGCGTGCAGGTGTGTGGTGACACCATCTGCATAATATTCAATTGTCACTGCTGCCTTGACAATCCAACTGCCTTCTCTCTGCAGGAACAGGATGTTCCATCAAGCTATTCAACCTTTTTATTTGGTAATCTCATGTTTTCTCTTTTGAAAGTATAAAGCTGCTAACAGATAAGAGAAAATATTTTTGTGGAAGCAGTGGCCAAGTTTCCAGCTACAGACAAGAAACCCTATGTGAAGAACACTTGGCAGTTCCACAGTGATTACACCTGATAAATGTCGGAGCAGAGGAGACATGAGGTTTGTCTTGCTGCTGACAGGAAAGGAAAAAGGCAAAGGCAAAATGTTGCCTAAGTTGCAAAGTTGGTGAGATTGAAAACCACATTCTTGCTTTCTGTACTAGCCACTGAACAAGGCTTGGCCAAATTAGGAAACTGCATTTTCTTACATCAAATCCACATCATTAAACCTAGGCTGTGAACTTGGAAGAATACATGTCTTCCTGATCCCTATGGCTAAGTTTGCCCTTGGCAGACCAGGATCTGCCAAGGAAAGGAATTCAGAAGTAACAGCCAACCATTAGGCTCAGACAGGTGTCAGGAAGGGCACTGTGCAAAGGAATGGTCTCAGCAGCATCCCTACATCACATCTCTCCAGAAGATGCCTTTGTGTTTTAGCACATTAAATTTAAAATACCAGGGGGAGAGCCCTGTACCTTGGTTACCAGGTTGTTCTCTCCAGCAAGCACTTCCATTTCAAAATTCCTGTATGTGCTGTCAATAATACTGGTTTTATTCACTACACAGGTGATTCCTGGATTCTTGTCCATTATAACCTGGCCTGAAAGAGAGTAAGAGATAATTCTCATTAAGGGACCAGGACCTTTTAATGTTCTACAAGAACAAACCTGCTGTTTACAGCTGAATTAACAAAAGTGAGTGTGTGCTGGAACACCCTCCCTCTAACGACCCAGGGCTGCAGCTGTGACCTTTCTAAGGCACACACTTCACCCTGGCCCAGGGCTCAGTGCGGTGAGAGCACCACACTGTGAGAGAACTGTGCCCCTCAGTACGTATCTCATTAACAATACACAAATGACACAAACACCTGCCTGGGAGGAGCTGTTTCACCTACCAATCAAGTGTCTGTAGGGCAGCTGGTGATCCCTGAGATTCAAATGAGCAATGTGGCCAACACGGCTGAATCCAGAGGTGACATCTTGACCTTCAGGAAGGACGGCTCGCAGGATCTCCTCTGACTTGAAATTCTCGTAAGTCAGCTCCAGGTGGTACTTGGACACCTCGGGATGGACACTGAGCTGTTTCAGGACCTGTTGCTCTGACTCTCCTAATGAGAATTCTGGTATTTTATGAGGATCCAGGATAACAAACCTACTGTCCTCATCCTCTGGATCCTCCACCACCCGCTTGAGGCCGGGACGCTGCAGTACTGATTGTTTTAGGGACTTCAGCACACTACTCACAATTTCTTTCTTGACTTTAAGAGCTGGAACAACCACTGTCCTTTTGAAAGCCTCTCTGTTGAGCACTATCATCCCACGCACTCCAGGATGTGGCAAATACAGTTCTGGATTAGTTTTATCCTCCACGGTTTCAGGCATTGTGAAGAAAGTATTTTTTTTAACTACTACAAAGAGCCCAGGTATTCTGCCAGAATGTTGTGCCAATAGCATCCAAACTGCTGGAAATGATGTATTTGATGCAGCTGTCCTAAAATGATTAGTTTTCAGTAGTCTGGCACAGTATCCCAATCTCCACAAAGTCCTAGAAGAGAAATTATTCATTTTATAGACATTATGTAATCATTCCATTTAAAAGGCTGCAAATCACATGGATTTGCTGTTCTCTTTAACCAGAATTTCCATCTGTACCAAACAATCCACAATAGTTTAGTAAAGCTCTTTATTATGAAATATATACTGCAAATTTCTGTTATTTTGCAAATGTACTTTTAGACTGAAATGTTAACTGACTTCAAGTGGCGAGATAATCCCCTCCTGCCAAAAAACAATGACCTCTCTTTGTTCTAATAAATGTGATATTAATCCCAGTAAGCCAAATGGAAAGATTTCTACTGTCTTGATCCTACCGTTGGATCCCTCCTGTGTCTGGTAAAATTTGTTACCAAGCAGTCGTTGCTAGAAAACAATTATTAGCAACAGTGGTCATGATCACTCTTTGGTGATTTCTGCCTGCCATGCCCCAGTGTAAGGGGTTACAAGCTCTGTAAGATCTTTGCACCATGAGATGCATGCCAGAAAGGTCATTCATTAAATGCAATGTTCCCCAGAGGACCATTAGTAATGTCTGTTCCTGCCACTGAGCCCCAGTTCATCCATGGGATGAGAACCTGAAAAGAGGCTTTACACTTCTCTAAATGGTTTCCTCCACTAGAGACAAACCAAAAGGGCCCAATTCTCTGCCTTGCCACTGGCTGCTCCAAGGCAGGAACCAATGATGTAGCTGATGCTGGAGGCTGGCATTTCTCCTGACTTTTTGGGAAGCTTGTTTTGAGAGAGAGGCTCTGAAAGGGAACTGGTTCTCTTGCCTGCCTCCCTCAGCCTTGCCCCTCTCCAGGCTAAGAACAGGCTCTGTGTTCTCTCCTTCACAAACCTGCTGTGCCCAAACTCTGGCAAAGCTGCTCCTGCTCCCATCCCCTCTCCCCCCCAAATCCCAGCTCCTCGCTGAGATTCCCTACATCTCCCAGGCAGCCCACTTCCCTAAGCCAGCGTTTTGGCAGAGCACACCTCCTTCAGAAAGACACACTGCATTCCTCACGTCTGCTGCACAGGAGAAATCCCTCATCCAGAGGCCTGAGCATCCCCGTGCTTTTCCTGGAGCGTTTTCCTGGGGATGGAAACGGGTTGCGAGATTCTCAGAATCAGAGAATCGATTAGGTTGGAAAAGACCTCTGGGATGATCCAGTCGAACTGTGGCCGAACACCACCACGGCACCGGCTGCCTCGCCCAATCTTTCCTTAAACACCTCCAGGACAGTGACGTCACCACTTTCCTGGACAATGGTTCCAGTGTCTGATCACGCTTTCTGTGAAGAAATTCTTCCTAATGTCCAACCTAAGCCTCCCCTGGCGTATCTTGAGGCCGTGTCTTCTCATCCTGTCGCTTGTCGGTACTGGATTAAGCCCGTAAGATAAAGCCGCCCGCAGCGCTGGGTTTGGCTGGAGACCACGGCAACCGCCTTCCAAGGCGCCTACGGAGAGACACCATCCTTTTCCTCAACCCCACGATCCCCATTTATCCCGCTCTCCCCTCAGGGAATTCGCTGCCCCCGCTCAGCGCCCCCCGCCCCCGCCCTCACCTCATGCCGGGCCCCGCGCGCAGCGCGCGCGCGTCATCGCCGCTGCGCCGGGGGGGCGGGCCCGGGGCGGAGGGCCCGGGGCGGAGGCCCCGCCCCCAAAGCGGCCCCGCCCCTCGGCGCTCCCCAGCGGGGCGGGCCCGGGGCGCAATGGCTCCGCCCCCGCCGGGGCCACGCCCACAAAGCGGCCGCTCTCCCGCTGGGCCCCGCCCCCGGCGCTCCCCTCAGAGGCGCTCGGCGGGCGCGGGGGCGATGGCGGCGACGCCGCCTTGGGGGCCCGGCCGGGTCCGGCCCCTTCCCACCCGCGGCTGCTACCTATCCGCCCGCGAGCGGCGGGAGGAGGACGAGGAGGAGGAGGAGGAGGACGACGGGGAAACCACCCCGCTGCTGCCGCCGCCGCTGGGCAGCGTGCGTGTGAGGGGCGGGGGGGAGGGAGCGCCCTGAGGGGGCTGCGCTGGGTGCTGGGAGAAGCTCGGGGAGCGCAGGCTCAAAGGTCGGGCGGCTCCGGGCTGACAGCGCCGGGGCGGGGGGAGTCACCTGGAGGGGGGCGAGTGAGCCTCTGGTCCCAGCGGTGCTCCTGGTGCCTTCGATTCTGTGCTTGCTGAGCGCTTGGAAGCGCTGCCATGTGCCCTCGCCCTGTTGGGAACACGCAGGGAGAGCCTGCTCCGAGCCGTAAATCTTGCTGTGCTCGTTTGGCGCTCTGCTTTCACTGTGCTCAAAGGTTGTGGGCGTCTTGAGATGCTTACGGGGCGGCATCGCGCTGTTGTGTGTGCACAAGGGTTTGCGTGGTTTTAGAATGAGAAACGAGATTTTAGATTAAAGGAGAAAAAGTTGTCTGTTGCCCCTCCCTTGAATATCATTCTAGGAAAGATCAAAACACCTCTTCCACTGATTGTACTTTTTTTTTTTTCTGTCCTTTTTACAGAGTTCTTCAAGTCGTGGTTCTTCCTTTGCTTTCTCAGTGTTTAACTTAATGAATGCAATCATGGGCAGTGGGATACTTGGCTTATCCTATGCCATGGCCAACACAGGGATCATGGGGTTTAGGTAAGTTTTCAGTTTTTACATGTACTCATTTTTAAAGTCGGCTTGCAGTTGTAAATGGAGCAAAACTTGATTACTAAGACTCCTGTGCAAATCTGAGGAAGAAATAAATAGCTTGTGCTTTTCAGAATTGTTGATTAAGATCTTCCCCTTTTTGATTTAGTCATGCAGATCTGACCTAACATAAATCCTGCCCAGATGTTGCATTAAATTGCCACAGGGTGGCAATTTCTTGGCCATTACTTCTGATAGATTGGTATTTTCCTTTCAAAACTGTTATCTCCTTTAGTTCCAGGAATGGGCCTTGTGGAATAGGATGGATACATGGCTGGAAACTGTACACCGGTTTGTCCTTTTGTTTGCACTTTTGCTTGTTGCAAATGCTAATCTGTGGATAATGGGGCCAAAGTCACTGGAATTGTCCCTTTGACCATTTCCTCAGCATTGTTTTCACTTCAGTGGAAGATGTGTGTTTGCGTATATGTGGACACAAACTCCTATGGTTATGTCCATTTTGTAATCTATATGTCAGGGCAACTTGGCAAGTATTGGGAAGATCAGAGGCCACGTGAACCACAGTCAGCAGAGACAAGCCATAAAATGAGGAAATCTGCTAGCTTAGTTCTTGCAAAAGTAGCATTCCTAAAGCTTGAAAGTGCATTGTACTGTAAAAGTGTTTTAATTGTGAATATTTTGTGGTTTTTAGTATCTTGCTGCTGATTGTTGCCAGCCTTGCTTCTTACTCTGTGTTTCTTCTGCTCAGTATGTGCACTCAGACTGGTAAGTGAAAACAATTTATCTAACAGTGAGGTCTGAAATATTTCCTCAGCTTTATCAGAGAGACATGACCCAGTATAAAGACTGCAGTTAACAGTGGTGTCTGATTCACTGACCTTGAAATGTTTAAGGTTTTTTACAATTAATGTCTGCCATTTAGAAACAGGATTTTGAGACTTTTTATGCAAAGCTAATGCCAAACTGACTGGTTTCTAGATTTAAAATTTTTTTTCCCCAAATGCCTCTCTTCTCTTTCCAGAGAGATCCTGTATTTCTGCAGCAAAACTATTTTAGTGCTGCCTGAACCTCACTACTTCAGTGTGTGCCTTTGCTTTCAGTGAATGCTTAAGAGCAATAAAATAGCAGCCTTTCATTCTCCTAGTAGTAGTACATATATTTTTTTCCATGGTTTGAAATGGATAGCTTTCAGGTTTTTTAATCATATTGGATTATTATTATTCTTGTGGTGCTTTATAGATGCAGCTTATAGAGCTTTTTTGATGCTGAATGAGAAGTCATGTTGCAGTTCTTGGAAACTGCACTGCTTTGAGTCAGTTCAAGCTGTACCTTCTAATACCTGCAGTCAAATCTGCTCAGGTTTTAATTCCTGCTTCTTTTAATTGTTACTGAAACAACTGAGTCGTTCCTTGACTTCTCCTACACAAAGATCATGTTACAGCAGCAAGTCTCCCTGCTTATTGTTTCCCTCTCATCTGTTTTCCTCTCTTTTCAAAGGTGGTGGGAGAAAGCTTCTGCTTCTTTCCTCCTTGGCTTTGTTTTCTTTAGCTGCCTTTGGTTTCTCAGATGGTTGCTTCCTGATTCTTCTTAGATCTGCTGCTCCTGTCCCCACCTGTTGAGTGATCTTCTTCATACCTTCTTAAAAAACACCCCTCAGAGGTAGGGTTACTTTTATGGTTGGTGCTTGATGATTTGGGATTAAGTCTTTGGTAATTTTTTTCTCCTTTTAGCGTGCTTGTTATTAGAAAGGAATCAGAACCTGAAACACGTAGCTAGAGAGATACATGAGAAGCAAAAAAAATGGGAGACTTGAGGTAATTTTAATGGCCTTTTAAACTTCTTACTTCAGGCTGAAAAGTTCTGTATTTTATGGGCACTAAGTGGTATTAAGCTGTTGTCTAGTAAAAATTATTAAAGAGATTCTTGCCAAAGAATTGTGATGAGGGGTAGAACTAAGGATTTAAGTTTATTGAGGTAAGAAGAGTTTGGATGTTACAAACTCAGAGGCCTGATATGCAAAAAGGCTTTAACTCCTCAGTTCTTGTCCAAAGGCAACAGTCCACCTCAAGGAAGCATTTTTGAAATGCAGACAGCTGAAGTGATAGGATGAAGAATTTCTCTTGTCTGAAACTAATAATTAGTTATCACCTAAGGCTGACAGGTAGGACTTGCGCCAGAACTATGTCTGGATAAGTTTGCTGGATTTATGACCTTTTGTGTTTTGATTTTTTTAAAAATATGAATTATTTGAGATTATGTTTCCTATAATGCCTGTCAGCTATTGAAGTCATTAAATGTTAGATAGCATTCCAAGTTTTTCCTTGGAACACTGTCTTTAAAAAGTGGGAAATACAACCTGTTGTACCTTGACAAAGTAAAATCTCTGTACGTGCTTGATTCCAAAGTAGGTAATTAAACTTCTTTAAAAAAAATTATATTAATTTGTAAACAGTGTTACAGTATTAAACTTAATCCATGAAAACAAATTGGAAGGTAATCTTACCATTTTTATATTAAAAATGAGCTAGAAAAATTTAAAGGGTGGTGAAGAGGAGCTGTTGAAAGTGTTTGTAAACTCTTACTTAGGAAAGAGGTGACCTATAAAACACCTTCCGAAAAGGAAGCTCAAATACTAATTCCATTTTAAACAGAGGCCAGGATTATGAAGCACAGGCATTTTAGTTGCAGTCAAAAATCAGGAAGTATCTTCAGTTACTCAGTTGTGTTGGTCTGGGCTTTGACAAAATCAAGTGGTTTGTGGAGACCAAAGGCTTAGCAAAAACAATATTCCCAAGTGTCAAATGTTGGGCTGGTGTTAGTTTAGTCAGTGTTTCTCCGGGTGTTAATTCAGTATGACCTGTGTTGTTTTGGGCTGATAAAGGCTAAGCTTCCGCTGTAAAGCAGAGGAATTGGGAATTTAAGTGGGATGCACTTTGAAGTTCTGTGGCTGTTTTTTTCTTTTCGTATTATGAGTTAGTCACAAATATTGCTGGTACTATATTTGCCAATTTCCCTTCACACTTAAAGGGGTAATTTCCACGGACTGTTAGTAACAGGATAAAAATTAAGATAATCAGGCAGAACTTATTTATCTTGATATAAATTTGGCTTAATGTTTTGCTCCATATATTCTTGAAATTACAGAAGCAATGTGATCAAGTAATAGGGCTTCCCAGTGTTCACAGGACTAAACTGATTACAGACACAGTTACTACAGAAATGATTTTAAGGTTTCATATTGCTCTTTTGGAATTGTGGGGAAAATTTCATTCTCTTTGCTGATAACTCCGCATACATGTGTGCTGTACATTTGTTACCATGTGGTAAAAACAACTTGCTCTTAAATATGTTTACTATTTTACTGATGGTTTTTTTGATGGCAGTGAAGATGGCTCTGTAAAATACTTTTTTTTCTCTTGTGATCAACTGCTTTATAAATAGAAATTAAGAAAAATACAGGGTAAAATCTAGTAAGACATTTTTTGTTTAATTATGTCTGTTAGAGATAGTCCAGGTTTATGCTGAGCACTGACTCTGGCTCATTTAATTTTGTTATTTCATTTATATTGTCATAGTGTGCTGGTACGAGTAGTAGAGCAAAATGTGAAATTTTGCCCTTGAGAAAATGAGATAAGAAAATTAATGAAGTTCTGCTGGGTTTGGTTTTTTGTTTGGTTTTGTTTTGTTTTTCCCCCCTCTGGAGCACTGATCTGATTGTGTGCAGAACTTCAATGAAATAAAACCTCCTAAGCTTGGGCAAGTCTGAGGCTGCAGTCCTGTCATCTGATCTCTGTGAGGTGCCTCTGTCTCCCATGTCTTGTGTCATTTACTTCAGTGAATGGGGCTTCACTCACGTGTGAAGGGCTGTCCCAGCAGCTCAACTTGCAAGGCTGGGCTCTTAATTAAGATCTGACAGGAGCAGTTTTGTACCAAACAGAACCAAGGCAGAGAAACCAAGTGTCGTGACAATAGAATTCTGTGGGTTTGAGATTAATTTTACCCTCTGAGGCATTCACAGCTGTTTTATTATATCCCAAGAAAGTGAGTGGTATTTCTCAGAAAACTTTCATCTTTTTGATGCTGCTTGAGTTTCTAATAACAAAATACAGAGTAACAATGAAAGGCTTTAATATGACTGCTTCTCTCTGAGAAGGGATTGTTTGGAGTTACTGGCAATAATAGAAGTGAGCTTCAGCTAAAACCCAGCGAAATTATACAGGAAACCACAGGCTGTTTTAATGTAATTATATAAGTCGGGTGCAGGTAAGGGCAGGATTTTTGTTTCGCTTTGGGTTTTCTTTTGGGGTTTTTTAATAATAGATTTCAACCGAAGAAGGTGTTTACCTTCTTGAAAATAGATGGGGCCTAGTTCTTAAAGGCTGGAAAGATGGTGATGTTTATATCTGTAGAAAGATGAAAATGTATCCTTCCGTCATCATAATTTTAAAAAACCTGCTCTTCTAAGGAATAACATATGGAAATATCTTGTATCCAATTGTTGATGCTAATCTCATAATTCTTTACCTACAAAGAAAATCTTTGGGAGAAGATTTGCCATTAATATATTACTATTATATTTTAGATATTGCAACTGCAAATACTAAATTGAGCTTCTGAAGAGTCTCTAAATGTTTGAGCATAGAGCTGTATTTTGTAGCAGGAGTACAGGTGTATATAAAAGCTATTTTGTAAACTAAAAAATACTAAGAAACATTCTTTTAATTCTGAATTTTATTAATTTAAAAAGGGGGGAAAGGCCCAAAAATAGAGCTTTCAAGCTTTTCAAGTTAGAGATATTTTAGCTTTTTTTTTTTTTCCTCCCTTACCAACAGCTGTCACTTCTTATGAAGACCTTGGCCTGTTTGCATTTGGATCAACTGGAAAGGTGAGTATTCATTTTTACCTGTTTTTTTTCTTGGTCTCATACTTTTGATATGCAGATGTTCTTTGCATATTAAAGAGACATAAGCGAAATAAGTACTGAAACTACTGACACTCTAGTATGCTGAAAGATCTGTTACATCCTGGAGCTTTTCACTTGGTTTCAGTTCGTGTGTCTGCTCTGTGGAAGTCCAACTTCAGTTAAATTGGCACTCCTTAAATGCAAGATTTTGTGCTGCTTTCCTGTCAGAGTGTTCATGTTAAGTTGCCTGCACAAATCTGCTCACTGGCATTGTTGTCAGGTTGGCTCAAGGCTCAGATTTGATACAGTCCTACCTCTGTTGTAAAAATGTTAAGAGACAGGTAAGGGATTGATTTGGTGTTACATTGTCAGCATTTAATAGGGATCTAAGATAAGGGATGGCTTTTCATGTCATTTCCACAATAGGAACAATTAAGAGTACATTTAATGCATGTTATTTATTTCCTTTTGTTTAATAAGCTCTTCACTTGAATGTTTCTTACTTTTTTTAGCTCATGATTAAAAAAAAACCCAAAAAACCAAACCCACAAACAAAAGAAACTAAAAGAAGCCGCCATCAAGCTAACCATTTCTGGTATAAGAGTAATCAGAATGTTAGCTATGATTTTTTTGTAGTGTGCACTGAATCTTTTTCCTAACAGTGATGCTATGCAGTGATAGTGGGTGCACAGGAAATACTGAAGCACTGTCTGTGAATACTGCACATTTAATGTTGTGAATTCTGTGTTCTGTGTTCCAGTTACACCTTATTGAAAGCAGGTTTTTACCACACACAAGTGTGATTTTAATATTTTGCTGAAACAGTGCAAATTTTTAAAAATTAGTTTGGCTTAACAAGCTAGAGACTGTTGTCTTAAGTCTTAATGTCACTGAGAATTAAACCTGAGCTGTCAGGTGTTTGTAAGGCTTCCGTTAGCATTAATAAGCAGATGAGTGTAGTCTGAGGATCAATATTTACTGATCAAATTAAGAAGTGATCGACCTCAAGAGATAATAAGCCTTGATAAAAACAAGGTATAAGATACAGTTACTTCTTACAGGAGCTGTTCTGTAGACATTAACCATAAGCCATTACTTGAAAAAGTAATAGAAATTTAGAGCCTAAGGTGAAACTAAAATGTGGCTTACTCTGCCTTTGTCCTGAAGCAGGGCTGAGCATTTATAAACCATTCTTGGCAGATGTTTGTCTAATCTGTTATTTAAAAGCTTAAGTGAAGGAGATTTCACAGCTTCCCATTGTAGTCAAAATGTGGTTTGTTTTTTTTCAGTTCTTCTTAATGTACTTTTTCATAATTTTCAATTTAAGTAATCTGTGCTGAAAATTATCTGGCCTTTTATTTTCAGTGTGCATGGAGAGCACTGGAATATTTCTAGGTTGGGAAGCTGTTCTTTCGATAAAAAAATCAAAGCTCACCAAGCTTTCCTGGTGAACTGATGTTTTCTGGAACAGTTGTCTTTGTCTTTTGAAGCATCTTTGATATTTATACACTTTTCTTAAAACTTGCCTGCAAAGCAGGCTTTGCTGCTTCTGACTGTGTTATCTCAGACTGTTTTCTCTTTGCAGTCCAGTAACTCTTAAATCATGTGTTTGAGATCTGCTTCCTGAATGCCTTGCTTTTAACTGATCTTGTTGATTTTTAGGCTTTTCTACTTCACCACAACCATTCTGAATTCTCATCTGTCCCTGAGCACTTCTCACTTCAGTCAGGCACAGATGACATTTTGTTTTTGCTTTTTCTCTGCAGTAGTACTTCTCCCTCACACATAGGGGATGATACAGCCAGGCTTGTGGAGAACCTTGCTTGAACTGGCAGCTTAGTTTGCCAGTAAACTATTGGTTAACTACTCTTGAAGTAATTACTCAACCTGGTGGTTTCCTTTCAAATGTATTTTTCTGAGATTTATAAGAATGGAAATTTTCTGCTGTTGGAAGATTGCTGATTCTCCCTTTCCAAAGGTGGGAACTATTTGTTTCCATCTCTGGCAAATTCCAAGATATCATATTTTTTTATTTCCTTCCCTTGGTGACTATTGAACTGACTTTGAATTAATTTAAAATCTGAAGTGATTTTTTTCAAAAAAACAAATTTGTACTTCTTTTCAGTACTGTAGCTTAATTTTTTTCCAGGTTGACTTAATGACAGCACTCATTTAGGAATGTCCTATATCAAGAAGAGCAGTGGGTAGAAAGAAAAGGGAACCTGATGATCATGGTATTTTAGAACTGAGCTCAAAAGAAAACACTGGGAAAACTTTGTAGCCACTTTTAGGGTTTCTTTTTTCAGTTGGAAGTCAATTTTTTTTTGATTCACACAAGTATTTTAATAGCCTGTGATCGCTTTTGCTTCCGTATCAGTCCAGTATGAATAATCACAAGTGCTAAAGAAAAGTCTATCTGGTTTGCAAGTTTAAAAAAACAGTGACACTCCTGACAGTTAAAGATATTCAAGAGTAAGGAAGTACACTTGCGCTTTTACAAATCTCTGCTGTCTGTCTTTTCAGAGGTAAATTATCATTTTCATTTGTACTCACCTGATACCAGTTAGAATGCACTTATGTTTTTAGTGATTTAAAAACCTTATCTTCTGCAGAACAAATTTCATGGTGTAATTACTCTTGCTTTGTCTCAGAATAAAAATGTGATATTTTCAGGCAGAATTTTTTCTCCCATATTAATTTTAGATTGTGCTGGTTTCCATGTGTTAAACTCCTCATAAGGAGAAGATCCTCTTCCTTTCAGGGCTAGTTATCACTGCTACATCTGGTGTGTTTAAGATGATACACATGTGGTTTATGCCTGCTATAGACATATGATTTTAGTTATCCTTACCCTTTCTAAAGAAGTCTATTTTTTATAGGTCCTTGTTGCAACTACAATAATTATCCAGAATATTGGAGGTAAGAGACTTCATATGCTCAATATTAACTGTGTGACAGGCTTCAAAGCTCCACTAACACCAAAGGCAATAATTAAAGTATTTTTAAGAAACTGATTAAAAGAACAGAAAACTCAAGGGAAAGGCTTTTGTGATCATGCTAAGCAGAAGGGCTGTAGTTGTGGGATAGATGGGGGAATTCTGGGGGCTGGGTTGTCTGCCTGTTGCTGCATCCCAGGATGTGGAGCACATCCATTAGAGCTGCACTGCTCGTTGGAAGGGGCTCAGGAAGCAGCATCTCCTCTCTGCTGTTCTGTACATTTGTATCTGGTAGCTGCATTTTATCAGATCATGTGTTTTGGGTTTTGCTGTTGGAACCTGCTTATGCATTTTAGTGATTTGTGTAGCAAGTGAATGTTTACTTAGCCGTGATGTTTCATATGTTCTGCATTAATGGGAGCTTTCTTTTTGTTAGCTCAATAACTTGTTTTTTTGGGGGAGTTGTTTATCTTCCTGACTTACATCATATGGGCTATCCACTTACACTGTTCATGTTTTGTCTTCCTTGGTGCATGGCAAAATAAAATAACACTCCCTGTCTGTGTCCTTAAAACTCTTACTCAGGTATGCTCACAGTCACTAAGTATTTAGAAATTATTTGTTTGAAAGTAGACAGAACAATTTAAAGTCTAATAGAACAATTACAATTTTTCTTTTGTTGTAGATGTTTTGGATGCTTTCTTTTAAATGAGGGAATTATCTGAAAGCTCCCTCATCTGTCCCCTACCACCAAGAACGATACCCATGTTCACATACATCAACAGAAGGAAACAGCTCCAGTGCTGTTCTTCTTTCCTTTAAGATTACCTGCCAAGTCCAGACAATTCAATGATTGCTCTTTTTTGTCCCTGTGTAGACACCTAGAACTAGACCAAGTAACTGTGCTTTCATGGTAAACTTGGAATATTTTCTTATACTAAAAGTTCCAATATAATAAAAGCTGCCCAATTGAGGTGGCTATAAAAATCCAAGCATTAATTTTAGGCAGGAGTGACCATAGCAATTCCAAGATGAAGGACTATTTATTCATACAGGTTTTAGAGGATGTTCTGTAGCAATGGACAAATCTTTTAATTTCCTTTTCCGTTTGAGTGGACCTCTAAATAAACAGTACAAGAGAAGGAGGGATACACAGAGCAGGTTGCGGAGATTCTGGGATCATGTAAAAGACTCTGTTGTCAAAGGAAATCTGACTCTCATTTCTTCCTCATCGCAGTTCATAACCTTTTCTGGGCCATTCTTAATAAAATTCAGCTCAGTAACTCTAGAGCCCCAGAGTGGTGCATGCTGGATGCTGCAGTCCAAGTCAGCCCCATGTCAGGAAGCAGCTCTGAACGTGACTGTACTGCAGGCTGACAGGCTCTTAAAAAAAAAAAGAGATGAAGAGTTCTCTTCACTTTTCACACAGCCTTGACTCTTAAAGAACTGCATGGAAAGAAAAGAATTTTTCTTGTCTTTCTGGTCCTTCTGCAGGTTTTAAATGGGAGTGGTGAAACTGTGGAGTGTAGTTTGTCCTGAATGAGATCCATGCTGGGATTAAGTGTAAAACCTGGGCTCTGCCTGTCGTGCTGGTTTGTAATGTTCCCTTCTTTTTGTTTTTCTGTCTGGCTGAAGGAACCAGTAACACGGTGCCTGTTGGGCAGACATCCAGACTCTGTCAACATCTTTGATTTCAGAGTAAGGCTAAAAATAAAATTGTTTTCTGTTACCTCTTCCATCATCAGACCTGGGCACGTTGCATCATACAGTATTTTATTTCAGAACTGATTAGAGAGCATGAGATAATGAAAGATGCTTGTGATTAAGCAACTTTATAACAGGGTTATTGTCACTATCTGCATCTAGTCTGGGCTTTTTTTAAAGTTTGCTCTGATCCCTTCTAAAAATAGTCTTAAGTGCTGAAGTAATTTACATTAATTTGTGGTGGAGAGAGTGTTTCAGTAATCATTTTAATAGTTATGCTTTCCAATTTGTCATCTTTGGTTTTTTTTAAAAGAAAGCTTAATGTGCAAATTTGAATTTGACGTTCTAATTGCATACACTTAGGGATTTGTGTAGACAGGGGAATTGACTTTTTCTATTACCAAGATACCCGCGGGGAAAAAAAAACCAAAACATTTTTGTACAGCTGCAGGAAAGCACTGATTGGTCAAATTTGGAAATTAAAAGGCTAAAAGAAATTGATTTCAAGTACATTGTAATTTTAACATGCATCTCTAACATGAGGGTTCAACTTTTCCTGCAGATTTTTAGTCATCCCTTGGAAAGCATTGAAATAATCCAAGTAACATAAATACCAAAATCCTTTAAAGTAACAAGATTAACTAAGGATGCACCAGGATAATGAGTTAACTTTTCAATATCCAAATGTAAATTAAAGTCATTTTCATACCATTGCTCAAAAGACTTTATAGAATATCTAGAGCTTAGAGTGACTAAACTTGGAGAACATTTGCCTTGCCTTCCTTATAATCAGTATATTCTTGTTCTTGCAATATAGGTACTTGTTAATGTAGGAAAATCAAGGGTGGAGTGGGATGGCCAGTGCTATTACTTTTTACATTCCCTTTCTCAGTATTTTGACCCAGTCCAGCAGCCCTTTAAATGTAAAAAAACAGTGCTTAGTTTCACGTGAGCTGCCTTGTTCCTGAAAGGGCTGGTTGGTGTGTGTGGGTGCAAAGTGCACGTGATGAAGAAGGGAACTGTCAAATTGCACTGCCAGGCTGCTGAAGTTTCTTCATCTGCTCCTCCCAGCCCTTTCCTGTCACCCACATCTTTCCCTGGAGTGATCTTCCCGATGTCCATTTCTCACCTGCTGTGCAGAAGAGGATCTTGAAGGGTTCCAGATTGTCAGGTGCCCTCAAAGAAGGGAGAGGGTCCCTGGGGAGTTGTAGGCCTGGAGGCACACAGGGAGAGAGGGAGGCTGCTATCGGCAATGCTGAGTTCCATGGCTCTGCTGGCTCCTCATGTCATCCTTCCCAGGAGCAACTGCAGTTGGATGGAGTCCCTGCTATTGTTTAATAGTGTTGTGCTTCTAGGAAGTGATGGATGAGGCACAGCAGGCCCAATCTGTGGCTGGGAATCCCACAGCCCATCTCCCTCCCCTGCCAGGGAAGTTTTGTGAGCTTCCTAGGTGCTTTCTGAAGCAGGGGAGGAAGAAGGAAGGAAGGAGTACAGCAATTTCTCCTTCTAGAATTGTCCCCTCTGTGGATGTGACTGAAAAGGACAGTCTGCAGCTGTGTGCCCAAGAGAAAATCTTTAGGACTCCTAAAGCATGCGTAATAAAGTTAGAGAAGGGCTGCTTTTTAGCAAGGCTAGTGGAAAAATGGAGACAAACACAATAAAGTATTGCACAAGAGCAGCTCTCAGCCCGTTGCCAACACTAACAAATCCCCAGCGCTGAGGTCTAGCAGGAAGCATGCGGAGCTTTCCAGCATGCTTCTCAGGGCTGGGGCTGCCATCAGCTGAAGGTCACTGCTGCCTGAGATACGGCTGAGCCCAGAGGGGCTGGTGCCTGTGACACACACAAACATCAGTCCAAGCTGCTGAGGAGTTGAATTATTTAAAATTTGTTAGCAGTGGGCTTAAGTGCTGCAGTGGAACCTGCGGTACCACCATGTAGCTTAGGTGGTCTCTGTGAGGCATTTTTGCAATACCTTTTTTTTTTTTCAGTTTCTTCAGATAACCTGCCTTGGCTTGTACCCAGGTGGCCATTGCAGCCATTCGTTGGAACTCAGCTTTCCAGACAGCTATCTTAATTTTACAAAGAACTATTTGTTTTCTCATATAAATACCCTTTAATTCAGTGTAATTTCTATAACTGATGCTTTTAGTTTTTTTGTTTCTATATTCTGCAGTTAGCGTGTCCTCAAAAGTACAAGTTTTTCTTCTTTGTAAGAGCAAGTAATGAGGAAAAAAAGCTCCTTCCGTATCCCTGGAGTGCTGTTTTGTCCTCGGCACTGCCTGAATGTTGCAGGCAGTGACTGGAAGTGACAGGATTCGTTCCAATGGGTGATGCTGCTCTGTAATTTTAGGGCCTGTTAATACAGTCAAGGTGACAATACACAGAGACCCTGCTGTGAGTGTGAGACACCCTAAATATGCATTTACAGTCTCTTGGTTCGTATTTTTTCAAGCTTCCCGAAGTCAATCGAGAGGCGTAGCCACTGTGAAAAGCAGATATTTAAAAAAAGCAGCACCACCCTCTGCTGGCCTGGCCCGGCCCCGCACACCCTGGGCCACTTTCCCGGGAGAGCTGCCGGCAGCCCGGCGCCTCGGGAACCTCCAGTCCCCTCCCCTTTGTTTTTCTGCCAGGTAAACAATGAAATATTTAACTAACCTCCCCCCTATGCAAACATATATATGTGTGCTTTCTGTGAGTGCCTGCTTAGAGATGCTGTGCAGAGACTAAAAAGACACTTTTATCAAGTTAATTGGACATTTTTTAATTGCAAATTATTTTCTTTTGTGTTTTTCTTTTTTTTTTCCACACCCTTCCCCCCCCCCCCCCCCCGCCAAGTTCATCCATTCTGCAGTTTAGTTCTAAACGTATTTGCAAAATTTGCTTCAAATTTAAATAAAGCAACTATTTTTTCAGACTGAGGGGGTGGATGGGAATTACCTTTGTGTAATCAGCAACAACAGTACTCCAGAAACTTTGAAAATAAATGAATGGTGCAAGTCACGGAAGAATAAAATAAAATACAGCTTGTTACACGCTGAGACCTGCATCCTTAATACCTTAAGAAATTACTGAGGTTCCTTTAAGTATGGGAAATCTAATTCTGTTTTCAAACAAACTCAAATGTTTGTTTTCACAGCACAGTTTACTTTTGACCTGAAAGCCTAATTACCCTGACTGATTCAAAGTGAGGATTTCCAGTGCAGAGCTGCCTTAATTAAGGGCAGGTTTGTCAGCTCCTGTACTAATTCAACAATTGATGACCCATGCTCCTGTGTTTTCCTATTGCAGTCAATGGTTCTTGGAAGGTTTGCTATGGTAAAGAATATTAAGCTTGCTTTAAATAATAGAAAAAAAAAAAAAGATAGAAATCTCAACCTGCAGCTGTACTACAGAATGGAATATGTGATGAGCTGTGTAGGAAACTTTTCTATTCTTTTAGTATAAATGTACAGAAATAATTAAACTAATGAAGTTTTGTCAAAATAAATCTGCTACCCGTGTGTTCCATGTAGAATAAGAAGGATTTTTTTGTTTGTTTTTTAAGCTTGCCATAGTTAAGTTCCAGACTAATTCAGGTAAAAGCTAAAGGTAGAAGGAAAAGGGAGGCAAGGGAGCAGAAATTCATCAGGATGAGTCTATATAATAGGAAGACAAGCAAAGAAGATGACAACCTGTTTCAGTTCTTGGAATTTCTCCACATGAACGAGGATAACATCTTCAGTCACACACTCCATTCTACATCTACATTTGAAACCAGATAAATTATCCTAATGTTTATTTTTAAGCTTCCACTAAGAGGAAATATTAGAAACAGTACCTGCCCTGTCTTCTCCTGTGGGAAGTTTGGAGGGGAACTTGTTTCCATCTTTGCACAGTGCTTAAAAATGCAAGACATTTTTATAGGGCTCTAATATGCTCATCTACAGTGGTAGATGAGGAAAAACTAACCAGAAGCCTTAGTTCCTTCAATGAACTGATTTGAAGGGATTTATCCTCATGAATTCTGTGTTTATATATAAGTTTATTGTACATTCTCTGGCATCACTGCTGTGGACTTCAGCACTTGGTCTCTTTTTGGGTAGGATAATAAGAAGTTACAGGGTTTTTTTTACTGTTAACCAAACAGCAACCCACATATTTTAAGATGAGGCTACCTCAGAAGATGTATTTTGAGGACTATTTAAAAAACATAACCTTTTCTCTAGTAACTGGTTTTTTCACGTAGGGGCACATATGCTCAGTGTTAAACAATATTGTAGCACAGCAAAGACATTCTGAAAAATGTATGCATGCTCTGTGTATTTATAGAGAGTCACGGCTTATGGTGGCACTGCAGGCTGTAGTGATGGAAGTGTAAAGCAAGTACTCTATTTTATATTTTAATAAACTTCTTATTTTTTCTGTGAAAGAGCTAATACCAAGTTTTCAGAACATGGCAAAGTGATAGGTATTTTAAGAGCAGTATGTCTTGCTGCTTTCAACACAGTGCAAATCTACTGAATAATGAACTATTAATATAATTCTGATTTCTTTTGAGTTCTGGTGTGTCAAGGCCCATTGAGAAGTTCAGAACTGCTTAGTTCTCCATCAAGTAGCTCTTGATGCATACTGAAAATTACCTAAAAGTAACATAATACATGCAAATTCAGGACCTGAAAGTTAGGAAGTGACCATATGAAGGTTGCTCACGTAGTTCTAGTTCAGCCCTTGTGGCATCCCCCTCTTGCTGCAGCCTTGGACTGCACCATCGCGCGCCATTTGTTCTGCAGGAAACCCGTCTCCCTCAGTGCTGGAGTAGGTGTCTCTGTCAGTATTTCCAGGTGGGGTAAATCAGAGCACAAGGGTGTGCTTTTTGTTGTGTTCACTTGTGTCACAGTTCAGTCTCGTGCCTGTGTAATCTCTTCCTTCCGTTGCACGTTAAGGCTGCCAAGGAGAGCTGACATTTCATTTGTACAACGCAGCCTGACGTGGCTTCGGTCGCAGGGGGCGGCAGGGAAGTGAGGTACGAGTTGTTATTTGGAGCAAAGGATATGTGACTTTTTGTCTGTCATATTTTATGCTCTTGATTCCTCAAGTAGAAAAAGACTGTCCTATTGTTTTAGTTCTTCTTGTTTTAGTTTCATCTTTAAAAAACCAACCAACCAAACCACGTTCTTTGCTCATTCTGTAGTGTGTTGCAGAGTTACACAGTGGTTAGTGTCTTCATGCCAAGTAAAGCTACAAGGAGTTGTTTCTCCTGAGGAGAATTAAAAGTGTGTTTGCAAATGAACTAAAAGCAGGATTTGGCTTTTTAAACTGTATTAAGCATGGGCATCCTGCTCAGATTCATGTACAAGATTCAGGTCTTGTTTAAGCATCAGGATATAAATAAAATTATTTATAATTCATTACTCATCTTGTAGAGCAAACAAGAGAATATAAATGGGGGGGGGGTGGTGGAAATCCTACTATGTGAGGTTGTTTCCCATATGCCCAGAGAAAGGAAGAAAGATGCACACAAATGTTCAGCATGCACAAGTTCCTTGGTGCAGGACTGGCTCCCTCCTTAGGAGTGGAATTCAGTGAAATAGGACTCCTCTCAAAAACAAAGAGTGAGTAACAAAGGATAAGTGATCAAGTGATTAGCCAGAGGCTAATAGGAATGCAAGGGCAGAGTGACAGATTGCATATTGGAGGAAATCTGATCTGGAAATTAATTTGAAGGTTTCTGCAGTGGAGACTGCAAAAACCTAGTTTTAAAATCTTTCTGAAGGACATAAATATATGAAAATTCTGACTTGCTTGTGTATAAAGAATTGTATCATACAGGGGAGAAGGCTAATGGATAAATAAGGTTGAATTGCAGTTTAGAGGAATTTTCCTTTCCCTCCTCCCCCATTTAGTATTTAAAAAAAATTGAGTGAAATATGCATCTGCCTGCAACTTAGCGTGAAAAATTGGGTTAATTATAAATTCTAGTGACTTAGAAATATGCATGCTGTAATTTTCTCTGGTTGAACCTACATTCTGTTGTAGGAGAGTAAATCAGGACAGCAGATAAATACCTGAGCACACACAATCAACAGCTACATGTCACTAAATATACATGAATATTGGAAAAGGCAGAGCATTTAGTTATGAAGAAGTGAATATTTCCTTATTTAGTGACTTACCAAATGGTTTTAATTTAACCTTGTGGTAGGTAGATGTCACTTTGTATTAATAGAATTCTCTTTCTTCATAGGGACCACCTTACCCTTTCTTCAAAATTTAACAGTAACTGCTGTGTACAGCAGTGTCTGAGTCCACACATCTTTTCTTTTAAGATTCAAAGCATTCCTTAAATAAAATACCCCCACTAACTTATTCAAATATCATCTTATGAAAGTTTGTTGCTTTACCTTTTCAAAATATATGTTTTAATTTTAAAGCATGAATAAATATACTGTGGTAAAATTTTAAAGAATTACTAAATACAGAACAGTAATATTTGAATACAACAGATGAGTTTTTGTCAGGGATTGAATGTAACTAAGCTTTTTTATGTTACTAAAATTACTTGCTGCTGCTGGATGGAAATTAGTTTCATTTAGGCTTTGATGTTCGTTGAAACTGTCTGCAAAGCTTGATTTTTCTGAGTAATTCTCTGCTGGTTACATGAAAAAGTGACACAAACAGTATATGAAGGTATCAGACTAGTATAAATTGGGATTTAAAAACCTCTCATTCATGCCTTTGATCACTTTATTTAGTGAAGGAGAAAAGTGGCACTGTGAAGGAGCTTTTGGATTTCTGTGTGTGCATCATTGCTTTCTGCTGAATAGAATGAAAAACACTTAATTTCAAGTCAACACTCCTGTAAGAGTAGCTAATAATTTCTCTTCTGCTTCACAGTTCCTGTACAATTCTGCACTTGATATTATTGTTGGGATCTTGTTGGTGATGGATTTATCATGAGAAGCAGGGATCTGTCACTGATAATCATCTTAGCTCTGAGGACCAAACCTTGCAGTATAAAAAATCCTTTCAAGTCCTATTCTTGTGTTTGAATTTCTGTCTTGTATTTATTTAGTGTAACAGCAATTGAACAACTATGAAAACAGAGTCTTTAAAAAACCCTACTGTATTGAGAGAAACAAATATTATTTACTCTCATCATGAATAATGTTTCGTAAAGAGAAAGGAGGAGTGCTGCAGCTGTGTAGTCTGTCTCAAGCCTGTAGGTCTGTATTCCCAGGTAGAAGGGCAGGCCTATATGTTATATTATTTTGCCTTTTAGTCCTCTGGATTATGTTTTCCTTGTTTCAAGACTCACATTGTAACAGTCTCTTTGGAGGCATTAGCTGACATCAGTGCAATACTAGCAGCTATTTTTAAAGGAAGTATATTAGAAAATAAATTCTGGTTCTGGTGCCGTGGTGTCTCACACAGAGCTGAGATGTTCCAGGCGTAACCATGCCGGTCCAGCCGTGCTGGCTGAGATGCTGCTGTTTTTCTGCTAAATCTGTCTTGCTTCTGTTTGCAGCCATGTCATCTTATCTGTTGATTGTGAAGTCTGAACTTCCTGGGGCTGTTGCGGGGCTTTTGAGTGGAGCCGAGAGTGGGTAAGGAAAAGTGCTTTGTACATTCTGTGTTTGTCTTGAAGAAAAAAGGGGTTCAGCACTGCTGAAGGACGTGGGTACTGGCACTTCTCTGAGATCACATGTGAAAATAGTCATTTACATGAGCTGTTGGAATATGAAATGTATTTGGCAAGTGCAAATCTTGCAGCACACACACGGAGCGTGATTCTTTCCTCATGGCGATTTCCCATCCGATGACCTCAAAGTCAGTGGCAAAACTCCCTCTACAGGAATCTCCCTTCTGTAATATTTTAGAAGGGGAACCAGGAAGATACTGGAAGGAGAGGAGAAGAAACATTTCCAGTGCTGTCATGTTATCACTTCACTTAGTTCAAAATCACAGTACAAAAAATGGCAGGCATTTATATTGAAATATTCTGTTGTCTTGCTCTAGTAATTGGACTTGTCTTGGGAAAAATGCCAGGTTTTCAGACTTGGTTTATAATTCCTAAACTTGGCTCCCAGGAAAGAAGTTATTTTTTGCAGTTTAGCTGTAAAGCTGTTTGTAAGGAGTGTGTCCCTCACATTTCCATCAGAACTGTCGCAAGAAATCTGTGCCTGTGCTAAGGCAAACACTGCAGCTTCAGCACTGAGATATCTTGTTTGAGTTGTTCAAGTGCTGCTGTCATTCGTAACAGTGTATCTTGGACTGCATTACAGCTGTTTTTCCAAACTGCTATTTTCAGATGTTTTCAGCTCAAAACTTGCTCTGGATTGAAATGTGGTGAAATTGTCTCAAGGCTGCGTGATGGTTGTATTATTCCTGAATGTTGTGGGTGAATTTTAAGTGGGAAATCAGTTTGTTAAAAGGTACTTTAGTTGATTTTCTATTTTATCACAACTTCTGGATTTTATAATGAGTTTGAAAAATTAATTGTGGCTGTAATCTTGCTTTCTGTCTTTCACATTTTTAGTAAGGTTTTTTGTCAGTTTTCTTTTTTTTTTGCTAAACTGTTACATTTTGTGTATGTATGTTATTTTTAGTCTGCTAATGTATCTCTTCCAGCTGCAGTAGTCATCAGCTTTTCATTTGGGTGCTGTAACCTCCTTCAAGCTCATACTTCAGCCTCACTCTCCATACACAGTGGTGTTGAGCTGCTGCTGTATCTGCTGCATGTATTCCAATCTGCCAGCCCCAAATTTAGCATCTAACATCTCTTACTGCTGGTTTTAATTTTATGTCAGCTCTGTTTATGGAAAGTGACTTTTCTTTCAGCAAAGATACACTTTGAAACAAACAGCTTAAGAAAACTCCTTGTGGGTAGAACGTGGAGGTCCCATGCGCTGCTCAGAGGGTTGTTCTGTCTGAAAAAGGCTCTGCCTGTGGGATAATGCTCCCAACAGCTTTGTCTGTCCAGGTCCTACCTCAGATCTCCTGGATGTGAACACACAGAAAGGTTGCAGTGTTGAAGCGTTTATTACAAATCCCCATAGCTGTTGTAATCCTCAGTGATCTGTCAGCTCTGCCAACACCCACGCTTCTTCCTTAGCTGAAATTACAGTCTGAGATGGGAATGAAGTTCAACTTTGCATTTAGAAAGAGCTGAGATTGTCCATAGGAATCCTAACCACAGCTCTAGTGGTTAGGTGATTGGCAGCCTGGTCTCATCCAGTTTCTGCCTCTGTTAATTGTAGTTCTTGCATCAATCAGTGTTTATTTAACACAATTTCCCTCCTCTAGTATTTGTGCAAGCAAATTGTTCAAGTGCAGTGGTCAAGCAGTATTCCAGGAACATGCACACATGCATGCCCACATGTATATTTAATTTCTTTTGCCATATTAATGGCCGTGGTAGAGCATAATCTTTTGTTTCTGTGTATTTTTTTGCAGATGTTAAGTGTATGTTTTTACTAGCAGATATTTTAAATTGTAGGCAATTGTTCAACAAAAATAGGTACTCAAATACCAAGTCTAAGCAGCAACTTACTTATGCAAAGGGCATAAATATTGAATAGTTTGCTTCAACTTCTTTACCTGGACCACTTGTTTCCAGATGTGGTTGCACAACTGTTCTGTTTTTGTTAAGTCATTATAGCATCTGATACTCTTTCATTTGGTGCAGAATTTATCTTAACTGGAGTTAGGATGTATCAAAAGTGTCAGTTAAACTACCTGTGAAAGTATTTTATATGCATAAACCCTCCAGAGCTGTACATTTGGGAAACCCATCTAAAGAATGTTTTGTGCATTAAGTTATTTTTATAGATAAAGGTTAGCAGGTGTGTGTGTGTTTGAAAGGCTCAGAGCCAGTCTAACACATCCTCATGTCTTTTTAAAAAACAAAACCATACAATATGAACATTTATTAATATTGAGTGGAGATGTTTCTGTCTGCATAACAAGAATTCCACATAGTTTTGATGACATGAAATGAGGATTGCGTTAAAAAGTTGTAATTTGTGAGCCCTCTGTTAACATTTAATGACCCTGTCAGAGGATGTGATTGATGCAATTAAGTTGTCTTGCTTGTGTGTTGTATAATTGATATGGACTGAGAGTAAGATCCTAATTTAGAACATATGAATATCTTGTTCTGTTGAATTCAGGAATGAAATTAAAGCGATTTATAAATGTCTGCTTTTATTTAAAATATGGGGGAGGGAGGAGAAACATCTGCATGCCAAAGCTTTTTCAGCAGAGTCAAGGATTTATATTCTGTATTTCATATTTTGAATGCTTTTATCATATAGGATTAAATTTACAGATCACATTGATTTTAAAGGCACTATCAAAACATTTATTCTGCCTTTGGAAAATAAGTGTATTTTTACAACAGTACTTTGAGGACAAAATGGACACATTTTCTGATAAGCAGTCCACTGTGCAGTTTTTTTGAGGTCTTTTTAAGTATAAGAATTGGTATTCCAAAATGAAGCAATGTACAAAATTACTTTTTCTCCTTCATTTCCTCACTGCTGTTTTCCTCTCTGTTCCCCCCCTCGCCCACAAATGTTTCTTCATTTACCGTAAAGTAACCAAAATAATTTTCTGCCTGTTCTGCTGAGCCTGTGAACCTTGGTGGCAGCTGTGGGTTTGCTGCATGTCTAGAATCAGGAATTTTAGACAGAGGTCCCACATCTACACATAGTGCATGATCCTTATGTCCTCTGCTGTGATGCTGTTCCTCCTCATCTGAACATCCACCAGACTGGAAAGAAAGAAAAAGTTTAAAAATATATGAATGCTAAATGATAACAACGTGAAGAATAAATACTACAGCAAGGAGCTGATCTGGGCAAAGTTGCTTCTTCACTGTAGCAGTAGCAGACCTAGCTAATAATACACTTTTTGAAGAATGATGTATTTTGACTTGTTTTTACTAGAGACATTGTCACCTAATGGTTCCTTTGGGTTTGATACAGTAAAGATGCCCTCAACCTTGAAATTTCTCTGTTCACTTACATTACATCTTTTTTTCAAACAAGTGACACAAGTGGCTGTCCATGATGTATAGCAGTAGTTAATATTCCTGTATGGTAATTCTTCTCTAGCACAGGTGTTATGGTACTTTCCTCATGATAACTTGAGGTGCTGCCTGTTTATTAGGTGCTAACCATATCCTGGACTAAATAAACTGGAAGGTCAAAAGTCAAGGTGTTTATAGGTGGTAAAGTCGGAGGCTGATGTGCAAGATGTTTATCAGTACAGGATATGGTTATTGCCAAGTCAGGGCAGCCACCCTCAAGATGTTTCTGTTACTTAACAACTTGTCCATCTGTGCTTTCCTCAGTTCAGAGATGGGATTTGGATGCTTCAAATAGATTTTAAGTATGTGAGGACCTCACAGCCTCTACAATGCTTTTTAATAGGTGTGGTTTTATGTATAAACATTACACCAGATTTCATCTGCATAATTTCCATCCCTTCTGTCTTTTACTTCTTTCATGGATGTATGCAAGGAAGGGAAGCTCAGCAGTGAGTGGGAATTGATGTTGCTGTTTCTTCAGGTGTGTAAATTGTAATCCACTTTTAGATACATACAGTGTGCTATGTAAGTACTTCTGCTGGAAATCTGCAGAGTATGAAACATCCTTCCCTCTGACCATTGCTGTGAATCAAGGTGGGGATTTGCATGTTGTGCTGCTGAGAAATAAATTGGCACACCTGCATGGATCAGACCCCTGATCCATGCAGACACTTGCCTATGGAACATTGCCTGCAGTGCTGGTTTCTTATGGAATGATGATCTGCTCCCTCATTATCTGGGAGCTCTGTTTCATATCAGTGTAGAAACTAGGAGTACAAATTCATGTAAATAGCATGTGACACAAGAAGTTATTTTTTTCTTTTCCTAGTGGTTGCTTTGTCTAAGATCACAGTTCTAAATTAAACATATTTTTAGGACTCCTGAGCTTTGTATCAGTCCTAAATAGATTTTCCAACAGGTCTTGGTACCTTGATGGGAAACTGCTGCTGCTGCTTACTTCAGTCTGCATTGTTTTTCCTCTGGCCCTTCTTCCTAAAATTGGTGAGTAATTAAAGGAGAGAAGTGAATATTATTCTACTTTAGTAGCAATTACAGTTGAAGACTTTAAAACCTTAATGGGTTATTTATTTATTTAAACTGGTGGGGGGCTGCTGGTGGTGGTGATTACTTAAGTTGTTGTAGTGTGTTCTGCCTTCCAGCCCTGCCTAGTTAACCTATTACTTGGGTTGCAGTAGTATTTTGTCTGCAATACTAAAATAAAATCTTTACAGCAGAACATTAAAGAGCTGCATTTACTTACAGCATGCCATTAGTGGTAAGCCAGTTCTAATTCTGCCCTACAAAACTACATAAATGATCTGTGACAGGCAGTTGGAATGTTGTTATTCTGAGTCCTAAGCCCCAGATACCAAGCACTGTAATAGAAAACATGCCTAAAATGTAAAGCTTTAGCTGTACATTAGGATCACTTTCCTTATAAATTCTCTTTTATTTTTACTGTTATTTTACAGGCTTTCTTGGCTACACAAGTAGTTTATCATTTTTCTTTACGGTGTACTTTACTCTTGTGGTAAGTTAAAAATCTCTGCACAGCTTATCTTTTTTTTTACCTTATTGTTTGAATGTTTTCATAAGTCTGTTTTGAAATTAATTTGTCTTCCCCTCCCCCTTAACTTTTTATGTGAAATTTAGAATTTTCCTTAAGTTCAGTATGTGCTTGCTTGGACAGATTACTTTTGTTTTGCTGAGGTTTGGAAATGTGTATGAACTTCCAAGCATGTGAAAAGATTTAAAATAATTATATTTTGGGCTGGTAAATATAACAATTCTTTTTTTTTTTTTTTGCTGAGAGTGCAGCAAAGGGAGCTGGCACATACATTTTTGTTTCCCTACTAGCAGAGAATGGAATTCTGTTTTCTTAACTTCTAGCTATTACTTACTGCAACTAGTGCAGAAGAAAATTTAATATACTCCAAATAAATTAAATTTACATGTATAATGGAGTGACAGAGTTCAGAAAAAGGCAAAGAAAACTAGAACTTCATTAAGGCAGTTTACAAGATTCATTAATACGTCAATGACCTTATTCTCCTTTCCAGCTGAAAGGAAAAGTTCTTTTCTCTGAGCCATATGGGGGTTTTTGACCCTGATGTTCACCCTCTCAAGGCCCCTGTGAGGTAGATGTTTCCAAATACCAAAAGTGAGACCTGCTAGGCAGATCTAAGAGAGAAAATGTGCCTTTAAGTTGCACTTTTTTCTTTCTACAGGGAAAAAGTATGTTAATGCACATGTGTAATATGTGGTACAACTGAACAGCTCTCACTCTGTCATCTGTTTGAGTCTTATTTGGGAGCCTGGCAAAAATGTTCCCCCTCTGCCCTGTCATTCTGGCTTGCATTGACTTGCATTTAATACCTGTTTCACAAAGGGATAAACAGAGTTGAAGGCAAGTTGAACAAACATGCCATCCAGGAGACCAAGGCAATCCATTAGGAACTAAACCATGTGATAAAACCAAACTTCAAAGCTGTCAAAACATCTCCCTAGGGTATCCCTGGAGAGTTGCAGTGTTTGTAGGACCTTGGGAAGTATTCTTCTTAAGCTGAACATTGAGAAGCAGCCACAGCCTCTCCAGAGTTAATGGAAATTCATTTGTAATATTTATAAATTACCTTAACTTTTGACCTCTCTCCTAAAATTTATCTTTAAAAGAAAAAAGGAATTGGAAAAAAAAGGTAAGAAAAAGCACTAACTGTAACGCTGACATAGGCCTTTGACTGAAGCAAGTTGCAAGGGTTTTAAAACCAGTTCAGCTCCCTAGATTTCAAAGGGAATGCCTATGGATCTCCGAGGAAAGCTGTTGTAGTGGGTGGATGCATTTGAAAACAACTTCAGTCCCTGAAAAAGCAAATGTGTAAGCATGAGTTAAACTAGATTTTAGTTTGTGATTCTCTATCAAAAAAAGTGGGTAGAGAGTGCTAATGAAGGAGTACAGACTGCTGGATTTTTTATGAAATGGTTAAATTTGTGTGCTTACTCTTTCTTGTTAAATGGCAAAGCAGCACCCTCAGTAAATCTAAGTGAGGTCAAAATTTTTAAAAGCCTTTATGAGTATTTCCAGAAAACCAATACTCTTGACAGAATATTCTGACTTGTTCAGGCCCTGAAAGTCAAAGGCATTAAATGTGGTTTAGTTTTCATATCTAATTGCTTTGAAGTGGGTGATATGTGCTGTTGAAATGGTGTTTTAGTTTGCACACTGTTAATTTCTATGTGGCAGATATGTTTTAATTTGTTCCAGAAGAGAACTGTGTTAGTCATATGGAAGTGATATAATTATATTTTGCATATACAGTAATTCTGTGCCTTTTCAAGTGCACACCATCTGTTCAGCTTTTTGCCAGCAAGCCACAACTTTACTGCAGCCTGCAGAAAAGAGACGTCTTGGTCAGTCTGGTCAGGGAGTGCACCGAGCAAAGGGCTGGAGACTTCTTTGTTCTGGGCTCTGCTCTGGGGCCTGGGCACGTCATGAATGTCCTCTGTGTGCCTCAGTATCTCTTCCTTTAAAACCAATAAACTGGTTCTAGTCTTCCCTTGCAAAAATACTGCAGACACTGAGATGAGCTGGTCTAGGAGATAAACAAGTGTATATAAGTATAAATTCAAAGCCAGATTCTGTGAGGTCCTGAGCACTTTTGGTTCTGACTTTTGAATGCTTCCCCAAGTTGAATCCTCAGGGAAAAGAAATTGATTGTTAAACTGTTTTGTTATTGCCTCCCCTCTTGCTGTATTGAATATTGGTGAAGCGTAAAGACACACTTTTATTTTTTTTGTGTATGTGGAGACAGCATTATTGGTAGCTTGTTCAACAAAGGTGTTAATGATTGCTGATGGTATGTTTTTATAAATCTCTTATGTTCCCAGAACAAAACATGTTGCAGATTGGGAACCTGCCATATGTAATGAGTGATGTTATGCACAGACAGCCCCTTTGCTGAGTGCTGTCAGTACTGCTGGAATAAAGGGATTCCTGTTTTCCCTCTGCAGGATACAAAAAATCACTGAGATTATTAGAACACTTTGAGCCTCTAACTTTATTCTTTAGCAATGTTTTTGGTTTGGTCTTAAAATACCCTTTTCCCACAGAATCTCTCTTGATTTTTAAGGTTTTTTTCACTTAAAACCAAATGTTTGTTATACTCAAAAGAATGTTTATATGAAATAGGCTTGAAGTTCTAGAGGGGAGTTGTGGTGCCTGCATGACTGCTCAGCTAACTGGGCTGTGCTGCCAGCTTAAAAATCCTTTCCTGCTGGGGAACCTCATTAGACTACAATTGGAAACCCAAACACATTTGAATAATTAAGTAGGTGGGCAAATATAAATACAGATTTTTAAATGCACCTAGTGCATTTTATTTTGTCTTCTTTTATTTCCACTTCAGTCTATTCTTAATCTGTATTACATTTATTTTAGAAAAATGTTTTCCAGCCTTTTAGGTTTGGCTTGTCTGGTCCTCCCCTGCAATGTTTATATATATCTTTGCTCTTTAGCTTGCAGGAAAGCTTCCCCTCACCACTGCCAGGCACATTCTACTTTCCCCAAACCTTGCCCTTCAGCTCCATGCCCCTTTCCAGGGCTCAGGAAGCCTATTCCAGCTTTAGACAGAGTTCCCCCAAAGCTGACTACTTTGGAGCCTTCAAAGCCTTCCCCTGTCTGGGTGCCTTTAAACACAACACAGGCCCAAATTATATTTTAGTGCTTGGTGTTTGCAGGCTGCTGTTGATCAGACTCCCACCTAGTTCCATACCTTGAGTGAGTTGTTCTTGTGCAATTTGAAACATGTTACTGCCACAATGCACTCAGCCTGCCATGTACCCACAGTTTTCTTTCCCCACATTTTGGCCAGAGGTTACATTTGTTTGCCTCTCCTGGCACTGGTGACAAGAGGGAGCATCTAATCCTCTGGGAAACACCACTTGGCAGCAGGCAAAACACAGTTGTCTGAGCCAGGAGAAGAGCTCCCTTCCATGTTATTCTTCTCATGAATCTGAGTCCTTAATTAAGTTTTTAATTATTTGCTCTAGGCTTCCAAAAGAATTATAACCTCTAAAGCCAGGCAACTACAATAGGAAATTAATTAGGGTGAGGAGAGCAATGCAACTATCATTTTAAGCTGGGCTCCTGAAGAAGGAGGTAACATTCCTTGTTTTAATTTCCCTTTGATTTTCAGCCCTGTTACTTGGCAGTCCCTAAACCAGCAGGGTGTAGCTGAAGGCCCAATGACATTCTGGGACAATAATTGCATTTATTGTTTTTCCTTTGCTTTCTAGTCCAAGCCATATGTTTCTGCCTTTTAAGATTAGCCCTAGGCTCTGCTCTATCTCTGTTAAGGGCTTGTGTGCTCGGGGCGCGAGCCTGGGATCGCTAACACAGCAGCAATTCCGGACGGGAGGCCCTTGGTGTGGAGCTCAGGGAGAGTGGCTGGGAAGTGCTGGTTGTATTTCAGCTCATGTCAGAGCCCATTGCTGTGCCCCACCTCCAGATCCGTGGGCCATAAGGCTGCCAGCTGTGCAGGGTGAGCAGCTGGATGGAGTGGCACTGACAAGCTTTTCTGTCAAGTCTCCTTCTGGTGGCCTGTCTACCAGGCAGGCCTGGTAATTTACTGGGGGTGTAGCTCCCTGCTGTGTGTTCCAACAGGCTGATACTTCAGCTGTGTGTATCTAAATTGAAAACTGATTTTTAGGATATCATTCATACATGAAATATGCTGTCTCTGCAGGTTATGATTAAGAAATGGTTGATCCCTTGTCCTCTACCTCTGAGTAGTGCCATAGAGACTTTACAGGTAAAGTCCATGCTGGTTTGAAGTCCTAATTTTACTAGTAAACTGTAATGCTTTTTTTACATTAACACTCTCAGAATGGCTTACAATTTAAATTCCTTCTTTTATTAATCATCACAGAATCTGAAAAGTTTCATGTCTGTGGTTTGGGTTTATTTTTTCATTATGCCTTTTCTTTTCGTGTTTATGTTTTACAGGTTTCAAATTCTACTGGGGATTGTAAAGCAAAGCTCTTTCATCTTTCAAAAGAGGTAATCTCTATTAACAATACACAAACTTAAAGGGGGGTGGTGGTTTTTAAAAAATTGGGGTTTAAGCCTTACCCAGGGTAAGCTGTCCTTGTGTAAAACTTATTATGGGTTGCTGAAATATTTTCTGTACCTGCTGCCAAGTGTTATCCAGTCTCACTTTTTTTTTTTATATGAAGGCTGACTGTCCAAGTTAGCAATTATGAAAATATTTTGGAAATATGACCAAAGAAGAAAGTATAACAGATGATGCAGTGGTCAGCCTCATCATGCAATCAGATCAAGCCAACTTAACATGCCCTCAGCTGGAAGTTGGTGCTATTTGGCTGTGTGCTCTTAGTTACTGGCAGGGTAGAGCAGGTTTCCTGACACTGCCTGGACCTAACCTTAGTTTTTCCTTACCTGAAGCTAATTCTTCAGGCCTGATGCAATCTTGTGCATCTCTTTGGATGCCAGCTCTGGTATTTGTTAATTAATGTGGCATTTAAATCATGTCACCACCCATCAAGGCTTGCAGGAGGGGAAGCATCATGTAGAACCCTGGTCTCTGTGGGGTGAAGAGGAAGGGAAAAAGGTAAATCTGGGATAGCCCTGTAGTGGGATTTAGGAGGGATGTGGCTGCATTTCTCTGAAAAAGCAAAATCCATCCCTACCCTCCCAAGAAAACGGTAAGGGGAAGGAAAAAAAAAAAAAAAGCTTGGGCAATGCAAATGTGAGACAAATGTTATCTGTAGATCAAAGAAGAAACATCTACCATGGGATCCTGGCCTTTTGTGCTTTGAAGAATCTTGTCACTCACCTCTACTTCTTTTTAAAATTAAGTTTTATCAATAGAAAGTGGCATATCTTTTACCAGTACAGGCCTGATTATTTCAGCACAAAAGTGTTTGTTACAGTTCAGCTTATTCCACTTGGCAATTGCAGTAAGCTGTACAAGATCATTCAT
This sequence comes from Corvus cornix cornix, assembly GCF_000738735.6. Lineage (NCBI taxonomy): Eukaryota > Metazoa > Chordata > Aves > Passeriformes > Corvidae > Corvus > Corvus cornix. The sequence continues at coordinate 5,507,349 of NC_046335.1, forward strand.
CTCTTTTATTACAAGTTTTTGGAATAATGCACCACTAATTGTGTGGTTGCACCTTTAATTACATAACTGTCTTAAAACTTCAGATGCCAAAGCATGTTATATTTCCTGTTAATATTTTCTGTTGTATTTTATGTTTTATCCAAATTTTTCTGAAGGAGTAAAAAGAAAATAGTCAGGTCAGGGTTAAGGAATCAGTAATTTGACAGGTAGCCATGGATATTAGAATTTGGAAAACTTCTTAGAGAATTTCACAAATGATACACTGGCTCTGGGACATGTCCTGCTCTTTCTACATAAGTACTTGGCTTCAGTATAGTCAAAAAAGAATCTTCCAGTTTTTGGCTTATAGGCAGCATGACTTCTCCTGATGATGAAACTGAGCTATGTCCACTTGAACTTACATGACTTGAAAAGGTTGAATTTTTGTGGACTGATTTAGAGACACCATTTCTGTGTTGTGGAGATTTATCTCAAAGCATTCATCTAGAAATATTTCTACTGACTTCCAACACTTGAACTGAATTTTGAGTTCATCCAGATATTTTTTGAACAAGCGGTAATAGCAAACAAATTAAAAGATGTTTTCTTTCTATTTTAGAGTGCTTATGCAATACCAACTATGGCCTTCTCTTTTCTGTGCCATACCTCAGTCTTGCCAATCTATTGTGAGCTCCAAAGGTAATGTATGACAACACATGCAATATTAAAATATAATTATAACCTTTTTTTGTAGTATTTTCCCTAAATTAATCCTGAGTAATTTTTATTTTTAAGTCAGTGCCATCAAACACTGCAAACTAAGGAGCTTTCATGCTTTTGGGAAATGTATAGTTTTAGTCTGTACTGGCTTTTTCTCTCTTACAGGAGAGAAAAGTAGTAAATATGGTTCCATCATCAATGTCAGTATATTGTCCTGCCCTGGACAATCAGGAATAAAAAAAAGGTCATTTGCTAAGGTACTTCAATAGTTAATTTTTATGACTGTACCTGAATCTGCATTTGGCCACATCTGATCCAGTGAGGGTTTTTGACAGAGATTCTGTTCCTGGCTCTGAATAGATATCATCCTGTGTAAATCCCAGTTTTCATTAAAAGAGACACTAAGATGTCTGAATTCCATACAAGATGGGGACAGTGTTAATTGTCTGCTTGAAAAGTGCCCTTTTAATTACCAGATTAAAAATACTTTTAAACCCCCTAAATACCAGTGACAGCACAGACTACCACTGAATACTGAATACTCAGTGGCCATCAATTGGGCTAGTACTTCCTTATCAAAGGCAAGGTACTATATAGATTGTGCTGTGTTTAATCATCCTCAATACAGATAAAGCAACACTAATTTCCTTTTTTTTTTCCATTTTAGTCCATCCAAAAGGAGAATGCAGAAGGTAACTGTCACAGGAATTGGTCTGAGTTTCCTAATTTACTTTCTGTCTGCTCTCTTTGGGTACCTGACATTTTATGGTAAGTGTATTCTTCAAGTAATCCTTAGAACAGGGGTTAACGATAAATGGTAAATGTTTTCTGCCTGGAATGTTTCAGGCACTGGTACACTTGAACCCTCAGATTTTAAAAATTCAAGAGGATAAGCTTTGAGTTGGGTTTTCCAGCACATGCTCCTGGTCTTACATGCAGTTCCTGAGCCAGAAATGTGTCTGTTTGGTACATGAACTGAACCAAGAAGTGCACATTTCTTAGAAATGTTGTTGACATAGTGCTTGATGAACTAAATGTACCTTTTTATTACCAATCAGAAGAGTGGGTGGGGTATCACACTTGCCCTACAGAATTCTACAGGCATCTTTCATTTGCTGTAGAGTTCAGGTGACTCTGTGTTGTAGTACCAATTTTATTACTCTACATTTGGACTTCTAAATACTTCTGGGTACAGTTTTTTAGTAGAGTTTAAACATAGATGACTTCTTCTGTCTGGTATTCTTGTATGTCCCAAGTGCACAGAAAGGTATCAGACCCCTTATCTACATAGTGGCCTTTTTGTAAAGGTCCATCACAACCTTGGCAGAAGTAGGTGAGTGTCTATTTCATAGAGCAATGGTAACACATCTGGTCTGATTGAATTGCCTCTACTTACTGATTCTGGAGTGCTTTCATACCAGTGCTTGCATCACAGTCATCTATGAGGATCACTCTAATGTCTTCTGACACTAGATGATCACATGCTGATCTTTACTGATTGGAATTAATGAAAATTCTTACAGGAGACTGTTAGACAGTAAGATGAGAGTTCTGATTAGGATTTCCTCTCCTTTCAGAGTGTTTTAAAATTCTTCATTGTGGGGATGAGACTGTTTCTGACAAAGCACCAAGAATATTGATTTTCAGCATCTAATAATTCCAGATTTTTAGAGACTTTTGTACCTCTTACCCCCAAGTGTAAGCATATGTCTGAAAATATTCCCTAGATATTCAGAAACCTTGGAAAAATTATATGGGAAGTCTTGAAGGCCCTAATAGCATATTGGCCACTGTTGCTGTTTCCTGACTGTCTCTGTGAGGTTTGTTGGAAAATACACATTTAAGTGCAACTCTGAGAGGTTCAGCAGGCAGTGCAGGGTAATTATCTGTCCAGATGAAATCTCAATAAGAAAGGGGAAAAAAAAAAAGAGGAAAAAAGAGTAGTCCTGGAAGCCATCCCAGTTGCTGTTACCTTTACTGCCATGATTTCTTTGGGACAAGACCCTGTCTTGACCGTAGTCTTTCAGTCTGTTTCACTGGGAATGATTTTGGTTTTCTGCAGGATCGATTTCTTTTAGTAACTTTAATAAGACTCAGGAGCCTGAAATGCTGGAATCAAGAGTGGATGTCTGTAAGAGTTGTTTTGTTTGTTTGGTTTGGTTTTTTCCCCTTGCAAGCTTCTTCTCCTTTTCACTTTCTGGTTGTCTTGTTTAATTAACTTACTTCTTCAAACAGAGAAAGTCTGTTCCCTGTTCCTAAAACACCAGTCTGAGAAAATGTAAAACATTTTATTTTAAATTGAAAACAAAAGAGGAATTCCCTCTTTGAAATGAGGCATGTTTCATCTCTCTGTGGTTCAGATGGTTTCTTCTGTTTTCTGTGAATTTGAAACTTCACAGAGTGACTGGACTTTGAAAATTTCGGTCCATTCTGAAGTCCAAAAAAGCAGAGTTAAGATTTAAAAAAAAAAAAATCAGGGTAGCAGCCCACTCTCTCAGTGCTCTGACTTTTGCTGTTAAATTTCCTCATCTTTTTTTTTTTTATGCTGTCTCCTTCACATTTGTGTCTTTTCTTTACGCATCTTTGGCTTCAGCAGATGCTCTGCCTGGACTGCCTCCTCAAGTTTCTCATTTCTCTGAAGATTTTGCATCCTAGTGTATCAGTTATGCCAGAGTGTATCTGCATCCCCCAAGCAGATGGATCCATTTGAATGTCACCTTAATATGCCTTGCTAATTACCTTAGCTCTCCAGTGATTAACAAAGCAATTAATTTGTCTTGTTTTCAGACAAAGTGGACTCTGAATTGCTGCAAGGCTATTCCAGGTACCTGCCAAACGATACCATCATCATGACTGTGAGAGCAGCCATTCTGTTTGCTGTGCTCCTGACAGTCCCTCTAATCCATTTTCCAGTGAGTATTCCTGAGTGCTCTGGAGCTGGCAGTGAGCACTGGTCACTAATGCTTTGCAGACTGCAATTCTTGAGTCACATCTAGTCTTGTGTATCTTATTCACTTGTCAAGTGATTGATCAAAGACCACATATTTGCATATGTTCCATGAAAGCTCCAAAATAACAACTAACCACTAAGCTAATTTGTGCTCTTGAGACAGATTTCAGATTAAAAGTAGCCCACAGCATTGTTTTTAATTTAGAGAATTCAGAACTTCTAAAGTTTATTTTGATTTTTTTTTTTTTGGTCTTAAATTGAGTTTTGCTGACTTGGTTTTTCCTTTCTACATGCACGCACCCACACACAAGCACACTAATACTTGAAACTCAATTTAATTGTAAATTAAAAACACATATAGACCTATTTCACCAAAAAAACCTCTGCTTTAGCTTATCAGTACTGTGGTAGAACTGAAAATTCATTCAGTTAGGACCAAAAAAAATGATACAGGCAAAACTCTGTCTATGGAAGCACTGTATAGATTATGAATCAATTGGCAACATGCTGACATTTGCTACCAAGCATGTTCAAAGAGACAAAGCACTATCCCCCAGGCCTTCTTTTGTCCCTCCAAAAAAGGGAGGGGCCAGTAATTTCTTAAGACTAATGGCCATGTGATAAATCTTGCTTTAATACAGTAATAAATTACACTCTACACTACAGAGAGACAAAGCATTAAACTATTGCTAAGCTTCTGGCATTTAGATTTTTAAAATGTTCTTTCACATCTGGAATGATGTAATTCTTAAGGTTATGAAATTGAGATAAGATCAAAAAATATGTTATGTATGTATTTACCCACACAATGTTTGTCTTTGTATTGTGTAGGCAAGGAAAGCTGTGTTGATGGTGTTTTTCTCTCATCTTCCTGGGTCATGGATTTGCCATATCCTTGTCACCTTAACACTGAATACAGTTGTTGTTCTGTTCGCAATGTACGTGCCCGACATTAAAAATGTATTTGGAGTAGTTGGTAAGTTCTTGTGGTGGTTGGTTTTCTTGCTTTTTATTTTAAATTCAAGAAATTCAGTATATGATTCTGCAATGGACTTCAGTCTTCTCTAAGCAAAATCTTCCTGTTTTTTAAAGGTTCAACCACATCAACATGTTTGCTTTTCATATATCCTGGACTATTTTATCTTAAGCTTAACAGAGAGGACTTTATATCACCACAGAAACTAGGGGTATGTTTTCTTTTTTTCATGTGCACTAATAATATTTAAATAGGCTCATTTTAAATGCATTTTAATACAGAGTGGAGCACACAGTCCGAGGGGCAAAGCTCTTGTTTTCATTGCCGCTCACAAAATCTCTGAGCATTTTCTTTCATTCCTTACTGGTAGCTCTGGTCTTTCTGAAACTCCTTCACCAGAGATTTTTGGCAGGCATTGTGTCCGTGTGCTGGACCACTGATCTGAGTATGTGCTTTCCCCTATAGTTTTCAGATGTTGACTTTTAATCCAGTTTCTCCTCAGTTTTTACTCTGATGCTGTCTGGGCAGCTGGTACAAAGCTAAACTGCATTTAAGTGAAACAGTTTTTGTGCTTGTTTTCTATGCAAGACTTCTCAAAAACATCTTTTTTTTTTTTGTCCTCTTCCTTTTTTTTTTTCCTCCTCTTTGTGGTTTCTCTTTTGGTGTAGTAGGTTAAGTTCTGGGTTGGAATTTGTGCTTTTTGCGCTGTAACTGTCTGTCTTCATTTTAACCACTGCTCAGCAGAGCAGCTTCATGTCAGTGGCCAAAATGCTGACAAACTGTTTATACAGTCTTTCTGCCATTTTTACGATTTATGGGGCTGCTCTTGTATTGACAAAACAGGGAATCTGGAAGAAAATCTAATAATGATGCCCTCTGACCATCTTAAGTCATGACTAGTTCCAGCAGATTCGGGGCCTTGTTATAAATCAGCAAGCTACTGTTTCTTGAACTGTGGTTTTATTCAAAAATGTAAAAAAATCCATTGTAATTTTAATTGTATTTTGAGTAAAATACAAATTCAGTTTCTCAATTTGTTTAAAGTTGTAAAGGGCAAATTATTTTTTGTGCAGCTGGATAGTGTGAGCAGGGAAACCAGACTGCTCCAAGAGTTCCCAGTGAAACTATCCCAGGCTTGGTTTAGTTTCCCCCTAAGCAGATATTTTGTGTTTGAAGACTGGGTAATTTGAAACATTACAGATTATTTTAAAAGACACAATTTGTACCTATTCTTATGGACTTTCCTAAGCCTTGGACATGTAAAATGCTTCTTTCAGCAAAATATTAATTTTTGCTTTTCTTTCTTCACAGGCTTGTGCCTTGGTTATTTTTGGCATTTGTGTTGGCCTTCTCAGTTTGGTTCTAATAATTTTCAATTGGGTTGATCAGTAACAGCTTACTGACACTGTCTGAACTGAACTTCAGGAGCACAGCAAGAACCAGAGAGGTGCCAACACTACTGTGAGTGCTGGACATCCTAAAGAAACACTGACCAAAGCTGCCATGGAAGAAGTAATGCTCTTTTCAGCTACATTAGTGATGGTCCTTCTTTAATCTTGAGTCACTCTCTTCAGTTATTGGACAATTTGTCTTTTCCATTCTAAAATATGAGTTTTTCATGATGTAATAATGACAGGTAAAAAGGTCTCTTGAGAATTTCTGCAATGCAAAAATGGTTTAGGGCACATGGTGAACAAAACAGACACTTGAAATAAATAACTTGTCCTTTCAAGACAAGGTAAATAGACATTACATCAGTCTTTATGGGCATAATGTGATATCTGCACCTAGGATAATGCACATTGTCCTAATCCTTGAAAGACTTGTATTGCTTGAATAATTTCCAAAATTTCAACCAGTTCAGATTAAGAACTTGTTGATTCCAAGTGTTTAATTTATCCTAAGATGGATCTAGAGAGCAACTGCCTTAGCCCAGTTTAATGGGCAGATCATAATATTTTTTAATTTTTTTTTTGAAATACAGGTTTTCTGTGTCAGCACACTTGAATCATCCTGATGTAATTTTTAAATTAGCAGGCTTTGCCCATTAAGCATAATAGCATTTAGTAGCATTTCATTTTGTTTTTTCATTTTGCAGTTAATAATAGACATTTTTCAATTAATATCTGCTTTTGAATACTTCTCAAAGTACCTCAGTATTCCTCCAAGTGAAAGACTTTTCTCTTTTTCTCTCTAATTCCCATTTTTACAAATGTTTCAGGTTTGAACTAAAGTGTTTCTATATTTTGTGTTCTGTTGTGTGTCAGAGAATATTTGGGCTTAAAAGATGAAAATCTGCCTCTGTTGAAGACAAAGGGAAATTTTACTTTTTTAGAACCCTAATTTTGCCTCATATGTCTATAAACTTCTATGTTTTATAATCACCCCTTTTTTTAGCCCCCTGAATGTGAATGCAATTTTCAACACCAACTGGGCTTTGTTGGAAATGGAATTGGGTACCCACAAGAAAAGTTCCTCATTGTAGTAGATTGAAAGCAGTGGCTGAGACTATGGTGTCTTTTTAAGATTTGCTTCTATCAGGTGCAATCTGATGGCCTTAAAGTGGCCTTATCTCTTCAGAGACTTCATGCCCTGAGGAAGCAAAGGCTGACTGAATGTGCTTGGTCCTCTCTTGTCTAATGGGAAGGAACAGCAAATAGCAGAGGTGGAATCACCTTCTCTATTCCTGAGCTGACAAACTAGGGTTTCTCATGCCAACAGATCACTTGGTTCTCTCAGGGTCCAGACGATACTTTTCATTTTTAATGGCTGGCCTGGAGCCACCCAGGTGGTGCAGGTTAGTACTGCTTCAGAAATCCTTTTTGCTTGGAAGTATCCTTCTACCTAGGAGTTTAATATAGAAATAGACACATACGGTGAGGCCAGGGAACTAACTCAGGAGTTCTGGTAGGATCCCAAAGAAAAAGATCCCTGGAAAAGGCTGAAGTTATTTTTATAAAGAAGTTTCTAGCAGAGGTTTCGTGACTCCAGGTGAGCCATGTAATAGTTTGGCAGTACCAGAAACAGCACATCCACTCTTGGCCAGGAGTCCCCAGCTCCTCCTGTGGCACTGGCAGTGGCTGCTGTTGAACCAGCAGAAAACCAAGGTGACCACAAGTTGTGACGTTATCTGCCTAAAAAGTGAACTTGCCTTTATTCTTCCAATTCAAATTCCTGTTAACCAGGTGTAGCTGCCTTCCTGCCTGTGGCTGTCCTCTGATAACTGTGTCTCACAGGCTTTGTCACACTGCAGGGATTCAGATGCTCATGGAATCTCTGGCACTACTGTAGAGAACTAAAAATATACCTTGTAAAAGTGTACCTTGAATAAGCACTGACAGCTGTATATCAGGAAGTGATTTTCTGTCTGACTGAACCAAAACTCCTTTGGAAAACAGGAGACCTTACACTGATGAGAATTAACTCAGGGATTTTTGTCAGACACTACAATTTAGAGAGTGTATTTATTATAAATTTTACAGAAGAACATCACTGCAGTCACTTTATTTTAAACTCTAACCAATAATGCTTAAGTCTGAATACTTAGATTATCTGTGAGGAGACAGAAACTTGGCAAAACTTTGCTAAGCTTTTTGCTCTTCCCGCCTCGCTCTGAAACAGCCGAGTCTTGCCCTGCACTGTAATGCTCTGTTGCCCTCAGGCAGTTTGGTTTGTGTGCATCATCTTGAAAATGTGACTGAGAAAATACCTGAAATACAGGGTTAATTTTACAGTGGATTCCTGTAGTGCTGCAGAAGTCACTATAGTATTGTTTTTAATCCTTAGGTATTATCCTAACTAGCCTGACTATTGACTGACTATCCTGATAGGTAGACTTTGGAATGGTGAATTCCAGTGTATGAAGTTAATACTTGATGAGGATGAATGGGAGCAATTCACAGTTCTGCTGAGCTCTATTACTGTGTTTTGGCTGTGGTGCAGAAAGGAGAGCACAGGAGTTTACAGAATGCCTGTTACCTTTCATCTGAAAAAGAATTAGAAATGCTGCTACTTCTGAATTTCTGTGGTTCATAACTTAAAATATAGAGAAAGGGAGAGAGAGGGGCAGAAAAAATATTCTGTTCCCAAATTTAGAAGGTATGAGTGTTGTCCACAATGAAAAACCAGAATAATTTATCGTTCTCATCTCCCACGGCTGTGCTGTGCATTGTGTCTCAAGGGTTTTCCCACACCTGTGCACTTCCATGAAGTTTTTGAGCAGAAGAGGCCTCCAGTCTGGAACTCTCAGTTCACTCAAATGCTGACAAATATTTTCTTCATTATTCTTGCATATAGATATTTTTTTCTTCCAAATTTCCAGATTTATAAATTTCAGTGATTCTACTTTATTGCCTGTCATCAGCGTTTTCCAACCTTCTTCTCTGAAGACAGGAATGGATGAGGGGACCCCCACAGCATTTCTGAACTCACTTGGAAAGGTTCCCTTTCCCCAGTTGAGCAGGAAGAACAATGTGAGAGATGAAAATTAATTGGTTGCCTTTGATTTATTTTCTCTTTTTCTCCTATTTCCGTTCCTTGTCCATTTGGAGGCTGCTCAAGTTTCAGCTGGGCTGTGGTAAGCTGGGTGTGAAGAGTGTTTTCTGTAACCAGTGTGGCAGGAAGGAGACTGCCAAACAACAGTGCTCAGACCCAGGATTATTGTAGAACTCCTTTCCTAGTTAGATTTAATTTAGCACTTTACCTGAAATTGTTGTTTTCAAGTTGATTTTGATGTTGAAACCATTCAGTGTAGCTGCTCTCCATACAAAGAAACCTTTGGACCTGTTTATTCTTACTGCCAGTGGGAGAGAATTTTCAGTATTATAAAAGGGCTGTGTAATTTCTCAGTTTGTGTTGGTGGTCTTGGTACTTGTGTGCTTCAGTAGTGTTCATCCAGCCACACTTCATGTGGAAATGGAATTCCCAAAAGAAATCAATAATGATCTGGATGTAAAAATTGAGCGGCTCATGTCAGACCTCTGTACTGTACAACAGATTTTCTGTTTTGAGTTCTCCTTGTCTCAGGTTCACTGTGGAACAGCCAAGGCATGTTCCAAAAAATGACCAGCAGAAAATAAAAAGCAGTTTACAATCTACACAAGTTGTGTGGGATCTCCACTCTGTTGTGCAGGTGATGTTTTGCATCACATCTTGAAATGTTCCCAACTGCCCCTCCCAGGCTGATCTGCTCCCAGTGATGGATTTTACTCTGGACTGTGCTCTCCAAAACACCAAGGTACAAAGAATGACTTTTCCAGTGAGAACTGCAGTTATTGTCCTCCCAGGTATTGGTTCCTGGACAGCAAACTCATCTCTTCCGTGCTGATCTGGTCCCTTCTGTGAACACAAGCCAGCAGAATTTATCTCAGAGGCTGTGGCTGCAAAGCTCCGTGCCAGCACTGCCTCTGGGGTGTGGGGAAAGGGTGAGCAGCTGGCCTGGCAGTGCTTAATGGGGTGAAAAATTGCTCATGGAGACCCCTTTGGGAAGGGCCTTCTTGTGCAGCAAGGTGAGGGTCAGTCATGGGGGACAGGCCATTTCCTTAGGGGGTAGCAGCAGAGGAACGATGGCTGACCACGAGGGGCTCTGAAGCATGGATGTGCTTTTTGGCTGTAAATCACCGTGCTCTCCACTAGCTGTGTCCTGGGAGTGCAGCTCCAAGCACTTTGCAAGGTCTAAGGGAGTCCTGAGTATAAGCAAACATGGAAAAAACCCTCATTATTGTGCTGCTAGCTTGATTCCAGAGCTGTAGGAATACTCACACATGTGGACATAAATATCAGCAACTCTGTTTACTTAACGGTGTTAGCCCCAAGTGGAACTGGCACCAAGGAGCACAAATCCCAGCATTTTCACGTGCAGTGCAGAATTCTGTCCTGTGCTGCACTGGCTGTTTTGTTGCTGAGCATGTCCTGTACTCAGCCTTTCTCCTGCCCCCAGCATCTCTGCTCAAACATCAGTGCTTTGTGCTGCAGCTATACAATGCCAGGCAGCTCCCGGCACCTGGTTTGAATTTAGAGCTCGTTTGCACATGATGTCACACTTTCATTGTCAGCCCAGCGGAGGTCAGGACAGTTCATCTTGGGAAGGTTTGCACTGAGCCTTCACGTTGCTGCCATTAATGCCTTCCCCACTTGATTTACATTTCAGATTTCAGGCATCTGCGATGAACTGGGAGGTTGGTGGGGTGGCTGATCAGCCTGGGATGCAGGACTGCTTTTCTGGAGAAAGGCTGGAAATTCCTGCTCCATGCATCTGTAGCAAATCATGGATCTGGCCAAGGAGAGTTAACGAGCCCTGGAAGCTCGGGGCAGTTGTTCCAGTCTGTTGCCTTTCAGGAGCCCATCTCACCTCTCCACAGACCAAAGTGAGACAACGTTCCTGGGAGCCTCTTCTTTCTGCCCTCCCAGGTAGCTCCACTTGATAGTGGGATTTACATGCAGGGATGGAGAAGAGATTTGGGATGTGGTTTTGATGGCACAGAACCTGTCGGGCTGGAGGTGAGTGCCTTGAAAATCTCAGGCCTTATTCTTGCCTCCAGTCACGCTTGGCTGTTTCACTGTGCTTTGGGCAGAAAGTGGGGCTTTAGTGTAGCATTTCCCCAGCTGGGTTTGTGCAGCTCGTGGCTGTGAATCTCCTGTAGGAAGGGGTTAAGAAGCCTCTGTTTTATAGCTTCCTACAGGTCTGGCACTGGGATGGCTCGGGGGACTCATGTTTAGTGTTTTGCTCCCGGTTTTGATGAACAACTTCCATCCTTGTTAAAGGGAAATATGAGTGAATGCATGGGGTTTATTCACTCCTCAGCTCACACTTCTACAGTCCACTATCTCAAATATGATAATGAATATTGATCCTTTGGGCCAAAGCAGTGAGGCAGAATCAGCTGCATGTTGATGGGTGCAGAGACAGCCTGAGCAGAAGCTGTGCTAAGGGGATCCCTGCTGACGTGTGTGTGTGTGTGTGTGTGTGTGTGTGTGTGCATGTGGCACTGGAGCAAACTTCTGGAATAACACCAACCTCCTCCTCTTGGTCCATCTCAATTGCTGCTCACTGCGTGATCGTAGGAGGCTCCTCACCCTGAGCTTTGGGTAGGGGTGCAGGGGAATTTCCACTGTTGCTCACTGACCAGGTGCTTACCGAGTCCTTCAGCACTTACAGTTCAGAGGTGCAGGGAGCTTTGGTGAAATCACATGTGGTGGGTGAGGGGTGCAGATGGAAGATCTGTCTGGAGGTGGCTTTGCTCAGACAGGGAGAGCTGAGGTCACTAGAAAGGATCTGAGACTCAACACTCCCACAGTCCCTTCCTCCTCCCAGGTCTAGCAGGGGGTTATGGCCTTCACTACCCTTTTGATATTGTCGACATGTTTGAGTACAGGGTCACTGGGCACATTTATCTCAACAGTAATGTGTGGAATTTATGCCCCCAAATTGCTTAATCTTCAGAATGTTGGTTCTTTACCCCTCCTGGATGTGTGCTTTTCTTGGGAGCAGTGCAGCACAGTGAGGTCCTGCTTGCAGACAGCAACTTGCCAGGCACTAGTGGAATGGGAAGGTGGAGTGAAGAGCTGAGCCCTTTCCTACATCAGTTGATACTTATTCATTAACCCTGTCACATGAAATTGGCCTGCTTTGAATTTGGTGGGCACAGACACCAGTGAAGTGCAAACAGAGCCATTCCCATGGCACTTTGGGGTTGCCAGCTGTTACCACAGCACTTCCCCAGGATCAGAAACAGCTTGAGGTGAGGATGAGCAAGAACAGGCTCAGCTGTTACACAACCAGTGATACCATCAAGGGCAATGAGGCCTTGTGCACAAGTGATCACCAGATGGGATTAGGAAGAAAGGCCCATGTCTTGAGGGACACCATTCCACAACAAGGTGCTCATCAGAGTGTCACTGCTGGATCCAGCTCAAAAACTGTTGTTGAAATGGTACAGTTTTCCTTTTGGTATTTGCTGGCACAGTTGCTGTTGCTATTTACAAGTTGTATCTTCTGGAATCATCTGAGCAATGGGAACATTCATCTGGTCCTTTTCCAAGGGGAGATTACTCTGATGATGGTGGAGAGACATTGTCTTGGCCTAGGTAACGAAAGACGCTTGCCTGTCTTGCCATTCCTTAATCTCACAGTTCAGTTTGGTGAGTCAGAAGCCAAAGAATAACGTTTCCCTAGGGGATGCAAAGCCTCAGGCTGAAACTGCATGGAAACCATGGACAGATTTTTTTTTTTTTCCACCCACAAATTCTGAAAGTCGATATTCCACCTTCTTGCAGCCCCTGAAGCCGTTCCTCCAGGGCCTGTGCCTCGTGTTTGCCATGGCTTGTCTAAACAAGGCCGTTCCCTTTGAGCAGAGGTGTTGCCGCACATTCTCCAGCGTGCTGTAAAGGGGGAAACATTTGGCTTTAGCATTTCCCTGCCACCCCATGCTCCCACTGCAGGGGTGGAAAACAAACACAAAGGGTTTAGGGGTCCCAGAGGAGACCAAGCAAAATTCCTTGCTTTGAAATGAACATTAATGCTGAGAAATTAAGTCATAATGCTGAGAATAAAGAAACTCCGTGTACACTCATGTTTTGATAGCTCAGCATTATCCATTATGCTCCAGCATCTGGGATTCAGGGGACTGTGGAACAATCTATTGAATGGTGATTTTGAGTGGTTTGTGGGTTTTGTGCACATTTTAGCCCCAGATTTGACATGCATGATTTGCCTCTCCTGGCTTCAAGAAGAGCTGGATTGTCCTTTGAAGGTGTTTTCTTAAAGGAATTTTCCACTGTGAAAGTGTAGTGGAGCAGCCTTGGCTATATAAATCAATTTGGAAGTGACTTACAAAGAGCTTTCTTTGCCTTCTATTAAAATCCCTTGTCATCTCTCCACTCCCTCCAGCTTGCTGTTAAATGACCTCTTGGGAAGCTGAGGATTGAAGTCCCTTTCTGCGCTGCAGAGGGAACGTGCTTGACTGAAAAGGTTGGAACAAGCAGGGTCCAGTGGATGTTACCTGGAAAAACACATGAGGTTTAGTTGGTAATTTGGTGAATTTAAAAGCTCTTTGTTGTCCTGTTCCAGGGACTTTGAGTGATGATAAAGGGTGTGAGCAGGTGAAGGTCAGTCCCCTTTACTGGGGACATTCTGTGGCTCAGAAAGTGTTTAGGAGCCCAAATACCAGAGGCTTTCAGTGATGCTGGAATCTTCAGGATCCAGGCCCTAAAGAAGGGCCAGGTTGGGCTCTGACACAACCAAGCTGGTTCTGGAGCAGCCACAGAACTGCTGTAGGTTGCCGCAGCTGCAGGGAGGCCAAGGCTAAAGATCACCAAGGCACAGAAATTCCCCAGCCCTTCCATTCCCCAGGGAAGGAGAAAGGTGGCTGAGTGGAGAGGAGGAGGGAGCAAGGTGTGGAAGGATTTGTTGGGTTGTTTTTTGAAATTGTGTTGTTTTGTCAACGTGAAGCAAAGTGTCCATTCAAAAGCATGTGGCACCATCCCTGCTGTGCAGGGCGTCTGTGGGTTGGGAGGGGGACACCAGCCCCTCTGCTCTGTCACTCTCTGTGTCCCAGCTGCCTGTGCCTCCCTGTGATTGTTGCCTGGTTTGCCCTCACCCCCCATGACCATCCCATTGTGGTGACCCATCCTGGAGCCTTGTCCTCCTCCTTCAAGGAAACCAGAGGAGAGCCTGAGGTCACAGCCTGTCAGTCAGCCCCTTCTGAGCTGGCCATAAACACACTGTCCCCAAGGATCTGAAAAACCCACGGAGTGACTCAGTGGGTGGGAGACGCTCCCAGCGCCAGCATGGCTCCTCCCAGGCTGCATCTCTGAAACGATTCCACCAGCATTAACACTGGGATTATTTAACCACTGTCACTTCTCTGGGGACCAGACAAAGTTGGCCATCACAACCCTCTGTGATGGGCACACTGCATGGGCAGAGCAGCCACGGGGCTTTTGGTGCATCCCAGCAGCTCCTGCTGGTTTGGTCTCTACTGAGCTTCACCGAGCCAAATAAACTTTGGCAAGCAGCTGTGGGAGCTGCCTCCCACCCAGCCTTGGTGTGGGGACATGTGTGGGGCTCAGGGATGGCTCTCCAGGAGGAGATCTTGGAGCAAAGCAAACCTTACTTCCAATTTCCTTTTCCATGTGGTGAGTATTTGTTGCTGCCAACAGTGATAAGCAAAACTGAGCTTCACCTGAGGCAGTTGCAGCAAATTTTTGACCTTTCCCACCTAGGCTGGTCTGGTTAAAGACTCATCTTTTCTGGTTTAATTGACACCACAGAGATACCCAGGTTGCTGGAAGGATTTCTAAAACGATCCTGGAAAGCCGCAAGTGTCATTGTCAGGAGCTGCTGAGCAAGCAGAGGTTAACTGGGTGGCATAACTGTTTTTCCTTCTATTCTCTGCAAAACAAGGTGGAATCACAAGGAGTGAAGAGAGCCATATGCTGAACCTGCATATCTATTTTTACCCCCCTGCTCCATAATGTTCCAAGAATAATTTTTTTAGTGCACAGCAGGGTAGGAAAAAGCTCGTGCCGATGGCATCTCTGCTATCCCCATTGTGCTGGGAGGAAAGAGGCAGCTGCTTTGCTGACCTGTCACTTCCATGAACCCGCATTCCAGGTACAGAGGCCATTTGCTCATCAGGGTTTGTTTGGCGAAATGGCTACCAGGGTTTATATTTAGATCCTGCCTGTCCTGCCAAGTTCTCTTAAATTCTTGTAAGTTGAATGAAGCTGGAGGGGGTGGGAGAGGATCAACTTGAAAAATAGAGCCGCTAATCTGCCGGTGCCTCTGGGAGAGCCTGTGGGATGCCCCGTCACCCCTGGGGCTTCAAGCATCCGCGGGCATCCCGCTGGGAGGGGGAAGCAGCTGGTGCCCCCACGCCAGCCTGGGGCTGTGGGCTGCTCTACAGAGGCTGTGACCACTGCTGGGGTGCCAAGGGATTGAGTGATGGGGGAAGGTTGGGAGGAATATTTATAGCTTGTCTCGGTGCTGGGCCTGGGGCAATCACCATCCCGAGGATGTGAAAGGCACTAGTGTTCAGGGCAGCTCCTCAAGGACAGCAGGATGCAGGGATCAGGAGCACAAATGTCCCAATGGTGAGGGCAAGGGCTCTGCAGTGCCATCTCTTGCTGGGGAGAGCCCCCAGCCCCTCCATCATTTAAAGCAGAGCAGGAAAGAACGCCCGGGGCTGGGGGGACAGCTCATACCCAGGGATGCCCAGTGGGTGACCCCAGGCCACACCAAAGCCATCCCTTGGCTTGGGCTGGGCCCATCAGGCACCCATAGAGCTCTCTGCTCCTGGCTGGCACCGCAGTCACACACTCAGCACTTGGCCTCTTCTTTATCCAAGCTGTTTTTGAGGATTGCACGGTTTCCCTTGGATTGTGCTTCTTTGGTTATGCTGGACAGCCTCACCAAAACAAAGGTTTTGAGGTAGGAAAACATTGCCCTGGCCCCCAGCACCATCATGGTGTGAAATGCCCAGAGCAGCCCCAGCCCTGCAGCCTCCCTTCCCCTGGAGATTTTGGGAAGTGACCAACAGGGACTGGATTTGATGTTAGTTCTTGTGTCTGCCTTGTCTCAATAATGTTTTTTTCTTTCTGAAAACATTCAGAATATTTTTCACTTTTCCTTGGATAGAACAGATTATCTCCTTCAGAATTCAAGTGTCTGCTTGATACAGTTGTGTTTTTTGGTTGGTTTTCTTTTATGATCACTTGTCAGTTCCAAAATCTGACTCCAGAGTCCCAGGGTAAGCAGGAGAACTGTGCCACATTGCCAGTTTTCACCACTTCAGTAGGAATGAAAAGAATTAACAATGCCTGATCATCCTATAGAGACTGTCTGCTTTAAGGTTGTGCCAGCAGCCAGAATTTAATCTTTTAAAACAAAAAATCCTTTTGCTTCTCATGATTGTAGAGTGGATCTGGGACATGTAAGAGCACAGCCAAGGTGCACTCAATCTATTGTTGTGAAAAATCTTGTGGTGCTCAATGCTGTCTCAGGAGCGGAGTTTGGAGCTGACTCAGGGGGTTGGATGCTTGGATTTGGTGAGGTCTTTCAGCTTCCTTTTCACATGAGTTGTGAATGATGAGCCAGTGAGAGCATGAGAGGCAGGTGGCCTCAGCCCACTGTGCAGGGCAGGGAGTTACAGCAGGTCCTTGCCTAGAGAAGGGAGCACATTCCTGGGCAGAGCTCAGCACCCACTCCTGCTGCTTGCAGGGAGCTGTGTGTGTCCTCTGACAGAGGAAAGATACCAAGGCTGTTTCCCCATGGTGATGTCAGGGGATTTGGAAGGGCTGGTTTTGGGTTTAGGGAAGATGAAGACCAGCTGACTCTCCAGAGGCTGGTTCTGCAGCACATGTGCCCTCAGCAGCCACCGCCTGCCAGCCATGAGGTTTTGTTCCTCGAACTTGACCCTGTTTGCTGCACGGGGATTATTTGACTCTCCAGTGATCCATGCCTTGTTTGCTTTGTTTTTTGGCCAGCTCTGCTGGCAACTCTTCTTTCCTCCCAAGGGAATGGGTACAGGAGACGTTTGGCTGACAAAATTCCCTGTCTGTCCCTGTGTGCCAGGCACCTGTCTTGCCCCAAGATGCCCCCGGAGTACACGCGTCCGGAGCCACGGCTTTGTTCTTTGGGGATGTCTGGCTTTGATTTCAGCTCAAATTCCTCCCTTCCTCCTCCTCCTCAGGCTGCCAGGCCCAGCACTGGGACTGGTGGGTCTGGGACCCCTGGGCAGATATTTCTGAGCTGTCAAAATCCACACCAAGCTGTGGATCCTGTTGCATTTGCTGCTTTCTGAAGTGAAATTTATTGATATCTGTGTGCACCAATGGCCATGTCAATGTTCCCTTGCCATAGAGGTGTAGGACCTGCTGGAGTGGGCACACAGTTCCCTTGAGTTTGGTCATGGTCAGTCTCCATCCAGGAAAAGGTAGGTTGCCACACTGTGGCACACACACCTTGCTTTTCTCCAACCTGCAGGTAGCCCAGTCTTTTCATAAACTCCGATATTGTTAAAAATGTGGGTAAAATGTTCTTTTTCTCTTTTTTCTTTTTTTTTCCCCTTTAAAACCTTATCATTTAGTCAGCTTCCTGTGGTGTTTTCTGTTATTTGTCTGTGCACTTTTCCACTTGGAAAAGTGGAATTGTGATCCAAGCTAAGCAATAGCAGACGCTTTTAAGATCTGCTTGGTGGTGGGTAGAGTCCTTTGCCATTCTGCTTGCACCCCAGGATTCAGGGAAGTGTTACCTTTCTGAAAGGTTTGGCTTCTTGTGAAGACTTGCATCAAAACATTTCAAACCCAGAAGCAAAAATTTCTCAAATATCCCAGGGAACTGAAATCTGTGGAAAATGAGGGAAGTTTATCTTGAACCAGTGCATTATCAGTCAGATATTGCTGCTCCTTCAATGCCAAGAGTAGCTGGTACTGTTGCTGGAACAGTAAGACCAGGCTGTCCTTGATATGTCTGCTTTGCTCAAAATTCCTTAGTTGTCTACACTGGTTCTGTGTCATGAATTATTTTAAGGGATTCCCAGTGAATTTCATAGAAATTGCCACTTCATTAGTTAAAATACAACTACATAATGAGCTCTCATAAGGTTGCCTCAGGTAAAACCACTGCTGCAGTTTGTTTGTCTAAGCCAATGCCTCTGCAAGAAACACCTCGGTTTACATTTCACTTTTAGTAAATTTTTTTTTCTATCAGCCAATATTGTGAGGCCAAGAGCACCAATTGCATAAGTGTCTGCTCACAGCACGAGTGAGTCGTGCTGGGAAATGGGATTTCAAGAATGACTTTGAGGCACGTTTCAGTCTTTGCTAAGCATGACTGAAGTTGTTCTCTGTCCATTGCATCCTGATGTGGCTCATGCAGAGCACAGCTCGTATCACAGAATTGTTTGGGTTGGAAGGGATGTTAAAGCTCATCTCATTCCAACCCTCTGCCATGGGCAGGGACACTTTTCACTAGACCAGGTTGCTCCAAACCCCATCCAAACTGGCCTGGAACACTCCCAGGGATGAGGCATCTACAGCTTCTCTGGGCAATGTGTGTCAGTGTCTCACCCCTCTCACAGTCAAGAATTTCTTCCCAATATCTATTCTAAGTCTCACCTTTTTTGTTTCAAACCATTCCCTCTTGTGCTATCACTATGTGCCCATGAAAAAGTTGGTCTCCCCTATCATCTCAGCTTGGCCAATTCTGCCCTTTGGCCTGGCATGGGAGGTTGGGCACTGAGACCCCTGGAAACCTGCACACCTACATCCCTTTGCACATCCAGGATGGAGTATGGCTGTGCCTTTATACTCCCATGAGTAACACAGGAATGAGAGTTGTTTGCCCTCTCACAGGGTCCCTTTGCTGGAAGGAGGTTGTGCTCTTGGTCTGGAGCAGCTATCAGAGCACTGGGAAGAGACCCCCTCTTCAAAGTCCTCCTGCATGGAGGATGGGGAACGTTCATCACTGAGAAGCACTGCAAATGCTACTGAATGCTGCCAGTGCTTTGGTGGGGTGGTTCTGCTGCTACTTCAATGGAACCATTAGCTTTGGCTTAAAAATGCACATCCCTACCTCTGTATCTCCTGGTTCAAATATCGTTCTCTGAACTGTCCACCCAGAAAAAATCTGGTTTGTTCTTCAGTGCTCTTGCCTTATCCAGCTGTGAGCAGCAGCACATCCCATGGATCGTGCTGGGGCAGAAAGGCTGAGGTTTGCTTTTATGCCAGGTCAGGCACATTTGCCGTGTAACCTTTACAGAGGAATAGCTCCCCTGGAATCGCTGAATTTGCTAATACATGAGGCCTTTGTACACAGGTGATGTGGTGAGGTTGGTGCCCTGTGACTGCTTGTTCAGTGCAATAAAAATATATTGGGTTCTTAAGATGTTGACCAATGGGTTTGGGAAACAGATGATTGATTCTCACAGCTGAGAAACAGGGATTGTAACGTGTTTTGCCAGAGGAGACCAGTTTGACGGATGAGTTCATTTAAGGATTATGCTATAGATAGAGCTGTTGACAGAATGAATTTGTTTTTATTTTTCATCTGTAGGTATAACACAAAGCAGAACTAATTGAAAGTAGTTTCCTTGTGGCATCTGGTTGTGTTTCTTGCTTTAAATCTTTCACACACTGTAAAATTACACCAAGGACTTTTCTTCACTTGCATTCACTTTCCAAGGTTTCCATCACTGTTGCGTGTGGATTCCCAGTGTGTCAGACACGTTGGGAAGTTGCAGATTGCACAAGAAATAGAGCTGGGCCATCATTCATTATTGCATGAATGTTCTGGTGCACATCACAAATCCTCACTGGGGTGTTCTCACCTTAGGGCTGATGGCAAAGCTGAAACATGAACGCCCTCGTGGATATTTCTGATGGCAGTTTAAACCGTGACCTGTGCTAAATATGATTCCTATGCAGAGTGATCTTGTTCTGAGTAAGGCCCAAACCTGGAAGGTGATTATGTTTATCCAAGGAGATGTCCTGAGGTTGACAGAAGGTGTTGACTTAAGTTCTGGAGACAGCTTTTCCAATCAGCCAGAGAGAACAAATCCCAGAGTTTCTTCAGGGATTTGGCTCGCTGCGTTCATTGCTCTCTTGGTTGGACTGTTATCGCCTGCTGGCTCGGGTTGGGTGATGGGAGCAGGGGCTCAGCTTCCCAAGTGCTTCCTTCGGCTGTTTGTGGTTAGGTCTGTGCTGAGATCATGCAGGCTGTCAGGGTAAAAAACTAGGCTCTGTGGTTCAAACCCATCCTACAGATTTGATCTGTGGGTTTTGGCTTGGATTTTTTTTCTCTCTTTCTTTTCCAGTTGTGGTCAAATAAGAGTTTTCCAGAACTGACTCACATGGGGCCAAAGAACAGGAATGCAGCGAGCACAGCGGCGCCTGCCAAACCAACTGACTCACCATTTCGAGGGAGAAAACACCCCCAGGTCTCTGCCACTGAGGCCAATACCTGAGGAGAGGAGCCCATGTGATTTCAGGATTACATTGCAGGCTAAATCTGAGCCTCCACTTGGCCTCAGACCTGAACTTTAAGCCCCAGCCAAAACATAATCTGAATCTGAGCACTGGCTATTGGTCTGTCTCATCTCCTGCTCCTCATATGTGCAGTCATTCAACAGAAGCTGAAATGTGTTTTCTCTGCCAAGAGCCGTTGGTTTCCAAACAACTACATCAGTGTGGTGAGTGATGGAGTTTCCATCAACTGCTGTAGGCCAAATGCAGTCATCTGAATTGAGGTCTTGGCAGGTATAGAAACTTGGAGTTGTCAATGATTTTTATATGAAATGGTACTTAATTACAGTTTCTCATCCTGTGCTTTAGTTCTGTGAAAGCTCTTGGAATTGCAGATGAATGGGAGCTTTTTTATCTCTTAGCTAGTGAGATTTTTCTGTTCTTTAATTGACCTTTGAAATAATTTAGTCTGGCTTGGATCTGGGTTAAATATAGCTGGTTATTTTCACTCTGAGTATGTAATACATGAAAGAACCTAGGTATCCTTTGAATGTGTTTTGACAAGTGCCCTGTCTGTGTGCAGGTATGTATTTATAAACATTTGTGCTGCGTGCACTAAAATGACACTTCCAAAAGCGACTACTTTCTCTCCTGTAGCAAAACATTTGTGCAAAATGTAGTGTTAGGCTTCCAAAAAACGGGTAGTTCAAAGAGAGTAGGACACTTGGAGAGAAGTGAGCAAGGAAGGGATGTGGATTGAGCCCTCAGTAGTTAAGAAGTGAACATGGAGCTGTAATACACTTTATCCCATAAAACCAGGACTAGATGGTGCCCAAAGCACCTGCCTGACAGCAAAGTCAAAGGCAGAAAAGGAACTATCATAGAATCATAGATACATCCTGGGTTGGGACACGCTCACAAGGATCATGGAGTCCAGCTCCTGGCCCTGCACGGGACGCCCCAAGAATCACACCACGTGCCTGAGGGTGTTCTCCAAACACTTCCTGAGCTCTGTCAGGCTGGTGCTGTGACGACTTCCCTGGGGAGCCTGTCCAATGCCCAACCATCCTCTGGGTGAAGAACCTTTTCCTATGATCTGACCTAAATTTCCCTTGACACAGCTCCAGCCATTCCCTTGGGTCCTGACACTGGTAACCAGAGAGAAGAGATCAGTACCTGCCCCACTGCTTTCTTATCTAAGAGGTTTCATGGCACTGCAGAACACCTCACTCGAGGTGTTGTGGTGGCTAAAGCTTTCCAAGGACAGGATTACACAGGCTCATGGAAAACAGTGCAAACAGTGCCTGTTCCCTGCAGAAGCCATTTGGATGCAGCACCTGTCTTCAGAAGGCCCTAAACTAATGCTCCCTCTCCTGCTGGGTGAGTGGGAGAACTGCTCTTCCCTTTCTGATACTTGTTTCCAAAGCATTTATTACTGTGTCCTGTTAGACATGAGGTGCTGAGCTTCTGTTCTTATTAAAGATGATAATTCTTATCTCCCTAATTTTTGTAAGTCAATGAATTCTAAGGAGCTACTACCTGCAGAACAGGAGCAAGATCCCAACAGTTTCTTGCTGCCAATCCCTTGACTGAGGCTGATTTCAGTTCAAAAAAGAAACAACAGGAAAAAAAAAGGAAGAATAAATTCAAAGTATTTGGCAGCACTTTCCTCTGTGTTTCACAGATACAAAGTCCAGGGACACCTTGCACTAGACTAGGTTGCTGAGAGCCTCACCCAGCCTGGCCTTGAACACTTCCAGGATGGGGATGAATAACCTTTTGTGCATTAAAATGGGGGGAGTAATTACTGGGTGTTAAAATAAAATAAAATGTTGTTAAAATAAAACCTGCATTTAGCTAGTGAGACTCAAGGCTCAGTCACACTTGTACAGGTTTGTAGTTCATAGGAATGGGCCAGATTCCTGTAAGCAGCTCAATCTGTTCCTGGTTTTCACCATTTCTGATGTTTTAGGAGCCACCAGGAAACCACCTGTGCAGCAGCACGTCAATACTTGGCCAGTGCATATTTCCATACTGTGTAAATGCAGTTGTTTGGAACCAATTCTTCCCTCTTGGGGCTCTCCCTGGAGAGAAGAAACACCCAACTGTTGAATCTAACACAGAAAACAGAAAACCTGTCCATAGAAATGGAGTCCTACATAGAGGAGGAGTCCTCTGGTTCCTCTGAAAGAGCCAATAGATTTGAGTGGTGGCAGTGCCAGGACAGAGTAGATACCTAGCACAGGAACTGGTCCTTGAGAGCTGGGCCACTCATCTCCTTGAGCAGGGAAAGTGCTTGAGACTCTGAGCAGGATCAGGCTGCATGGAATTTCACATACCCACATTCTTCCTTCCTGCCTTTCACCTGCCAGTCATCACATCTCATGTTTGATACAGGAACAAGGTCCCATCTTTGCTTGATTGAGGATAATGCCCGAAGCTGCAGCCTCCTGAGGAGCTGGCTCTGGTTCATCATTACCCTGCTGTTTATATAGCCATTTATACTCAGATTCATTTACAATGTGCACGTGTCTCAAATAAGTGTAAATGAGTGTCTGGAGTAGACCAGCATCATGTCTGCTTCCTACTGCCTGCTTTTCTCCAGATTGAAAGACTTGGAAGGCATTGCTCCATGGGACTTCCACTGCTCTTACCTTTTCCCTTGCCATCACGGTGGGACAGTGCAAAATGATCAACCCAAGTCCAGAAAGTGTGGCTGTGGCAGTGGGAGTGAAGATGGGAGCATCACATGCATTTTTGGGCGGGAAAAGATAAAAATGACCCATTCTCAGAGGGTAAAACAACCTCCGGCCCTCTGTCCTGACATCTGTGATCTGAGTCATCAAATTCCCTTCTGCTGTAGCTGCTGCCACTTTTCTGGGGGTGGAAAGCCCTGCTGGCTCAGACCTACCAGTGCCACTTGGCAGCTGTGGTAATTTACAGCAGAAAAGACTCATCTGCAGCCTGTCAAGGCACGATCTCCAACGTCATTTTAAATACTTCTGCTCCTCCAGATGATTTACTGCTCAAGCACGAGGTGGTCATTTTATCTCTCTTCTCTTCCCCCTTGGCCCATGACAGACTGGATCCCATGCACAGACTGGATCCCCCTTCCAGGGTGTTGTGGAATGAGGGAGATAAAAGCTGCTCCATTTTTCACAAGCCCTCCCGAGTGGTTCTGCTAGGAGGCGACCACGTAGCCGATGGCCATGTCCATTTTGCTGGCACCTCCAGAATTTTATGCGGTGTCTGAGTCTCAGCAGGCTCCCCACGCCTGCTAATGGCTTTGCAACCCAGCCAATCAATTGGTTATTTATGGCAGGCACGTCTCAAAACTGTTGGGTCAAGTTCTCCTACCCTGATGTATTTTGTTCAGAGGAACACATAAATCCTCTC
Organism: Corvus cornix cornix; assembly: GCF_000738735.6. Taxonomy (NCBI): domain Eukaryota; kingdom Metazoa; phylum Chordata; class Aves; order Passeriformes; family Corvidae; genus Corvus; species Corvus cornix. Next base: position 5,531,330 of record NC_046335.1, read on the forward strand.
CTGCCATTTGCAGCTTAAACCTCCTGAGTGTGAAGCCAGCGGGTTAAAGTTTCCAGCAATAGTAGCAAACTGTATTTTAAAGGGTTCTTCTCCTGACTGTTAGGGGCTTGGGCACTTTGTCTGAGTCATGAATCAGTTCACACTGCAAGATTTATAGGCATTAAACTCTCTCTTCGGTGTCCTTTATCTCTGGAGTTTGAAGTCATAACCAAGGAAATTGAGACTTCTCCACTGTTCCAGTGCTTTTCTGTTGAGGGTGCTCTTCTGAAGGGTCATGATGATGTCTTCATTAAGTGCTTTAAAGTGAGATACAGAATTCCTGCACTTTCAGAGTCTGGTGCCACTGCACCAAAATTCATAAACTCATGAATAGGAGGATGATGGGCTTGTGTAAACTGAACTCTGGATTTCGTTATTAAGCCTCTGAAGGCCGTAACGCTCCCATTACTTGGAGCTGTGTAAATCTTGGTGCCAGAGCAATATGAGTCAAAGTCAACCGGAAGATTTCCCAGTCTTCAAGACCTTCCAATCTCAAAGACTTCTCAATCTTGAAGGTTTAAACACCAGCCATCAAAGCACAACTATCTATAGCAGCAGCTACTATGGATGAAGGGCATCTCAGTCAATCAGAAAGGACAGGGCAATTCCTGGACACAGTCTTTAACTGGATGGGACAGGATCACAGTTGACTTTCTGTTCAGCCTACACTGATGCCTCTTCAATGTCTTGGGGTGACTTTGTGATGTGTATCCCATATCGCTGCCCCATGCCCAGGAATTAATTTTTGTGCCTTTCTGTGCCTTTAAACTGAGCCTGAGAGGGGGAAGGAAAACCTGAACAAAACTTCTTCAAAGCAGTTTGCAGCTTGTTCAAGGTCACACAGAGATAGAGACTTTTTTTTCAGCTGTGGCAACGGAGTGAGAGTGGGGAAGGCACCCAGCTTGCTTTTCGGCCAGTTTTTCAGCTCCTTTTTCTTTCTCCAGAGAGAGATGGAGAGTTGAACCTTTGTTTTTCCTGGGACTTGGGTTTTTTCTTTTTTTTCCCTCTGCTGGACTGTTTCAACATCAGAATACATCGGGAGGATTTTCCACCGAGGCCTTGGCCCTGGAGGTGGGCCCGCCACCCCATCCCAGCTCCAAGGAGGGACAGAGAGAGATCTATGGAAGGACTCTGAAAATCTCCCAGGTTTCTCTCAGCAGAGTGAGAGGTTTTATTAATTAGCATCATTATCCTTTTCCTGTGTGTTTGTACAATAAATAGTTTTTATCTCTTTCACTTTCCTTCGAGGAAAATTTATTTTTTTCCCAAACCTGGTGGGGGAGGGCTGGTTGTGCCTTCTCTCAGAGGATATATTTCTAAATTTGGCGAAACAGGAACAATCTGTATGTTTAGAAGTGAAAAAAATTGCTACTGTAAAATGAAATGAGGGAAATTATAATAAACCCAGTTTCTGAAGGCATGAACACTATGGTACATTTCAGTGATTTGGAAAATAATTTGCTTACAGAGGGAAACTAATTGTTAATGACACAAAGAGGAGGTTTTGTCTGGTCTCATGGCAGAAAATAATTTTCCCTGTCAGGATGTAAGCAGCCTTGGAACTTGTAGCATACTGCAAGCACACCTTCAGATTTCAACATTTCTACAATTTGGAAAATATTACCTTACAAATCAAAGCTCCTCATGTGGCCTTGCCCGCAACACTTAAAATTAAACCTAATTCAACAAATTTGGACTGATCCATAAAATTTCATGTAGATAAAACAAGGAGTTTCTCTCTGCCTGTGGCTGGGATCCTGTGGAAGACAGTATGGGACTCATCTTCGTTTTCCCAGAGCTCTCAGAAGAACGTTGCTGCTAAACACCGATGAGCCAGTTGTAAAAGGACAAACATGAACATGAATCCAACCCTGAATGGAGGAGGAGGAGCCCTGACTTCTCTGAGCTACCTTAAAATATACTGAATTTGTGTGGGCTACCAGTTGCCACATGATGGTCTTACATGTGTTCATTTAGGTCCGTGCCTGGGAATGATGAAGGTTCATGTCCTTCTTGGCATTGATAATGACTTCTGCTGACAAGAACAATTTCCACCCAAGATGACTCAATATTTGCAAGGTTTTGTGGCATTTCTCTGTTTACAAATGGAGACCACTTAAGCTCAGCAAATTTTTAATGCATGGGCATTTGTGAGCACAAACAAAAACTAATAAGAAGATATAAACACCAAAGTGTTAACCCTTGAGTGACCTCTGAAACAGCTGCACAGGGAATATGGGGCTTAAAAAAACCTCCTTTTGTGGCACTTCAGCGGGTGATTTGAGGAGTATTTTCAAAGATGAACGGGCCCTTGTCACAGGGTGGCAATGCACAATGCATGCACACATTTGAAAGTCCCTGGTGAAAGCCAAGGCAGGCACCAGGAGAGGCTGTGGAAAACAGAGGTGCCTCGGCTGTGCTGTTATCAGCCCCACGGCTGTGCGGGGAATGGCGCTGTGTGTGGTGGAAGTTTTTAGAGCTATTTTCATCAACATGATTAAATACTTATTACATGAGTCAGCCATACGGGCTTCATTAAACCAGTGAACTCAGAGGAGCCTCCTCATCTGTTTATGAAATCCATCTGGAATCACGGATGGCTCAGGAGAAGGAGGATGAATGCAGCTCAGTGTGACAGAAGCCCGTTCCCCTCCCAGGAGCCTGACTGCACCAACACACACCACACTCCTCGCCCCACACTCAGGGAAAAGGGCTTTTATTTTTCTTTCTGCACATTCCTGGGCAAAGAACCAAGGCCTGCCATGACTTTGACAGTGAGACTTTAAATATACCCTGTCAGGATGTGACACAGGCACCTTTTTCTGGTGGCAGGATATAACACAGCTTTAAAGAAAAGAAAATAGATGCAAGCTTTTGCACTGGAGGGAAGTATACCTTGAAAGGAAAGGCTTAATGAACTTTAACCAGTCTTCCAAGATCTTTATTAGTTGCCCCTTTATCAAATTAAATTCACACTGTGCTAGGCAGGTTAAGTACTGCAAGTTGATGTCATGTACTAAGTGCCAAAGTAGGCTTTAATTGGCTGTTTAAATGAGAAAAAGGATCCTGCTGTGCAGCACATGCACGTACACACACGAGCTCAGCTCGCTCTAAACAAGGCACCAGATTTTTCTTGAACCAGCTGGAAAGGTTTTGCTCCATGTCATCTTGAGCCTCTTCTCTACCAGGACAAATAACTGAAGGAAAAGTTGCACAAAGGCCCCTAAGCTCTGTCTCCAGGGTTTTAGGTGACACAAGGTGTCCATGGCTGATGTGCTTCAGGGTAAGCTGGATGCAGTGGTCGTTCCAGAAATGTTGTCCCATGGAGTTACTCAGGGCTGGCTCTTCCTGAGCAGCATTCCTGAGGAATGCCTGCTGATTAACCTGGCAGGGTCTTAATAAAAAATTTTTGTATTGGTCCCAGCTCAGTTTCATCGATCACAAATTAGTCACAGATGTCAACAAGAGCAGCCAAAACAGTAAAGGCCCAGATGGAGATGAGCAGGTCACCTGTCCTGCAGAAGGGTTTTCATCTTAGAAACACTTTACAGCAGCAGCAGTGGTGACTGCAGAGTTAAGATTACAGAAAATGGGGGGTCCTTTACCTTCCCCATGGGAAGCTCTGGCCTCCCAGGAGGAGCAGTTAGTCACACATGGAGAAATCCTGCTGGCATTGCTTGTGTGGGATTGTCCAAGGGAACCACTCGCATGACTAACAGCTCTACCCCTTGTGAGAGGGATGAAAAATGAAGTGGCGGTGGCGTTTCGTACTCCTGCGGCCCAGACGGAACAAGGGTGAAAGTGCTGCTGGAACTTGCTAAATTTGAACAGTTGTTTTCTGTTAACACATGGCCTTAAAAATGTGATTTGAGAAGCTTGTTAGAGAGTTAGTGTTAACATCTAGTCCTAGCGCAATTGGGCCCAGCTGGGCGACAAGCCTCCGGAGCATCCCGCTTTCCCCATCCAGCTGCATCCTCCTGTCCCGCTCATCAGCCTTTGCTTGATCTGCCATGGTGGCAAGCTCCAGTGCTGTCTGGGAACACCCTCCCTGTTCATCCTGATGGGATGAGCAGCTGAACCCTCAGCTTGCTTTCCACAAGATGTGGGACTGGGGAGCAATGGCACTTGAGCACGCTTGGCTGCTGCTCTGCTGCTCTCCTGGGCAGCGATGCTGGTGGTGCTTGGGTGACTTTGCAGCAGCATCACAAACCACAAATCTCTTCCCCTTCCTCTGTTAAGCATGCAAAAAGCAATTTTCCACTGATAGAATGCCTTGCAGTAGGTCTGTCCTGCTCCCTTCCTCTCTCTCCTCTCCTTCCCCTGCCTTCCCTTCCAGCCCTTCTCTGGTTTCCTCCCAGCCACTCTCATGTCCCCAACCCTGAGTTTACCTTCTCCCTCTCTCTTTCCTACTGCTTCCCCCATTAAGCTGGACACTTTGGGGAACTCCTGTCTGCTCTCTGCAGCTTGCAGCTGATTTTATCTGCCCCCCAGGGATGGTTTTCATAGGGCAGCAGCCAGCGCGGAGGTGCGGAGGCTTCCGGCACTCGCACTAACCTGCATTCCAGCATTAAAGATAATGGACACAATGGAAAATCAATGGAGAATATGTAACTTTATCCCATTCATAGCTTCATATTGCATTACACCATGGCCTTCAGATACATAAAAGTGATATATGGCTGAACTTGGCAGCAGAAAAGAACACAGGAAACAAATATCTTTGCTAAGAATCACAGTCTAGGGATAACTTATACAGCAAATAGGCCTGAATATCTTCTGTTTTTCATGAAATTTTGCTTTGTAATTACTTTCCAGTAATATGCCAGAGTGTAAAAAATAAATCAAGGCTTTGTGCATATTACAGATTTCCCCTGAGTGAGATAAGAAAGAAAATGTCTGCTTGACTTTCCAACTTCAGCCATATGCCAAATCTGTCAGAAATACTGCTTTTTCTATATTATATCAGTGGAGGAAATTATAGCTGCTGTTATCTGCCCTTTGGTCAGGAGCAAATTCTGCACCTTGGCTAATGTGCCTTTGTGGTGCAGCCACCTGCACTTTTTCGGGGAGTTCATCTAATTATGGGGTAGATGAGTCAGGCTGCATTTCCTATGGGCTGTCTACAAACATAGGAAGTTATTAATACTGATTAGCTGAAAAAGTCCAGGTCTTCTCCATGACGTTTCCTGGCTAATATTAGACACACCTTCTGTGCTTGAAGGTGTGATGGCTGATAAGAACCAGTAGTGCGGCCACCGAGGTTTTATGGCCGTGGGTGTAGCGTGGGACAGATTGTCCCAAGAGGGTTTTTTTCTTACACCTTTGAATGCATTCAAGTAGACAGGCTGGAATGAGAATAGGAAACTAAAAGCAGAGGGTACAGTCCTGAATAAAGTGATGTGAAGTCTCTTAGGAAATGATGAGGGAGTGGCACGATGCTGCCTTGTCTTGGTGCCTGGCAGCAGAAGAAAGTTATTGGGAAATTTTCCTTTCACTAGAAAGAAATATGTCCCCAAAGGAGAGCAGAAAGTGCCTAGGAGATGTTGTTGTAAGACTTGAGCTCCTTGTTTTGGAAGAAGATTAAAAGAAACTTGACTATTTAATGAGAATTAAGCAGCTATAGCCAAGCTCTAACAATGGGCACAACAGAGACCTGCTGGGGCAGAGGTCCCTGCACAATCCCTGGGATAACCAGGGTTTGGACACAGAGAGGAGGCCATGTGGCACTGAATAAAGAGATGCTGCAAGGTCTATTTTCAGCTCTTCCATCAATCTGCAAATCCCTGCTGGGCTGTTTGCTGACCCCTCTTTCACCCTGTGCAACCCACCAGGGCTAGGGGCTGGTGGTGGAGTCCCAGCTTCACACTGGGCTTGCAGGGGCTCCCCAACACTCCCACACTAACCTAAGCCATGCTCCTTGTCATCATTCCATGTGAAGAGATGAAAAAAGGGGCTGTCCTATGGCCCAGTGGGTGGAGGGAGAGGACTGTGGTGGTGATGGGAAGATCAGCTTGTGCCTGTCCCTGTCTGAGCAGTGACTGTGGCTCAGAGACACCTGGCCTAGCTCTTGAGAGGCAGCAAAGGGGTGGAAATAATGAGGTAGCACAGCTGGCCCCCCTGTTGCCAATGGGGACTTCACTGGTGTCACGTGGAAGATTTTCAGATGATAAACCAGAAGGCAGAAAATGGGACAGATGAGTAGAGCTATGGAGATTTATCCAAGTCGTGCAAAGGGGAATATGGAATGCAGCCAGAAAATTCTTGAGATGTAAGTGATTATACCTTACAAAATAGGTAAAATAATAATGTCCCAGCAACCAGGACTAGGAGCCAGAAGAACAGAGATTAAATGCTTTAAACATTCACAAAACAAATCTTGTATCACAGATGTCCTGCTGTTTTATCTCTTGATTTATTTCACTTTTGTAAGCCGCAGAAAAATGGTACGTGATGGTTTTTCCTTTTCAGTTCCCACTACTGAGTTTACAAAGCCTGCCAAGTGTGGAGAACTTCACAGAAATTAAGAAGAAAAAGCTTCCTGGCTGGCTGGATTTTCCATTGCTTTCTCAGCTGTACCGCAGTGGCTCCTCTAATTTATTCTGCAACCAGAGGGGACAACTGGGCACAGCATGGGCACATGGGATGGGAGAGAGCGTCTGGCACACAGCACCATAGCTGCTCTGGAATCTAAGGAAAATTGATTTGGGGTGGAAGGACTGTGTTCTCCCTGCTCCCTGGGTAAAGGAGGAATGTGTTTGCTGAGGACCATGGCATTGCATGGGCATAATGGTGAAAGGGGGAGAAGCAGGCTGCAAAAACCAATCCTCCCAAGGTCCCTTGGGTTTATATTCTTAGTCAGAGTACATCATACCAACAGGAAATTATGCTTCCTTTCTCCCTCACTTTCCTGGGTTTGATTTCAGCTCCTCCTGTGTAGCCCAGCTAGAACAGGTAAAGTTATTTTGCAGAATTGTCAGTGCCTCTCCAAATAATTAAACTAATGTTTATAACATTATCCCCTGTAAAAGGGATAAGTGTTATCCCCATTTTACAGGTGTGAAAACCAAGACAATTTGGCCATGGTGTTGAAAGGAAATTATGTTGAGCTCGTGGCATTGAATTCATGTAACTCATCCCACTCCTTGACTGTGGATCAGAGTTCATACAGTCATGCTCTATAAATATCTGCCAGCAAGTATATGTGGGATATGAAAAGCCTACCCTTCCCTCAAAATTTGATTCAGTCTAAATGTATCCTTCTCATACCTGGTTTTACTATATTTGATCTAAAAGCCCATAAATTGAGTCACACACAGAAACTCTGGGGAGAAGATTGCCAGAAACAGGGCTTCTGCTGTTGGAGGCTGCTGCCCAGCCCTAACCTGTGCTTTTCATGTCTCAGTTGCAGATGAGATGGAAAACCTGAGCTGCTTTGGCCAGAAGCTTATCCTGGATTCAGATTGTCATTTTTTGCCCCCCTCAAACAGTATGTACAATTACTACACTACTTTGCAATACAGAAAAGCAAGATTCAGAAGCTGGGCTTTGATGATCCTTGTGGATCCCTTCCAACTCAGGGTATCCTATGATTCTATGAAGATACTCCCATATCTGATTGATGGAACTGGGATGGATCTGATTTACAAAGTAAAATGGCATGTAAAGAAGTAGGCAAAAAAGCGGGGGGGGGGGGGGGAAAATCAGTAAGAAGCAACTTGTAGGGAATCATTAAAAAACAGAAGATAGAATTTCTTCCTTATTGAATTGTTTTTGCCCAGGAACATTCTAGTCCTAAAGCAAATCCAGAAACTGTTGTGAGTTTGTGACATATGCCTCGTATCTTGAGAGTTTACAGCAGATTGCCACAGACTGAGAAGACATTTAGGCAGCTGAAGCCACTAAGTTATGTTTCACAGGGAAAAATACCCTGCCTGGTGGGAATGTTGTGCTGTTGGGTGGCAGGATGCATTATTATTATTAGAGATGGCAAGGATCTATGTGGCCTTTGTGCTTGAAAGAAGAAATTTGCAGCTTGCAGCTTACGGGCTGGGCACTCCTTTGTTTGCTCGCTTTTGTATCGCCTGGGTTTCTGCGTGTGCATATTTCTGCTAATGCAAAAATAGAGCCTCTTTTATTGCAACATTTCACAGAATTTTTCCAGCTTAAATGAGCCAGTTTCCAAATCAAAAGGATAAACCCTGATGAAAAGTTGGCTTCTAAATGTGAGATTGTTCATTGTCCGCATTCCGCTGGCTTTTAAAGGAATAGAAAAGTATTTCTATAATGAAGAGAACTCCTATTTTAAAGGGGTTGTAACCATTCTCTAGTAAATGGTAAAAAATTGTTTCAAATTGAGGAGGGTGTTTTTTTTCACCACTTTTCCACCAATTCTGGTTGCCTTATTCTTGCAGAATGTAATCAAAGACCCCCAGTGGGTAGGATGGAAATGCTCAGGAGTGAAAAATATCTTTGATTTCCAAACTTCTGCTCATCCTTGAGGAGCTGCCAGGTCCTGTGTTAGTGGTGACTTTGTGAATGTGAGCGGCACCTTGCTGATCTTCTGGAGGCAGAACCATTGCTCACACACTGATGGCTCTTGTGGGCACAGACAGCTCCCATCTCCCAGCCCTGCCCGCCCAGGGTGACATTCCTGCTGTCACAGCACAGCCACAGGGTCTGCCCTGTCCCATGAACCAGCACCAAAACCCTGCTGGAGGCCACTGGGGTTTGGGCTTCCCAGCAAAGAGCAGGGTGGTGGCACTGTGCTTCTGGGGACAATGAAGTTGTGTCACCAACAAATCCCTTATGGTCAAAGGTGTCCCAGGAGAAGGCCCCACTCCCCCTCTCCAGCCCTGTCTCTGCTGGAAGACCCAAAGTGTCCCTTATCCCAGCATGTGACCTGACAGTCTGGCTCTCATCCCATCCTGTGTGCCAGAAGCTGAGGGAGGAACCGTGGCTTCTGGGCTGTGATATCCTATGGGAATTGCCGTGTTCCCTGACTCGCTCCCATAGCCTGAGCACAGCACTGTGGTCCTGGCCCCTGTGGGAAGGCATGGAGAAGGGCTGTGCATCCCTGTGGATATCACTGATGATCATTAATAGGTGAAAGAGAGTGTTACCCCTTGGGGAAGTGGCCTGGGATGTTGTGGGGTGTCTGGAATCAGGTATGGAATATCTGAGGTGCCAGCAGCCACACAGGGTGCCACAGAAGCATGGCAGGAGTTAAACCAGAGAGAAAAGGTGTTTAGGACCCTTCTCCCCTCCCAGTAAATTGAGGTCATGGTTATCACAGCAGATTTCAGTTTTCCAAATAAGGCTGAGAGTTTTCCAGAGTATTTCAAAGGCAGATAATACCTCTGCAGGTTTGAAAACTGATTCCTCCCAGCTTGAGCCAGGGTGACTCAGATTTTGTGAAATGGAGCCAAGAAAACTATTTAAGGGGTCTTAATTCTGAAGTGCCCATCTGCCTTTGCACTGATTTTTATATTTTTTTGATGGTTTGTAATAGGTCATCTGTGGAAGGAATAGGGAGAGCCCCAACACCCTGCAATGGTTCTACAGGGCCATTTGTTCCCAAAATGAAAACAGCAAAGTGAACAAGGCAAACAGTGCTTGGATTGTGCCTCAAAGGAGGAAAGGACATGAAAGACTTTCAAGCAAGGTGCTCCGTGGGAAAAAATGGCTCTAACACAGAAAATCCTTAATTCTTCATGAAGAGAGGCTGAAGCCCAGCCTCTTTACCTTTACAATATCTGCTTTACCTTATTGTGGCCTTTCAGTACCCAAAGGAGCCTTACAAGAGAGCTGGAGAGGGACTTGGGATGAGGGCATGGAGTGGCAGGGCAAGGGGGAATGGCTTCAAACTGACAGAGAGCAGGATTATATTGGATATTGGGAAGAAATTCTTGACTGTGAGGGCAGTCAAGCATTGGAAAAAGTTGCCCAGAGAAGCTGTGGAGCCTTTTCAGGCCCTTCCCTGGAAGTGTTCAAGGTCAGGCTGGATGGAGTTTGGAGCAACCTGGTCTAGTGGAAGGTGTCCCTGCCTTCCATTTCAGCTCAAGTATTTCTGGCAGCTGGGATGGAGGATGAGAGGCTGCCCTGTGCACTCACTTCCCAACCCAGACTGCATCCATCTCTTCCAACAGTGCTCCTGCTGTCAGGACTAAGCAGCAGAAGGTGAGTGAAGTTAGTTATTTAGTTATTTAGTCTAAAAATAGATTGATGTAACCTGAAAAAGGCTAAAAACAGAATCTAAAAAAAGAGTCTGGTGTTTTTTCTTATATTCCCCCAGTTACACAGTGCTGGATGATGAAGAAGATGATGATACAGCAAATTAATTCCTGATTCTGCAATTGCTTCTGGGGAGCTGAAAAATTGCTTGGCTAAGGTGACAGAAGGGTCACAGAGGACAGTGCAGTCAGCCTTCTTGATGTAGGAGCTAGAAAATTTGGCTAAACCAAGACATTTGTAGCACTTTTCTGTACCCATCAGTAACTCAGAGAGGTGTGAATAAGGGAGTTTCTTTGGGTTTTCTCTCAAATAATGCAAAATTGCACTGGGAGGGGAAGGCTCCTCAAAGGTCTTTCTGCTTAGCTCAACATTACAGTCTAAAAGGCTGACTGGGAAGGATGGACGCAGGTTTTGTAAATATGGACCTGAGTAGCCCAGCTTCAATGCTGCTGCAAGATTTATTGCCAGATTGAGAGGAAGAGAAAAAAAAAAAGCTGAATTATCTAGAGTTTGTACAAGTCCTTGATAAATAGTTGGGCACCAGCCACTAACCTAAGATGTTCTGGGAAAAGTCAAAACCTGAAGTGGAGGAGAGGGAAATGCCCTACTTGAAAGGATAGAGAAGCAGAGGAAATTGACTTGAAACATTGTTCAAGCCCCATGAAACAAGAAAAATTGAACTGGCACACAAAGGATGAAAAAGAGTTCTCTTACAGCCTTTCACTTGCAATTTAAGAAAGAAAAATTAATTCTGGCTGCAAAAAAAAGCCTTTAGCCACACAAAATAACCTGGAATAGAATTTCAGAAGTGCCCAATACAAGCTTCTCCCCCAACATGTGCTAGAGGAGGTGGCACAAAGCTGAAGAGTCACATCATGGAGAAAAGTGCAGCATGGTTGAGACCTGCACAGAGGTTCAAGGAATCTGGGCTTTTGTGGAGCAAGTATGGATTCCCACTCATCTACTGAGCATTTCTGATAAACAGCAGGGTATTATAAAACAAAGAATGACTAAAACATGGCTTTCAGAGATGTGTGTGTGGAGGGGCAAAGGGCTGCAGAAAAAGCAAGTTAAGTTCTCAAAATTATCCTTGGACTAGTGCCAGGACAGGGCAGTACCTCTAAATGGGGAAAACAACAGTGTAGGACAATTTCTGAAATGGAACCAGGATCTCTTTTTCAGATCTCATGGAGGCACAGGTGTTAAAACTGATCCAGGTACTGGCAGGAACAGGCTCATTAAGCAATCACGCCACTTACCAGGAACAGAAGAAGAGGCTTTATGTACTACTGAGAAAATGGATTAACTAAGCATAATTAAACCTGAAGTCACAAAATGATTTGGGTTGGAAGGGACCTTAAAGGTCAGCTAGTTCCTACCCCCCTGCCGTGGACAGGGACACCTTGAGTAAAGGTCAGTCAAGCCCTGACCTTCATCCAATTCATACTATGAAACAGGATGTCAGCACCAGTGAATGCTGGAAAATGAAATTCAATCATTTTAAATGCTAGATGTTGCTTGTATAGAGATGGTGTTAAGAATGCTGTAGTGGATTCAGGTGGGCTTTTCTTACTGGATCTGTAAAAATAGTGGTGAATACAAAAGGCAGGAAGATAAAAGCCCTGCCCATAGAGCAAGAAAAGGCTTGTACTCATTTAAAGAGATGGCTTTCAGCTTGAAAATGCACCTTCAACTGATAAAGAGGGTCTGGTGGTATGTGTCATTTGTCCAGTGTGTTGTATCTGCCTGATATCCTGATGCATCCTAAGACTTTGAAGGGGAACTCATAAAGTTTTTTAAAGTGGTTTGTGATAAGCTCAAGGCAGCCCATCTGAAATGAAAAGAAACGTGAGGAGCCCTGAAAAAAAATAAAATGTACCTCTCACGCATTGTGGGGGAGAACGCCAGGGATGGGAAAGAGTTAAGGGTCAAGTTAAGGGTATAAAGTGCTCAGGAATAAAATTAAATTGGAAACTGGAAGGAGTTTCCTTTCTGGATATGTTTTTATAGGAGAAGTGAGAAAGAGTTTATGGAAGAGACAGCAGATTCCAAAGAAAGAATAAATATTCCTCAGGGACTCTCTCAAAAGACAGATGTAACAAAAACAAGCAGGAAGATTAAAATTCCCCCAGGACGTTTGTACAGGAGAAAGCTCAGACTGAGCTTGTGGTATGAGAACATCCTGACACAAAGTAGAGGCTCCTGATTATGGTTGTGCCATTTGTAACCTGTCCACGGGCCTTTTCCCTGCTGGGTGTGGACCCAGCAAGAGGCAGGAGAAGATGGGATGCTGTTTCCCTGGAAAACAGCCTCCCAAAGGGTGTGTTTGGTCTGAGGTTAGTGGTGGTCTCACTGCTCTCTTCCTTCTACAGTGAAACAGCTCCTTTATTTAGTGGCTGCCAAAAAGAAAAAAACAGACCAGAGCACAGGGCAAATAATTAAAAACTGAGTTGAGAGGCTAGAGGGATATGGAGATATTTCCAGGACGTTTCTATTTCCTATGATAAAGAGGTTGATGCTATTTGATAGAGCAGAGTGGGCAAGAACAGCGAGGGATAAAGCAAAGACACATCCTGAAGAAGAATAAAGAACAAAAGGTTTGGGGCAGTGTGGGGGCGAGCAAAGAATCAGCCTCCTGCTGTTTGATCCCATCATATCCTGGTACACCAGGATCAGTTTGCATTTCCTAAAAATAAACAGAATGGCAGTGAAGTGGCATCTGACCACAGCTCAGCACATGTATCCTCCTCATGGAAACACCCCAAAACCATCCGGATCGAGGGAGGTGACAAGACACCCACGTGTGCACACACAGCACTTACAGCTCTCCACGTATTTATTATGAAAAAATTTACATGCTACAGAATTGTCCTGTGCTGCAGCAAAAGCAAAGCCCATTTGCTTTCAGGTTCCCTCCAAAGAACTTAAAAATCCATCACCTCCTGCGTGCATGAGGTGCCCCTTGCATCACTAAAAGAGTGCTAAAATAAATGGGATTTTTTATGGTACAACAGGTTCCTAGTTGAAAAGCAGGAATGTGAATTTCAGATATGCCAAAGAGCCTGCAATTCCTTTGGTTTCAGTATTTCTGCTCTCTCCTTCTTTGAACAGCCATTTCTTTTGATCCTTTTCTGTACCTCTTTGTTGCATTTCAGCTTTTGATACCAGAGGACAACTTCTGTGTTAAAAGTGAATTTTAAAGAAGTCTCGGAATACACTGAATTTCTTTACCGTAAAATTCACAGGGGGTAATTCATGTCCTCAGTTCATGCTGGATCTAAGGGAATCTTCTGCATTCTGAATGTCAGCTCCCCAGGAAGTATTTTGCTAACCCCCCACCCAGAAGCTTGGCCCTGAGCATGTGAGGGAAGCCTTTAGATTCTTGGTAAATTTGGGATCAGCCTATATTGAGTCTTAGCCAATATATTTCCTGGGTGTGGGAAGGATTGTAATTGTTTCTTGGGATAAACCTCAAGCACTGCACATGCAACATCAAGAAATGTGTGCATTGATCACAGACTTGTATCTGATTTTAGAAACCAATAGAGCATGTAGCATAAACAGATGACCTTATTTCACAGCATATTCCTGAATGTCAAAGCACAGAATGGTGGCATAGCTGCTTTCATTCATTCCCAGAAAATAGATTTTACTGATAATCCAAGATGTAAATGACTGCTTCTCCTTAGAAGCCACTGTGACTCACAAGATTCATACATCTTGAGAATTGCACTTGAAGAGCTGTTAAATAGCTGTAAACCTTAATGCAGTCACAATAACCCTCAAGTCAGTGGCCTGGAGAGGAAGAATTGGAGCACATTTCATGAGAGTTTGTCACTGGCTAACTAAAATCCCAGAATATCTTAAAACATCAGAGGGCAGTTGTTCAGGAGGGGGTGACTCTCACTGGCTGCCTGGCCAGCCTCAGGAAAGAATGTGTGTTTTGGTTTGGTTTTTAAATGCCTACAAAGTTTACTTGACAAATGCTCTTCTCATCTGCAAGGAAGTTCTCCACTTATTTTAAAGCCGCCATGGAGCAAGCTGCTAAAATGAACAGAATTAAGCTTTACAATGACATCAAAATTTTCCTCCTCTTTTGAAGCAACTCTAAACTGATAACTGTGGATTAAAATGTGGAATCTGGATTTTTTTTCAGCATCCAGAATTGCAGCTTAGACAGGAGCGGTGGTGGCTGCAGGATTCCCATGGCTATTCCTGGGTCAGCACCTAAGGGTTCAGACCACCTGCACAGCACCTGCAGGAAAATTATTCAAGGTAATTAGCCTGAAGATCTCCACTTGCTGTCAGCCTCCTCCCTCATTCATATCAAATGCTGAGCTGTCACAGAGGGACTGTGACAAACATTCACCGTGAATGGGAGGGCCTCTTCTTTTCTCCAGAGCTGTGCTGGAGGATTTACCCTGTTTCCAAGATGGACAAAAGTCTTAGGAATACCACCAGCAGCTACAAATTATGTATCTCAGGCAACACCAAAGGGCAGATATTTTGAATTGATTTCTATTGTGTCCTGCAGGACAACCCCCAGTTTTAGTCTATTCCCATCTGTGAAACCATTCACACTCATGGGACATGAAGACATCAAAACCGAGGCAGAGGGGGAAAGTACTGTGGGGTCAGCAAAGATGGGGTGGCCACGAGATCCTGGTGCAGGGCAGTGTGGCAGAACATGCTCCCTGTGTCTGACAGCTTGAATCCATCTCTCTGTCTCTGCTGCAGAAGGAACAACCAGCTCAGGGTGTTGTGTACAGCAGCAGTGCCTGGCAGGGTGCTAAACTCCCATGAAATAAAGGGCTTTCTCATGCTGTAGGTTGAAATCCTGTGTCCTTCCCTGTGGCATATTTGTCTCCATTTGAACCCTCTCTCAAGCTCTGGCCTGGAGGGCTCTCACAGTCCCCTGGCTGTGTCAGGGGACACGTGTTAATCCTGACACAGGCACTGATGTGATAAAGCTGAGCTCAAGGGCATCCCCACCTGATCCAGCCAAGGGGACCCGCACCTCTCAGGAGACCTGTGCTGGCTCGGGTGGTCTCAGCCTGTGTCAGTCCACTTGACAGGGATTGCCTCTGGTTGTGAGGCCTGGCATGGCCTGGGGCAAGGGTCTTGTGTCCTGGGCCTTATAATTCCAGAGGTGCTGAGAACAGCAGGCCAGCAGTCCTCATGATGTGGGCTGACAACTGCAGGGAAGGATCCCTTTCCCCCAGACGTGTCTTCTCACATGGTTTGCAAGGAGGTGCTGGCTCCTCCTCACAGATGTTGGGTTCTTCCCACAGAGGAGTTGGGAGATGCTTTTTTCTGTCATTTACAACTGGTTTATGCATCATTTTTGGGAGCATCAGGTTTCCCCATTTTTCTGGCTTTCAGTCTTGTATTTATCAACCCCCCCCACCCACCCACACCTTTTGGAAGGGAAGGTGTGCCAAGGTAGTTTCCTGTAAGGAATCACAGCTCCAGGGTTTTTCTGCAGTGGCACCATATGATGTTTTTTCTTTTTTTCAAGAAAAAGAAATGTTTAGAAACACACCCAAGCCACAGATTTCAGATCAGGATACATATTTTTTTTAAAATACCCTAAACTTGGGAAGTGCTTGTCCTAGGGCAACAGTTGGACTGTCTTCAGCCTTCTAAAATAGCCCTGCCCAAAATCCAGACTCTGACCCCACCCTTCAGTCTCATGCCTCTTTCTTTAGCAAAAGTAGAAATAGAAATAAAATCTCATTTTATCTGAGATTTTCACTTCAAAACACTTTTTTATTTTTTTTTTTAGTTTTGCTTTCTTTCACGTCTGCTAAAAAAAATGTGTCTTTTGACCTCTTTGCCCTCTTAACCAGCAGTTTTCCAAGAATTGTCCATCAGGGGTTAAGGAAAGGAAGCCTGAGAGAAACTGCCACTAATTAACTGTGACAGCCAAAATCCTTGAAATTGCTATTGAACTTGGAACCTTGTGTGCTATTGTTCTTCTCTCCTCTGCTGGAGTCTTGCATGATGGTGGTTTGGATGGAAACATTTTTGGGCAGGTCCTTGGAAAAACAATGGGAAAAAGCCCTTTTAAACCAGCCTGTGAAAGCCAGCAATGACAACAATGACCAGAACTCACAGATTTAATTTCGTGCATCTGGAACTGAAGGGAAGCTTTCTCCCAGGTTGATGGCAAAAGTCCACCTGTCTGTCAGGGCTCAGGGACCAAACTCTTTCCAGGTATAAGGACTAACTAATGTTGTAGTACATCTTTCCAGGTGACAGGATTAAAGATAAATTTTGGGAAACCACCTTGCTGTTTTCAGCCTATCTTTCAGGCAACTGCTGCTTATAATTGTGAAAACATCACTTGTTACAAGGTGTCTTGAGACACCTCTCAAAGTGTCAAAAGTATCTTGAGATACTTCTCCACCATTTTTTCTGGTACCTGTAATGAGAACAGTAAATGTGGGAAAAGACTGCAGAACTCTGTGTGAGCACTGAACTCTTCTGCTGGATGTCTACCTGTAATTGCTCTGAAGAGGGCACAGAGAGAGAAGGAGAAGAGAAAATGAGTCAAAACTGTATTTTCCCTGGTTCTTGGCCACTGGCAAGCAATACTGGTTTACTTGTGTGTTTTTTCCCTGCTTGCATGCAGTGGGGCAGCCTATGAAACTGCTTTGCCACGTTATTTCAGCTTTGCTAAGGTATACAGCTTGTGATCCCTCAGCAGAAATCTACTCTCTTTGTCTCTGTGGAATATTTTTGAGCAAAGAGGACTTTTGGACTTGGCCCAATATTTTTCTTCTGGGCAGTTATGGTTTTCTGGCCTTTCCAAAAGAGAATACCATACTCATGTGCATACCAGTGCCACACAATCCTTGTTTTAATTAAGATGATCACCAGATTCATGTGAACCCAAGCAGAAATGTGGGATGATGTCCACAAGCTGCCCTCTGGCTTACATAGGCTGGTTTTCCATTAGCACAGAGTTGTGTGTCAGGAAACAAGCAGGATGTACCTGCCAAGAATGGTTTCTGCTGCTGAAAACACTTCTTTTTGGGCAACCTCAAAATGCTCCTGTTAGAGCTGTGCTCTAGAGAAATTATCCCCAGCCTTGCCTGGCTGCTGCACTGTGCCATACCCTGTTCCCTATGGAGCAGCACTCCAGTCTCCAGCAGAAATTTATTGCCAGGCACAGAATAGATGGAAATGATTTCCCTCCCTCTTGTATCAGCCACTGCAACAGGCACAGCTGAGCTACAGAGAACTCTGGAGTCTCAACTGACCCTGGATGAACCTTGTCATAAAATAATAACAATAAGAACAATACAGGAATATGAATCCTGTAAATCACTGACCTCTTCTGAGGGTAAACTGGATTTCTTTTAACATTTTTAAGATTCATTTAGCGCTGTCTTTATGGCCGGCTTGTATGTCATCATGGCATGGCCAGGTCTTCAGCTGAAATAAATCCCAGAGCCTCCACTAAAACTGTCATTTCACTTTTGATTTACAGTCTCCTGAGTGAGACAGTCCTTGTGCTATTTCTATTCAGATAAGGAACTTGAGGAAGTTGTTATCAGAGCATATAACACTCTAATTATTCAGACTTTGGGGACAGATTAGAAAGCAGATCTTTGGAAGCCTCTTGAATTGGACAGATGCTCTTTGAATTGTAAATATCTTCTGACTTGCAACTGTGATTGCACTTGCAAATTTATCAGGCCCTTAATGTTATTTCAGCATGCCTGAGTAGCTGATTTTATTTGCTTGCTTTGTGATTAAAACTAATGGGAGCAGACCACAACTTCATGCTGTGTTTCCATATAGCAGAGTAATTACAGAACAGGCTTTGAAAATACATCTGCAATGCAGGTATTTCTCAGACAGGTTTTTACTAGGGGATATGGCTACTTTTTTTGCATGTATACTGACTTTCCATGTGTTTAGAGCATTCAGGGAGTTTGATTATCCCTTAAAGCATGGCAAGAACACCTGTCAAAATACCACTTCTGTTCTTGGAGATTAAGAAGTAATTTATTTCTTGCCATTTGCTGACTTATTCTTAGCTTGATAGCCCTGTCTTGTATTTGATATGGACATATCTGTAGCTGACAAATTCAATTTCATGATAAGCCTGACAAAAGCATTTCTGGCAGAATACATCTCTGGCTTGATCTTGTGTCTGGACATGAGAGGAGCAGTAAGAGGGGGCAAGGCAGCAAACATAGAAGGAACCAAAGACCTGAGCTGCAGCCAGAGATGTGCTTAGAGCCCAACCTAGAGAGAATAACACAGAAAGGGACAGAGAATATGGGTGAGCAGCTGATTGCAGTAAAACCAGGTGTTGTCCCCACATGTTATTTGATTTTTGCTCTGCTCAGAGAAACTAGATTTGGTTATTAAAGAGGATTTGAGTTCATAAAGGGGTTTTGATCATTAACTTTAAAAAATAACTAAAGTGAGTTTCTTCTCTTAGTGGAAACAGCCTGTGAGACCCCCAAAAACCATTGAACTGCTGGAAGACAGCACTGCAAGGACCACTCAGGGCTTCAGCAGCACACAATGACTTCACCCCTGTTCTCTTGGACCTCTTGTGGAAGAGCAGAGTGGCTGAGGGGAGGCTGAGGAAAACCAGCCACTTCCCTCTGTGTGCAGCCCCTGCCTGGAGCATCAGAGAGCACCAGATGGAATGGGGAGGTCAGCCAGAGAGCTGCTGAGCCTGCTGAGGTGTGACACAGCCCCTGGAGTGAGACGTGCCTGGCCAGGATCACCCAGGACATGTGTCTCACCACCAAACCAGTGGGGAGATAAATCCTTGCACAGACTGGACAGTGAGCTGTCTGAACACATGGAAAAGGAGCATCAACCCTTGCTGCAGAGTTGTTGATAATGGCTAGAAATGCTCATTTTAGCAAATGAGGTAAGTGTAATGTTACTAGAAAGTGGAAAGCTTCCAAGCCTGATCCTGCCTCATGCCCCTGCTGCTCTTCCGTTTGAGACCAGACTTTCGGGGCAAGCTTTACCCTGCAGCAAATGTTTACTGTGATGTTGTGGTCCCTCAAGGGAAAGGAGGGTTTGTGATAGAAATGGTGATGGAGTATGAAGTGCCATTTGTGAGCAGCACAGCTACAACAACAACAACAACCCCCATACCAGTAAATAGGAAAAAGGTCCTCTATCCAGATGGGGAGGCAGGAGATACAACCCTACTGTACGTAACACCAGAGACTTTCCAAATCCTACTCCAAAGCTCTTAATCCCTTCAGTCCTTAACGGTTCAAAATTACATCATCATTTCCTCCATTTCAGACAGAGCTTTGCCCCTTCTGCTTCTTAGCTGCAGTGCAGCTTAATAGGACTCATACTTCTTCATCTTAAATGGAAAAATGTATGTCAAGGCAAAACAAAGTGCAGTTTCTAGATCTCCACAGGGGGCGAGGGGGGTGTCTCATAAATCTGTGTGTGATTAAAGGCAGCTGCAGATTGACATGGACAGTTTGAGCTTGTCAGTCCCTTGTGTGATGGATGGCTGTTGGAGCAAGCCAGCAGTGGCAAGCTCGAGACAATGAATTTCCTGCACTTCCTAATCTCATTGCTGAGGACCGGGAAATAGATGCCTAATCAGCCCTCTATTGGTAAGGGCCCTAACCCAAACCCCAGCACAAGCACTGCAAGTTTTCAGCCTGGCCATTTATTCTCAACTCTTTCAATCTCCTGTTTCAATAGCAGCGAATGTGGAGAAGTACAATGAATTCCTTTCTGGTAACCTGAGAATATCGGCTAATGGAAAAAACAAAAAGTGCTCTGCAACTATATTAAATTTTCAGGGATTTTTCCCTCCTGCCCCCAACTGGC
This sequence comes from Corvus cornix cornix, assembly GCF_000738735.6. Taxonomy (NCBI): domain Eukaryota; kingdom Metazoa; phylum Chordata; class Aves; order Passeriformes; family Corvidae; genus Corvus; species Corvus cornix. The sequence goes on from NC_046335.1 coordinate 5,551,436, forward strand.
TGATGTTAACATTTTTCCAGCGTCCTTGAGATTGCAGCAAACAGCTTGCAGGGAAAAGAAAAACCAAACAGCTTGAATCACATCCTCAGCTGGCACAAACTGATGCAGCTCTCCTTTTTACACCAGCTGAGAAGCCAGGGTACTGCTGCTTTTATTTCAGCTTCACAACAGAGTTACCATCATAAAAGTAAGATACTGAGATGAGTTTTGCTCCAAGTGACATCATAAATTAGTGGGGAGCAAGAAATGTCTTGGCAGAGCTGAATGGGCTGCTGTGCACAGAGCCCATTTGGCACCAGTAGCTAAACCCAGGATCCATGGGGATGCATCCAAGGACACAGCCTTGCATTTTGTCTCCTGATTTTATGAACATCAGACTGATCTGTGTTTTTGGAAATGGAGGTAGGAAAAATAATGATGAAAACACACATCCAATATTTTGGTTGCAATTCTGGTTATCTAGCATGTTTCACTATAAAAACTGAGAGATTTAAGAGTCACTTCACTCTCTGGTAAGTCCTATCCATGCTGGTATTTCTAGGCAAACAGTTCCCCACTGATGTTAGAGACAAGTAACAGGTACATGAGGAAAGTAAAAAGATGTAGCTGATGGAAATGGTCATGTTAGACCTCCAGGGTCAGCCCAGCTCTAGTGTCCAGATATTCAACTTCTGGCTTAGACATGAACAGTTCAGATGTCTTCTGTCCCCTGTGGACATTTGAGCAGCTGAAGATTAGGATAAAATGCAAGTTGTCCCTAGCAGTGAATGTCATGGCTGAAAGCTGTCTCAGGACATCATCTTTCACCTGTCATGGAGAAATCTTCCATCTGGGCAGACTTGGCCAACTCCTGGCAACTTAAAGCCTTTACTGCAGCCTAAAGAAGAGAACATCTGGCTTACACCCATCTTTAGTTTTCCATGCCTTTGGGAAAGTCACAGTACTAGCTCACACTCCTCTATACCCTCTGCAGGATAATTCCATATCAAAGGTGTCTTAATAGAAAAATGATTTGCTTTGGTCTTTATCAACATTGTATGAATATTCAAAAGATAGGACAGAATAGAGGAGAATAGACTAGACTAGACTAGACTAGACTAGACTAGAATAGAATAGAATAGAATAGAATAGAATAGAATATTTAAGTTGGAATGTACCTAAAATGATCATCTGGTCCAACTGTCTGATCACTTCAGGGCTGACCAGCACATTAAGGACAAATATCCAAATGCCTCCTAAACACTGACAGATTTGGGGCATCAACCACCTCCCTGGGAAGTCTGTTCCAGTATCTGACCATCCTCTTGGTAGAGAAATGCTTCCTAATGTCCAGTCTAAACCTCTCCTGGTGCAGCTTTGAACAACTTCCACGTGTCCTGTCACTGGATACCAGGGAGATGAATCCACATAGAATGGTTTGAGTTGGTGACATTGGTAGTGTCCAACAGCATCTGGAAGGAGGAGGAGGCACCTAATCTGAGGCATGAATTTAGGGAACTTTGCTGCTGGGCACTAGGGATCCTACATAGTTTCAGGGTGTGAAGTTTATGAACAGGAGTTTGGGGATTTCAAGTTTGGATTTAGATACAACTCCCATATCTCTCAAAGGTACTGTAAATACTCATATTTTGTCTGAGAGAAGAGATATTCGGAGAACTGCAAGTCTGGGGTTTAAAATGTGCAGAGATCCCAAGTTACCAGGGATGTACTGATGTAAATAAAAGCTAAAGCAAAAGAGCCAATTAAAGCAAAGAGGACTCTAATGTGCTCCAGAAGACCTTTTGGAAAGGCTGACTCCAGAATTCAGTATTTGCTAACTGGAAGACCTCACAGTTTGCTTTTGGGGGACTGAAAATCACTGCATGGAATTTGGAAGCCATGTTTTCAGAGGTGAATTTTAAAGACAAAACAAAGGTAAGGAACCTGAAGCCACTGCTGTTTTGTATAAACTGAGTAGTAAGTGCTTTTTGGGCAGTCTCTCTCTCTTCTGTATTTTAACAGAACCGCAATACATATTCCAAATGGCTGGAGTATAAAAAATTTCGTCTGGCAAAAAAATCAGGCTTGGCAGCAACTTGTTTCAGAACTTTGAAAATGAGATTAATGAGGAAGAAGGTGTTGAAAAAGGGGACCAGAGAAGATGGGGATTGATGCTATTGTAGCGTGGACATCCTTGTACCACTTATCAGCATTTCCTGCTTTTAAATTATTCTTGCATTATTCACCTGGAAAGGAAAAAACCCTTAGGTTCATGCACTTCATTGGAACACACTGGTCTCAAAGAGATATGTTTGCTGTTTTCACATGGGAATGGTTACTATTTGGCATCTATTCTAAATTCAAAATGCATTGGGTCAAACTCATCTGTGTTGTAGCCTTCTCAAATTGCGGGATTTCCCGTCAGGATGCGTTTGGCCCCGTGTGCTCTGCCTGTTTTGGCTTCAATACTTTATGAGATTGTTAGTTCCATATCCCCTGAAGGATTATATTCTTCCTTGGGCACAGAGCCCACTCAGGTCTCTGTGTTTCACTAAACCAGACTATAAAGAATAGGTGGAAACCCTGAACAGGAACTTCACTCATCCTATCAATACCATTTCAAACTGCCCTTTGAAAGAACATATTTAGTGATGGGCTTGGCGGGCTCTTCCCAGTCATAAAAGATCTGAGGATTGAGTCCTTCTACACAGCTACCCTTAATCTGGGGGTTAAAATCCTGCCAACCCCTTCAGAACAGTGCCCATTAACCAGTGTAGTTACACCACCTGCACTGTGCTGCTGTCTGGGAAACATCCTGCACGTCAGCACCTCCAGCGTGCCCGGTGTTCAGCTCCTGTTGGGAATCCTCCAAAATAAACTCCTCCATTCCCCTTTCCAGGGCCACACATTCTTTGTTCCTGAGCTGCACAGAGCTCAGGCAGTGCTCCCCTGTATCAGCATAGAGCCACTTACAGACAGATGGGCAGAGGTGAGGAACTTTGGGCAATGGGAATTTTGGGTAACGTGGTGTGGATCTCATGCGGCAGATTCAAACATCACCACAGAATTCCTTCTGTAGCACAACACTACAGATTCCTGAGGTACAGTCCTTGCCGAGGAGGAGAAAAGGACCGCAAGCCTTACACTCGGTGTGCATGACTTGTCTGAGCTCAGCCTCCAGGTTTCAGCCCACAAAGTCTGAAATGACCCTCTACACTGAACTCCCCCCAAATCTCCCTCAGTCATGCAATTCTGGAATGGCTCCAAACACTTGAGAAAGGAGAAATAATAAATAAGAGCTTTGCTGTCATATTTTGTTGCTCTTTGAATGAGAAGTCTTCATCAGGAACAGAAACTGAGCCTGCTGTGATTGGGGTTCTAGACTGGGATGCAAAAGAAGAGTGTATCAGGTCTCCAGGCATAGTTTTTCTACAGCCTTGAGTAAATCACTCATTCCTCCTTTGCAGGAAGTGTTTACAGGCCTGTTTCCATCTGTCTTACCCTGGCAGACTCGAAAGTGCTTTGTCAAGGCCATGGTATGGAAAGTGTTAAGCAAATTTGGCCAAGGCCCATGGGTGCTCCTATAACACAAGGCAGGAAGAGCAGCAACATTTAATGAGATTCTCCCTCAGGAAAGACAGAGGAAGAGGGAACCTTTCTGTAGCTGAACACTGCCATAGTCTGTATTTCTACCAAACTAAACTGAAGTTCAAGGTAAATCTGGTTTCTTTTGTTGCCTTTAATAAAGGCAAAAATCTGATAATTTCTAATAAGCATAAAATGTACATCTAAATGACTTAAGCTTATAAAAAGATTGGTCTCCCATGTGGGAGTAGCCTGTGCAGTTTTCAGTGTAAGAAACAGGCCATAAGCCCTCCACAGGCAATACAATTAATCAAATAATACAATTATGGTAAGCCAGTGCTGACGATTATTTCAAGGGATAAGTATAGTTATTCTGGCTTGCAAATAAAAAACAAAAGTAGTTGAAAGTTAGAACACAGAGCAAATGGACGAGTCTGAATCCTCCCTCTATTGTTAAACTGTACAAATGTATTGCTTTTCTAATAAATATTCCCAGTGCAAAGCGTTTTCTTGCCAGTATTTTCAGCAGTGGAAGCCAAGCCAGAAGGTTCTGAAACCAACATATTGGCATGGGTGGTTTTTTTTCTCCTTCTTCTAATATACCATGGAATCTAGTTAAATATTTTTCCACTTCTTACTTCTCTTTGCGTCTTCTGGAGAAAATATGAGTCCTATTTCCTCATAAAAATATCTTAGCAGTTGACAGGTTGGGTGTCTTTGATCCTGAAATGTTTTTGGATGATTTTTCTCCCCCACTTTGACTTTGTAATATAACGCTCCATAAAAAGTATATGCATATATGCAACTTTAAAAGGGGATCCTTATTTGAAATTAAACTTTTACACCAATTAACCTCCTCCCAGTGCTCTATAAAGTGCAGTAAAAACAGTGCTCTTACAGAGACCCTTGCAATTCTCAGATTGATGCCTCCCTGGCTGTGGAACCCCGAACATCTGCTTTAAATTAGCTCTGATGGAAGGTCTACTTGTAAATGCATGACTTAATCAGCCTTACTAAAGTAAATGGCACATACTGTAGCAGAGGGTGCTTCAGAGTCAGATTCAAACCTGTCTTTCTTTTGAAGCAGAGAGGGGAAAAAAGGGGGGTGGGGTGCAGAGGGGGCAAACTTTAAACCAAAGGCGATTTCTTTTTTTTTTGTCTTTTATGAGCTGACATTAGCAGACGTGTGGCTGTACCATAGCCAGTCTAACTCCCAGCACCATGTGCAGCTGTGCAGGGCAAGCCTGCCTTGCTCCTTCCCACCCTCATATACCCCTGCTTTCAGGCAGGCCCCATTTAGGTGAAGGCTGCAGAGAATTCTGTGGAGGCATGCTAGGAAATCTCCTTTGCCTGAAGGCTCTGAGCATCCCTGAGAGTGCCCAGTTTGTCCTGAGGGAAGTCTAAGGGCAGCAAATCCAGCCAACTTTGCCCAAGGATGAGTCTCCCTGCATTGCTCAGTCCCTGCTAACCTTCCCTGAGCAAAAGGAGCCACAGGCTTCCTGTTGGCTTTTAACAGTGGGGATTGTGAAGGGTGAAGAGTTGCAGAGGGTCCTTATGAGGCTGAGTGACTGGGCAATAAAATGACAGATGAAATTCAGTGTATATAAACAGAAAGTGATGCATGTGGGGAAAAACAACCCCTAGATTCACTATAAAATGATGGGCTCTGAGCTGACTATTACGACTAAGAAGTGAACCTTGAATGAAAACATCAGTTCAGGGCTCAGAAGCCACCAGAAAAAAAAAAGGAAATGGAATGTTAGGAATGATTAGGAAAGGAACAGAAAGCAAAACAAAAATAATTTCATTGCTTTCTACAGCCATGGGTCATCCACACCTCAAATAATGTATGTTGTTCTGTCCCTTCATCTGAAAAAAAAGCATGTATTAAACTGGAAAAGGTTCTAAAAATGGTAAAAAGGGTGATCAAAGGCTTGGAATGACTTCCATGTAAGAAATGATTGAATCTGGAAAAGGAACAGATTGGGAGTGAGGGTATGACAGAGATCTAGAGCACCACAAGTGATACGGAAGCATTAAGCAGGGATCAACTGTCTTTTCCCTGGAAGTGTTCAAGGCAAGGCTGGATGGGCCTTGGAACAACCTGGTCTAGTGGAAGGTGTCCTTGCTCATCACAGGGGGGTTGGAATGAGATGATCTTTAAGGTCCCTTCCAACCCAAAATATTCTGTGTTTTTTCCAGCACAAGAACAAGTGGCCATGACACAGAGCTAATAAAATCCAGGTTAAAAACAACAGGAAGTTTTTCTTCACACAAAGGTAACAGAGCTGTGGAATCCATGCCAGGAGAGGTTATGGATGCAAGAAGTTTAGTGATTTCAGGAGAGAATAGTGAGAAATTAGAAGAGATGAATAGGGTAGGGGATCAGTAGATAGGACCTAGAGAAACTACTGACAGAGAAATTAAAACCCAGAAAAATCAGAACAAAGAGATCCCATTAGAACAATTAGAGAATAACAAAGGAAAAGGGCAAGTAAAATGAGCAAAGGCACTGGGGAGGCAGAAGAACTGATCTGGAAAGGGATTAGTCTCACTTGCAAGCTGGGTAAGAATGGTTGTAAAATACACGTGTAAGGTACAAGGACACAGACCAAAGGTGTCACGAAAAATGGGAGAAAGTCACAAAGGTACAGGCAGGTGGGAATGAAGACCATCAGAATTGGAAACTACTGGAGAGCAAAAAAAATGTAAAGTAAAACAAGAGGGAAGAATATTCAGGGAAGTAAGTTCTGCTGTTTGTCTGCCAAGGAAAGAGTTTTATGTTGTGAACAGCAGATTGTCACCACTTCAGGACAGTTCATTACTGCACACTGGCCATGCTAGGCATTATTACACATCTCATATAAAAATAAAATGGAGGAACAACATCATAGATGCAAAATGAGATCCACAAAACTCAGAAACCACCCAAACCAGGGTAGTTGTGCAATCTTTAGCTGACCCTGTTGTTCTTTATGGGCTAATTACTCAAGTATATCCTTTTCTAAAAATTAACCTACACATCTCCTTTCCTCTGCCCTTGCCCAGAGCAGTTTCATCCCCCTCACATTTGTATCAGGCTGCTCTCTGTGCTGGCTGGTTGAACACGAGGGGAGAAGCCACAGAAGAGGCAAGGACCTGTTCTCAGTGCCCATGGAACAACACATGGGAGTGACAGCACAGTAATTACAGAGACAGTCCTGACCCCCACGTGCATCCTCAATTGCCCCCTTGGCAGATCCCAGCCCAGTCTGAGCAGCATTAGGAGCTATAAGGTAGTTGAATGCTCTGTAAAGTGGGTTTTCTTTGGGGTTTTTTGTTGGTTTGGTTTTTTTTTCAGCAGATGTATAAAGTGTGGGACATGTGAGTTCCCACAAGAACTCAGAACTGGAAGCCATGAGTTCAGAAGCTCCTTGCTTGGGCTATGTGGGGAGATTTGAATAGGCACAGCAAGTCACAGAATCATAGAGTATGTAGAGTTAGAAGAGACCTTAAAAATCACCAAGTTCCAACCTCCCTGCCATGGGCAGGGGTATCTTCCACTAAACCAGGGTGCTAAACCTGCCCCCTGCCAGTTTAAAGCCATTCCCCTTGACCTATTCAGGCACCTTCCAACAACTCACCAGCACTGAGTTCTTCACTCAGAAGGTGAGAAGCACAACAATCATTCACAGAAAAGGCTCTAGAATTGGTTTAACATAGATAAAGCAATAGGTTTCTCCCAAACCTACTTTTTTTGAAAGAGACAACTCCTTTGTTCTGAGCAAATAAATCTAAAAATTCCCAAACATTTAACTTCTGGAATGTATGAGAAATCTCAGGACATGCAAGTGCATTTTCATAAAATATGAGCAATCAAAATCAGGACATTGCAATGGCAAATGCTGAGCCATTGCAATAAAAAGCAGCACAACTGCTCCCACATGTGCCACAATGAACATCAACACCATTACGGCTTTTTATTTTTTTCCCTTATTTTGGAATCACCTGCACTTGGAAAGAGAGAAGTTTTAAAGTAACTGCAGCCTCCAAGTTTTAAAACATTATTTTTCATAAATATGAAAAAGTTTCGTTTAAAAAATAAATGCATGCACTAAGAACACTGAAAAAGTGGAAAACATGGATGCTATGTAATCAGGTGTTATGCATTTCCCTTTACATGGATATCTTTCTTTTCTACAGCGCACTTCAGGAATGTCCATTAGGGCTTGAGACTGGATCCTGGTGGATTCGGTGGAACTTTAGTGGATGCTTAAATGATCTCTTAAACTGGATTGAAGATTTTAAAATCCAGAAATCATATGCTAATACAAATCTCAATAGGCATGTTAATTTAACAATGCGTGTATCCACAGACATTGAAGGGGGTACATAGAGTTAGAGACTGAGATAATTTAGGATCAGAGGGGACCATTAGATGATCTCATTAGCAGAGTATCCACTTACTAAGGGTAACTGTCTTCTGAGACCAGTAATTTGAATTTGGCTAAACAGGGTTTGGCTGAAACCTCTTTTCCAGAAAGGCACCATGTCCTGATCTGAACACACAAAGTGCCAGGAAGCCTCTCGCTGTCCTCGGTGATGAGTCCCTGCAGCTCTCTGTTCAATATTCCTTCCAAGCATTCAAACTCTTGTCCTTCACCTGTTTTTTTGTGACACTGTTGCTATTCACAGAGTCACAGAATTGCATCAAGTCCAGTTATCAACCCAGCACCACCACCATCTTCACCACTAAACCATGTCCTCGAGTGCTGTATCCACAATTTTTTGAACACTTCCAGGGATGATGACTCCACCACTTCCCTGGGAAGCCTGTTCCAGTGCTTGACAATCCTTTCTGTGAAGAAAATTTTCCTAATATTCAATTTCTACCTGCCCTGGCATGACTTGAGGCCTTTTCTCTCATCCTGAAAAAGCAGTTAGAGAGCCTTTAGTAATTGTCATTTAGATGGTGTCACTAAACCACTCCTCAGTCTTCTGTTTATTTGTTTTTGGACAAGCAGAACAGCCTGAGCTGTTTAAGTGTCTGTCCACAATTTCCTCCAGCCTTTGATCAGCATTTTTGGTGCACAAAAACTCAGCATCCAAAACCTGAAGTGGCTACTCCCATTCATGCGGCTTTCTGCACTATAGACCACACCTCCCACCCTACAGATGGGTTCAGAAATCCTTCTGATACACCATGCTAACAAAAGGCTTAGATTTTATTTCTTCTAAAAGGAAAACCCTGAAAGTTTAGCTTGTGCAAGTCTGGTAAAGCAGCTTTGTCTTCCCTTTCCTCTCTTGAGATTCTTTGTCTGAATTATTCTGTACATTGCAATATAAAAATATGATTTCTGTGAAAAGGCTCCTCTCCCTCTGCTGACTCCACTCAAATCAGGATTAAACCAGAGTCAAATGGGAGCTTTCAAACCCCAGCATTTCCTGGGAGCTTGTTCTCTGCTATCATCCATCATTTCTTTACAGCTCATTTTTAGATGCTGTCCTGGTTTGATTTGTTACTAGTGCAATTTGTTACAAGTTACTCTCTGGCTACACCCTTTTTTATGTCATAAATCTGTTGTCTCTGGCCTGCCTGGACACTGCCCAGTCCTCCCAGTGCCATTCCCACCAGCCCTCCAAAAATGCAGCAGACTGAGTCATACCTCAGGAAAAGGTCTGTAATTGCCCAATTTCATGTTATTTTTTTTCCATTAGAAAGCCAAAGTAGAGGTGACCATTTACATTTTTGGGGTAATACATATTCTAAATAAGGCCTTGTTGCTGTTTTATTTTCTTCCTCTTCCACTTCCTTTTTGGTTTATTCATTATATGTGATTCTAAAAACCCATTTATTTAGCATTGGTCTTTTAGTGTTAGAGAATGGGAGACATATTGATTGGTAGTTGCTCATGTGAAGTTGTTTAAATAGTACTTTAAAAGACATTAAGCAGCATTTCAAATCAAAAACCACTCAGACACATGTATTTGGAAAGATACTGACTAGACTCATATTTCCTGTATTAAAATACTTGTATAAAAATGTGTTCTTTTCTGATTTATCAAAGAAGCAAATGACCCTCTGGAGAGTTTCTGGTTCAGACATGAATACCTAAGTGAAATCTTGGTGAATCATTTGAACTTGGTAGAATTTTTCCATATGAAGACTATTATAAATGTATCAATATTATGGTGTGATCTTATGCAATACATGCCTGAAGTCTGTATCACTACAGTGTTGGCTCATGAGATTTAAAAGTAAAAATGCACACAAGAACATCAAGATGTATGGAGAATATCAATTCCTTACACAAATTTGGTTTGTTACACGCTGAAATATTGTTTAGCTGAACTTACCTCCTTGGCTCAGCACCATAAAATTTAAGCTTTAATTATAATTGAATTATAATTTCAGCTTTTTTCCATTTCACATAATTGTTTTGCACATTTAGGGACAAGAAAACGCTAGGGTGAGACCCACTGAGAAGATCTTAGCAGATAATTTGACCCATCTGTAGGATTTAGGAGTAGGTTGGGAGATGTCAAAATATTTTAAGCTATTTAAAAGTCATGTGTCTAATTCAGCCCTCAGATATAGATGCATTAAAAAACTCTACCAGATGTTGTAAGAAAGGCAGGGAATTGTGGCAGACATGGGAAAATCAGAGTAAAAAGAGAGGGGACAACACAAAGATTTTGGCTTAGACCAAGAATTCAGGTCCTGTTCTGAAACCCAAGGGGATGACAGAAAGATTCCTGTTGTTCTCAAAGGCTTTTGGATAGCATTTCCTAATATTACCTAAAAAACATTAGAGGCAGGGAGGCACTGAAATATCATAGGGTCTATAGTTACAGTGCCTGATGCAGATTAGGAGGATTTTAGCTTAAGCCTGAATAAAGCTGAGACAGAGACATATGGATGATAAATGTGTGTTTGTGTGTGCATATATGTATATACATATTTATAACGGGTTTTATGGAATTACTGTCTTGCTCTGGAGCCAGAGGGGAGTTTGCTCCAGCCCCAGAGGTGGCCAGCCCAGAGGAAGGGTGATGAGCTGGTTGTACTTCTGGTCCCTCCTGTTGAGAAGGAGGTCAAAATGAGTCCAGTACCAACTTTACAATAAGACTGACACAGCAAGGAAAAATCCCCCAAAATATATGTTCCCTGTGCTTACATTTTTACGGTGTTAAAATATTTCCATAACCCAAGCATTTGAACACCAGTTGATTTTGGACACTTGAACAAAATATCTCTTTTGAAAGCAATTTGTTTTAGGACAGTGAACCAGACAGCACAGGAAACAGCTCAGAGAGCAGCTGAAGCAGCTAAATTAGAGGAATTTATAGTGCTACCTCCACAGCAGAAGGAATTTCTGAATTCGGGATGCTGTGTCCCACCACGGATGGAGAGAACCTTCTGTGCGGAGGATTGAGAGATGAGATGGGAGACTGCACATGCCACTTCTGTCCTGCTCAGGGATCTGCATCATGGTCTGGGCATCCCTCTTGAAGTCAGCACTGCAAGTTCAGCTGTGTGTTGATGGGGAGAAGGGGTCTGCTTGCCAGGATTTCACAGTTTTCGCTTTCCAGGTAAAGGTTTAACATAAGGTAACGCAATTACTTTTAACAGGCACAGTGGAATCGCAGCTAACCCCACACAGAAGTCAGATGGGATCATTATTTCTCTTCCCTCAGGTTTGTGGGGCAGGCAGGTCCTCCCTTGTAGTGTCAGAGCTGCAATAAACTCAGGGCAATTTGTGGCTGTCACTATCCCCCACCATCCACAGGGGTCTCTTCCCATGGGACTCACAGCTCCAGCTTGCCCATCCCAACAGGCCCAAACACACAGATTGTTCCAGGGTGGCTTTCTGGGTAGGGACACTGTTGATGATTTTCAGGTCTCTAACTCATATATATGAGTGTCCACCTTGGGTTAGCCAGGAAAATAGTGACAGGAATCACACACATTTTTCTAGCCAGCAGTGAAAAATATTCCCTTATGGATCTTTGGATTCCTAGACCTCTGTGAAGGCAAGGCTGGTCGGCCACTTCTGGAATGACTCTTAACCACAGGATTTCACTCACACTATTCATAATGGAGAGGCATTGTAGGCTAAATATTAAATGCCTTCCTACAAAAGAGTGTCTCCAGTAATTGTTAGTGCCAGCATTTGAGAGCTTAGCTAAAATATTCTGCGGTTCTGTGTCTGACATGGGTGTTCCTTGGTGTCCCTCATCAACTGATAGCTGGTTAACCTGATCAGCACAGTGATCTTTTACTGTGTTACTGAAACATGAGCACATCTAGTCCATGTGAGTGTGTGTCTATCCATGAGCTTCTGCAAGTGCAGGAATTAACTCCATGTTTGTATTTCCCTTCATAGGAAGGGCCAATTTCCTGCACTAATTGTCCATCAGGAGTTTATCTGACTGTGCAGCATGAGAACTATGGAGTTATGAGCTGTAATTTGGGAACTTCAAGGTCTGTAAACCATCAGATATTTCACTATTGCCTTTGTTGTTCTCTATTTGCCTTCCCTCACATAACTCCTTGCTTTCTCTTGGTTAAAATCCATGCTGTGGTGGCCTGGGATAAAGTATGTCAACTGCCTCTGTGTATGGAGTGAGTGGAAGCTACTCCACAGTTCCCCTTTCAGTGAGAGGGCTTTGAGACAGGAACATAAATCTTTGAAGTATGTGTTGAGCCAGCTGCTGCATCATTTAAAAATAGTCAGGTTGGTGCCAACAAGACAGATCACTCAGCTTGGGGGCCATAAACAGAAATCAAAGGCATGCATTAGCAATGCCCCAGTGTTTGTGTGGTTCCATGGCGAGCCCTCTGCCCCTTGCAGCACGTATGTGATGGTGTTAGAGAAGAGCCTGCTGTCACTTCTACCATGGATCAATGTCACCCAGCCTGGGAAGGTGCCGTATGTTGTGGGCTGTGCAAAGGGGGAAGATATTTTCTGGCTTTTTCTATTAGATTGCAGCCAGTTTTCTCAACTTCACAATAAAAGACAGGTTTTAAGAGTTCTAATAGCCCCAGCAGCTCTGGTGATCTGCCATTTGGGTATTAAATACTTGAAAAGGGTCAAAACCTATGAAGTGGTCAAAGGGAACAGAAACAAGGTGAAAAGTTTAAGCCATGATACACAGTAGGCAGGGAGAACTCATATTTTAAGGAGTCTAGACAGCATATTAGCAGAGAAAGCTTGCTGTGTTGTACTCTGTTTATGGGAGTTTTCCATAAACTGCAAAAATTATTAGGAATGCAGCATAACCAAAGCTTTGCCTCTCCCTGTTGAGGATAAGCTGCTGTGCAGTTTTATGTTCAAAGAGCATGGCACCTATACACACTTAATTCAAGTACAGGGGACACAGGGCCTTGGGGAAAAAGATGGAAAAAAAAGTTTATTTAAGATGGTTTTTTCCTGCTAAAAAAACCCCCAACATTAATTTATGTATCTGTCTGGAGACAGGTATAACCTAGCTGTTGGTGCTTTATAGCAGATTTAGGAGGCCACTGCAGCACTTGGGCACCTGTGTTTTTTATGTTCATGCATATATATTTCCTTGTTTTCAGAATGAAAAATATGCAGTCCTGATTCATTTACTTTGCTCGGCTTGTTTCAAGCTTCTCTCTTTTTTTCTCGCTGAATAAAAAGCAAAGTATGTGGCATTTTCAGTCCATAAATCTTGCTTGCTGTGGGCTAAGTTCTGCCCACAGCTCTTACTCAGAGTAAGTTAATGAGGCCAACATGAACCCCAGGGCAGAATTTGGACCTCTGAGGCTAGGTGGGTAAGTGGAAGGATGGATAAAGCACTGGCTTGGGACTTGGGTTCAGCTCAGGGAGCTCAGCACTGTGGTGTGACCTCTGAGATCCTGGGGGAAGTTTCTTACAGCATCCCAGTCTCCATGGCTGCAGTCCATGATGGTCCTGGATTAAAACACTTACACTGTTTATTTCCTTCAACTCACACCCTTACCTGCCCCTTTGCATCACTACAGAAGTGGAAATGCTCATTATTTTTGTCTGACATGACTGACAGTTCTTTAGGGTAGAGAGCACTCTTGTTCCTTTCATTCATTTCTACAAGGAAGTAAAATAGTCTCAAATATTCTGCTAAAAGCAGTGGCATCAACAAATTGATTATGGTGTACCATACAATTAACTAATCAAGGAGTTCTTCCCAAAAATAATTTGAGAACTACTGTGCTTACCCTCTAGGGCTACCTGCAGATAATGAACTAAAAGGAGGTCACTGAAACAGCTGCCCACAGAGGTGCACATCTAAAACACAACTGACAAGATAGTTTTGTGCAAAACACCACCACTATTCTAGTTCTGTCTCACTTGGACAGACTGACTGTTTAAATTGTGAATTCATTGTCCTCATGAAGTGGAACCTCCTTTCTGGACTCTGGCCTAGAAACCACCAGCATCGATCACTCATTTTAAGCAGAACAGCATTCTGTAGGAATCATTTCTGAACCTCAGATCAGGAGTTTAAGATGTTGCAGTGGGATTTTTCAGACGCCCTCTTTGGAAGATGTGCTGGGCCAGTGCAGAGCAGTTTTGTAAAGCCCAGGGTAAGTTCTGAGCCATGCTGCCCTCCTACCCACAGGTGTTTACTGAGGTTACACTGAGCATTTTGCCTGATCTTGCATGTATGCAAACACTGTAAGGTTATCAGGTTCAGTCTGATATTGGCTGGGTATGTATTTTTGTAAAAGTGAGGCCGTGAGGAAAGAGATCATGGAGAAATACTGATTGAGAAAGAGGAAGGCAGGGAGAATAGGAAAAAACAAAGATGTGGGAGCTATGTGAAAGAGCAAAGCAAGGATAGAGAAAAACTATTAATTAACAGTATTATCTATATGAAGTATAAAAGAGTCCAGCCAGCACCAGTGTAATGAGATATGCCAGATCTTATACAAATGTTATGATACAGCAAAAGAGTATTTTGTTGTAATGCAAAATATAGATTTGTATGGTATTGCTTGGGGGGGGGTGGGGGGGGCCTTCAAGCATCACTGAACAAGGACCCAGCTGCTCTCTGCCAGGAAGATGGCTGGGATTTGAATCCCAAATAGAATTATGGTTTACAGTGACCATGGCAACAAAGACAAGGTGCTGCAGGTCTGGTCACAGGGATGGGCAGGTTGAGTGCCTGCCAGCTCAGAAAGAAAAGTGGATTTTCTTCCCAAGAGAGTAAGGATGTGTGAACTTCTAGCAAGGTAAGCTGAGGAAATTCACATGGAGCAGAAACCTCTCTGTGAAGATGAGATGAGGGAGGAGTTTTAGCAATGTGCACTGATGAGTCATTGCAACTTCTATTAATATAATTGGCACATATGTAAATAAATTCACATGTGCTCCTCTGGAAAGTTAGCTCATGAGATCAGTCAGCAATAATAAACCAAGAAGAAATGCAGCTTCATAGAAACAGTGACCCATGCCATTATTTTCCAGGTATTTCAGAAAGAAAAGGAACTCCTTGGTCCTTTGCAGTGGAATAAATGACCATGTATCTCAGGAATTCTCTTCTAGCTCTTCACAGGTATTTTCACGTGGTTCCATAGAAAAGTTTGCTGAAGAAACTCGTGCATTCTCTGATTTCTTAAAGACAACCTATGGTGTGTGGATACATGGCCAGATCTGGGAAAGGAAATCAGCACAGCACCCTGGAGGTCAGTGGAGCTTCAATACCCGTCAAGGACCTGCCCATGTTCACCAGGAGCTGAATGAAGCCCTTTTGTGTTCCAGGTAGTGTTAAACATCAGCACCACAGTGTAGGGCTGCCTTTCCCCCCCTCCTTGTAAAAGTCTGAAACCTGCTGCCTATTATGCCCTTAGCCACCCATTCACAGTTCAGACACCCTTGAGTCCAACATTGTACAAGAAGAAACTTGTATTTTCTGAACAAAAGCTGCTGCTGCTCTTAGGGTGGGACTTTCCAGACTTATGGGTTATCCTAATAAAACCCAGGAATGTTTTAAAGGCAGTAGCATTAGAGACCACCAACTATTTTATTGTTGAAGCCTAAAAGAAAAATCTATTATACCTGAGATTGACCCTGTAGCTGTTTCTTTTAGCAGGCTCCTTACAAAAGTAGAAGGGCTGGATTTTTACAAGGGCATTAATGCATTATTTTAGATTGCATGAGTCTGGATATTTACACACAACCATATAGTAAGAATGTGAGAAAATCAACTGGATTTGGTTCCACCACGTCTCCTTTGAACACAGCGTGCAGAAGAAACAATATAAACAGAGAGGACCAAATCTTGCCTGTTCAGCATAGCTGTTTTTACTTTTCTGGATGTTTGTCTGTCCTGTCCTCATCAGTGTAACCTGTGAACAAAACATACATAAAATACATCAAAACATGCATCCTTCCTCACAATCTTCCCATGAAACAGACCACAGTTAATAAACAAACAGGGAATTTTGCAGGTTGAAAACTGAGTCATCTAAAACTGAAAACCTGAAACATCTCAATGTGGCTCAGTGAAAATTTCCATTGACTTAAATGGACTGACTGTATCTGGTGGATCTGAGTTTCCCGTGCCCAAGGCTGTATAAGAAGGTATCAGGTAATGAGCTGAGTTCTCTTGAGAGCCAAATCACATAATTTATTTCAACACTTGTCCTTCTGAAGGTAATCAAACAGTGATATGAAAGTAACCTGTGTTCCGTGGCCGGTGGCTCTTTGTCCTAAGCATGTGGCTTTTAATTTTTGGAAACATTGGTGACAAGTTTGCAGATGATACCTCAAATTAGATTCAGTGATCCAAATGTCTCACCTGGAGTCCTAGATGGCCACATGGCTATGCAGAACCTCCTTCACTAGCCATCCCCCTTTGCCATTAAGCATAGTTTGGTAGTCACTGTGTTAACATTTCTGCCACGAAGCACTGTCTGTGGAGGATGTGAACATATAATGCAGATTTTCAGGGGCGAGGATTTAATTATCCAAGCTCCTGCCTTCTCAAAAGAGCAATGTCCACTGTCTCTCAGTGCAGGGTGAATATGCAGTCGAGAAGATAAGAGCCTTGCCATAAAACTCGTGTAGCCCTGACACTTGAGATGCAGGGCCAGGTTGTCCAACTCCGAGACAAAGAACTGTTGTTCAAAATACACAGAGGGAACCTGGATCTCCACATGGAACGTCCGCCGTGGCATATGAGGTAACCTCATTTACACCTAGCAGTCCCCGTCAGTATTTGTACAGTCTGCTGATAGGGAAGGCTACAGGAACTGCTCTGAAAGAAGGCCTACAGAGCTGGCTCCTTGCCTTGCTAGTTTAGAGAAAAATTCCTGCCAATTTGGCTGGTTTTGAGTTATACTTCAAATAACAGAAAAAAAAAAATTGAAAGTGTTGAATACATTTTGGCCTTATCTTAAGTTTGACTTAAATTTAAATGCAATGCTTGACATGGGATTACCTTTTAAAATGTCCTTGCTTAATTCCACGTCTACCTAAGAGGGAAGAAAATCAGACACAAAGAAACAGTGATTGAGATCCAGAGATTTAAAAATCAGCTGGTGTGCTTAGTCCAATATATTCCCTGACCCACCAATACATTTATACTCCTGCTCACACACAGACAGAATTAATTCATCCCAAGATGCAACTCTGCATCTGTTTTATATATTTGACCAGTCACTTCAGAAATATTTTTAACTTGTGGGGAGCATTTACAAGTGTAAGAGCAGGAAAGGTGACAAATAAAGGTGAGAGCATACATTTGCCAGACAAGAATAAGGAGACATAACTATGGACAAAAATCTAGTTCTCTGTGATCCATCCTGTACATAATCCCCAGCAGGGATTCAGTGATTTCATCTGGAAAGTATTGAGAGGTTGTAAGGAAATCTTGCCTGTTACAAGGCATAGGTAGCAGTCAGGTTGTCTGCATCCACAGCTACAGTAGCACAAATTTCTGTTGCTTGGATTGAAGGTAATCTCAAACTGTTGTGTAAATCAGGCCAGCTGCCATTAGCTGCCCATCCAAACCAGCACATGACAATATGAACCAATAGATAGGAATGTGCAAGGCAGGATAACTTCTAAATAAAGGACCCTGTCACCTTCCAGACAAACTTTTTGTTTCCCCAGGTGAACCTTTGCCTTCATTCCCACTAATGAATTCCTAATCTTCCTACTAAAAATCATAGGTGGTGTCCTCCCTCTGACAGCAATTGGGTCTTAAAAGTTTTCTGATTTAATTTGCCCTCACACAAATGCAAGTTGAGGGTTTGTGTGTGATCTGAGCCTCTGCTCTTTCCCAGTTTCTTAAGAGGACAGGGATTTCTCTTTCCTTCTAATCCGAGGATCCCTGCTGACAGGGCTGCAGGAGCGGAAAGGAGGCTGGCCACAAAATGCTGGAAAGTGAACTATCTCCAGCTTCCTCCAAATCCTTTTCCTAGTCCCAGAGGAATGCATTCAGGAGGCCAAATGTCTCAGGAAGCAGCTGCCACACTAAATACTTCTAGCTGGGGACCAGTCCTGAGATGGTGGGAAAGTTGAACCGGTTTGGAAAATGTTGGTGAAAGCCTTCAAAACCAGCTTAGCAGAGAGCTGCCCCCCAGCTCATGTTTCAGTGGCACGGAGAAGATAAGAACCCCCCTCACAGTGCAGAGGCAAGGGGCTTTTAGCACTTGATATGTCAAATCTTGTTTAGGGTAGATAAGCAAAATCACAGTGCTTCCTTGCTTTGGAACTGGGATTGTTTTTCCTCCTCCTGAAGAATGGCAGTCCATTTCATACAGTATATCTAATGGTGCAGTGTCAGGAAAAGATGTCTGCAGTCACACATTTGAGAATTGTGGAGTTACAGGGGGATTTAAAGCATGCTGCAGCCTCTGAGATTGTGTTCTGGTACTGCTGCAGGAGCAAGGCTGCATCCCAACGTGGACAATGTGTGTGTTACAAGGGAAGAAAAGCTGATTGCATTAGTGGCTTGCTATTCTTAATTTTTTATGTCCTTGGTTAGTGCAAGTGCAAATGTTGGGCTGAAAAAGGCAATAAAAAGCCTTGATTCAGCATATTTATACCAAAACTAGCTTATTCTCCAGTTACCAGAATTTTCTTTGGAAATAAAATTTATCCTTTGCTTTTCACATTTCTTTGGATAGTTGATATGACTTGGGAGGATCGTCATCACTTTTATTCTTTTGGAACATAAATTCTTGTAAAAACCCCCCATATCTCTGTTTTAGAGAGAAACTTCAACAAATCTTGTTTTTTGAGGAGGGGATGAAATCTTTCCAAATTCTGATTCTCCTAATCCCTGAAGTGTTTTAGGAGGAGCAGACCTGCAGTCTGCAGCGTGTTGCAGGCAAGACTGACCTCTGCAGGACAAAGTATGGCAGGTCTAAAGAAAATCAGGCTGAATGTAACTCGGAGTAGTACTGCTAAAAAGTAAGTGTTCTCCCACTTTTTTGGAGAAAGTCCTTCCTCCTTCCTATTTTCTTGAGTCAAACTCATAGTGTATGCTTACAGAAAGGGGCAGGGGAAATTTTTGTATGAGCTCCAGCCCTCCTCAAAGAGGGTTTCCTTTGCTCCCACTGATGCACAGAATGGCTGTGAAGGGTAATAAACTCTTGCCAGAAGTTCTGTTCAGGTTGAGAAGCTCCTTGCAAAGTCAGGGCCTAGGACACTTTGCTATGAATTTTAAGATTTACACAGTGGTGAAACTCAGCCTAACACTGAAAAAGGGATTAACATTTTTCCAAGCCCTCTAGGACCAAACTGAGATCGGGGGACAGGATGTGTGTGATGTGTATGGCAGATTGGGAAGTGTTTTTCCTCCTACATGTTGAAATTGAGTTTAAGTAATTTTCTTTTTTTTTTTTCCTTTTAGGTGTCCTGGATGAAAAAGTTGCCTTTACTGTTTTAATGGCTCTTCTGGTTCTTTTCCTTCTAATTACTTGCCAGCACCAGAACGTGTTGTTCTTGTACAGTCATCACTGCAGATTCTTTGGAGGCCCCAAAACAGCTGAATAAAAGCTCCTAAGCCTGACAAGTTGCTCAGTGAGCAGTGGAACTTGTGAATCCAGGCTTCCTGTGCCCCTGCAGTGTGGATGCTTTGGTGGCCAATAACATCAGTGTCTCTGAAAGTGGCTGCACATGTGGGTTCTCTGATGGCTGATAAAAAGGTGAGCTCACACCGTGGCTCTCCTCCTCTGGGGAGTCTCTGACTTCGATCTCTCCCCTTTTCTGATGTCTAATGTGAGAAGCAGGAACTCGGTGTGTTTGAGTCCTCAGCCCTGCTGTAAAGTTTGGGGGATATGTCCAGAGGGATTTAGCAGTTGTACAGGGAGAGAATAGCAAAGACTGATGAATACATGTGCACACATGGAGTAGTCTGGTGGCCCTTTAACCTGTCCCCTTGAAAATCCAGCACCCCCTCACCCTCTGTCCTCCCTGCAGCAGCATTGCTCCTCTAGGTGTTGGTGGCACAGGTAATTACACAGCTGGATGGTGAACTGATCACACCTAAATATGTGTGAAGGATTGGGTTTGGGTTAATACCTTCATGGCTTATCTTCTTTTAGCCAGCACCATTCCCTCTTCTGCTTTGCTGCACAAACCCTTCCTGCAGAGGCAGGAGTGGGGTGAGGGGGTGCAGGTATTCTGTCTTTACATTGGCAGCACCTGCTTTAAATGCACACTGAACCACAGCCACAGACACCATGAGAGCACAACTCTTCTTTTGTAAGAAAACAAACCTAAAATTGTCTATTAAAAAGGAAAAAAAGTGGTGGGTTTGATACCTAGCAAAGGAAGAATAAATATAAAACCAATGGTCAAAACATAAAGGTTTGTTTTTTCAGCAACTCTGAGATATTTCTTTTTGCAAGAATAACAAAGGGAGAAGACAGAGCAAAGAGGTTTTGCAACTACATCAAACTCTCAAATATAGATCCAGGCATGAGAATTTTAACAAAAATTTCAAATTATCATGTAAAAATAGCAGTGGGGAAGTTGTGGCAAGGATACAGCAGCCCTGAGGAGATAATCACACCAAAAGCACTGCCTAAGGATGCTTAAACCCCATCAGTTGGTATTGGATGCTGTTCCATGGAGGAGGTAGGGTTTCTAAGAACACTCAACAGCTTTATTATGTGTCCAACTTGCTTTTCATTAGATTTTTGTGCCCTTCTCCCTTTTTTTAAATGACATAATAGCATAACTGAGATTCCATCTGAGATCTAGATGGATTGTATGTCATTGTTCTGGCTATGGGAGTGTCAGGGAAAAGTTCTGTGCTTGTGAAATGCAGATCTAACTTGTTTATCACAATGATTCCCTATGGCCTAAAAATAATCTGTAAATGTATCATTGCCTGGGCTTTGGATACTGAAAAAACCCCAGGTTTTTGTTGAAATGGAGCTTTTGAGACTTTTCTAAGTGCTGGAAAGTTCTTGATTTTCAGAAGTAACTCTGCACTGTGCCATGGGAGGTAGCTAAGAAAGAACTTATGCACAAAATACTACTTTGGGAAGAAGTTTTACTTCAGGTAGAACAAAAATGACGAACTCTGAGCACACATATTTCCCCTTCCATAGGCTTTATTCTGGAGTTAGGAATCAGGAAAGCCAACAGCATTGTGGTTGGTGATCATCCAACACCTGCCCTGCCATAACCAATGCACTGGAAGAACACAGCAGTGCAATGTCCACCGTAACCTACATTGTTCCTCGTATTCCTGCTTTGTCCTTTTATGGAAAATTTAATTACAGTCTTAGTTACTCTTCTGTAGTCTCTGTGCTGCAGAAACACACTGGAATTGATAAAAATGCCCATATTTTTTGACCGAGGCAAAGTACTTAAGTAATTGATTCGGAGCGGGATTTTGTTTGATTATATCCCAGTCACTGGACTCTTGAGCTGCTTCAGTTCCCTGCTTGCTTCCAGGAGGCTTTCATTTTGAATAAGATCAGCCATCTGGCTTCAAGCTCTTCAGCGTTTTCCTCCTAATCCCCTTCTTACGCAAGCCCAGAATAAAGGAGTTTCTTCCAGCTCCAGATAAGTAGTAGCTGGATTTTTCTCTCCTGGTTGCCAAAACTGCCACAGTTCATCACAGGAAACAGTCCAAGCTACACATTCTGACCTATTGGACCTTGGTTGAGGTACTTGGCCTGCAGCTCCTTCTTTGTTGAGTCATGTGCGGGGAAAATGAAAATGTGTCTGCAAAGTTGATCACAGAAATCAAAGTTTTCTCTGCTGAAGACACAGCATTTTTGCTATTTCACCAGACAGTTTAAACCAGCACTAGTGAAATGTGCCCAGGTGGAAGTGCCTACAGTGCAGTCATCTGCCCTGTGCTAATATTCTGCATTTCTTTACAGTCCATGGAGGGAAAGGCATATGGAGTTTGTGATTTATCTCATTCAAGACATCTGAAGTAATTCAGATGGACCAGACCTGGAAGTGATGGAGCTCATCTTCATTCTCTCCAGTGCTTGAAGGGAGCTTTAAGTGGTTACAAGGCAGACCTCTAAGTGCAAAATCCATTCTAAGTCCTTAGAGAAATGAGATGTCTGAAAGTCTGTTGATTTCAGGATTGCATTTCTTTCACCAGGTTCAGGCTGAGCTCTACTCCTTATGAGTATCTTAGGGTGATTCTAAAAATCAGGTGTTGTAGCTGTGACATTATTACCATAAGCTGTAGCTCAGAAATGCCTCCAGATCAGCTGCAATGTGCTTTCCATCAACACAAGTCTCTTTCCTGTCCTTTTTGTCTGCAGAGAGGGCAAAGGGGAGCAAACCATGTCTTCTGCAATTCAAAACTGAACAGTCTCCACTTGTGTCAGTGTTCCCACATGACTTTCTTGTAGTACAGTGGGATCTCATGGATATTGTTGCACACACATCTGTCTTTTTCAAACCCATGTCACCACAACAGCAAACACTTGGTTTTAGTGACCTCCTGTGCCCATATTTGTGTCTCATTGGGGAGGGAAAGGATTTTCCTCCTTTGGCAGGTGAACATCTAGGTGGTGTCTCATATTCCATCTCCTCAGAGGCAAGGCCTGCAGAACATGCATTAGGAAGGCAGCAGACTTCAGGCCTCAGGAGAATGAGCCAATGTTATTAAATCTATGCTTTTTTCCCCCCTTCACAACACTATTTTTCAGCCTGTGGTCTGTGTGCCCCTGGGAAGCTGTAGAATACTCCAAGAGGTCCATGAAAAACAGCTAACAGGAGCAAGCCTATTGTCAGTAGGTTTAAATTCCCTATACAAGGATACATACCTCTTTTGGAAAAAAAAAAAAAAGTAGGCAGCTTGTAAATTGAAAACTGTTGAAAACTGCAGCTCTGTAATGTTCCAAGGAGTAATTTTTCTGAACATTTAGATGCGTGAAGGGCAGAGGGTGAATTATTCTAGCTTGGTGGTTAGCAGCTACTTTAATAAGCATTTAATTATTTTGTACAAACAGGAGAGACTGAATATTTCCTACCTCTGAATATCCTGTAGTGCAGGAACTAGGGAAATGTCTCGGAAGGTGAGAGGCTTGAACTGGGCAGGAAAAAATGTTGAAAGCTTAGCACATGTGGAGGGAAAGTTCCCTCCTCCTCTATACTGGATGTATAAAAGCAACACCTTTCCACACATCTCCCTTCTCAATGTTTTGTGCTGTATGGACTCTGGTAAATGTTTCCTTGTGGCTGAACTGTTGGAGTGGCTGTACATGTGCTCAGTGTTGGAGTGGTGTCCTGCAAGAAGAGGCTGTGAGGGTGGAAGTCTAGAGGTGCAGCTCCACTGGCACCACACACCAGGTGTTGGAAGTCTGTGTGTGTGGGCTGAGCACCAAAAGGTGCTTTAAGATTAAGCCTTTTGTGGTTCACTCAAGGCCACAGTGGAGGTCCTTGGTAAAGAAAGGGTGTGAACTCAAGTTTACCAAATATGACACCAGTACCTTCGCCACAGGGCTGTGATGTCTCTGTTAACACAAGAGCAGCAGTGACCAGATTAAGGGTGAGCAAGAGATGCTTTTTACCCCCAGAGAATTTTAAAAGAGAACCGGCACATGGCAGTGCTACCACCAAGGGAGTTGTGCTGAGGGGGAAGAGAGGGAGGACAAAGACCTATGTTGGATGTGGAAAGCAGAGAGGTGGTGCAGAAAGAAATGTAAGGTCAGATTTACAAATCAGAGGAGGGGTTACAAAGAGGGTCACTGCTGCTCTGCAATGGGCTTCCCGTTGGATTTCCAAACACAGTTCAGAGAATCCTAATGAGAGGCAAGGATGGGTACATGGTTCTAGTAGAAATGACACTCAGCTTAAAGAAATGGATCAGCTTAAAAGGATGAACAGCTTCTTACTCCTTGAAAGAGCTGTAATTGAAATCAAGACAATCTACTACTTCCTGAGGGCTTTCTCGTATCCTTCAGATATCCTGAGGACCCATAATTGGATTTTTAACATAAACAAGCATTGAGAAACATGTTTCTTATTTAGGTTGTTCATGTGTTTCGTCTGCTTTTCTCCTTCCCTCTTAGTCAACAGAATTTCTGTGGACATGAATGGGAACAGGAAGGGAATCTGTCTTGTGGGGAAAGGCAAACTTTCCAAAGTCCACCGAACTCAAAACTATTAACCTATTTTGGGTATTTAGAAAACAAAATGTTTACCCTCACAAACTTGTTTTGCCTGTAATTTAAACTCATTTTCTCTCCCATGCCATTTAAGCAGATTACATTTCAAAACCAAACAGATTTTCTGCAGAGCCCGCTTATGTATTAAAGAAGGCTGACAAAAGCAAAGCAGACACAGATCAGTCCTATGGAAAGGATTTCTGTATGCCCTGCCCTCATACTTTCTAATGTTTCTTCTGTTGGAAAGTGTTTTAGATTTTTCATATTACATTAAATATTAAATGATGTATTATATAAATTAAATAGTACACTTTAAATAATAAATTTGCATTTGTTATATTTATTGCTTGTATTTATTTGTATTTTTGTTTGTATGTATTATATCTACTGAAGCTTCTGGTTTTTTCTCTCCCTTTCAATTTGCTGTGTCTCTGTCAACTTCTCCCAGCAGTGCATGTGTTAGTGAGAGGTTATGCTCTGTTTAGAAAACATGAATACAATAACATGGAGAATAACTTTCAAACCTAATTTACTGACATTGTCAAAGAATTCAGAAAATTTCAAACTTTAAGGCCAAACCAGCTGAGAAAGCAAATATTTAAATATGCTAAATCTTGGAAGATTGTGGATTATTCTTCAAACTCCCCTTTCTTGCTGGTTTCACTTTGATGCTTAAAACCGAGTCAGTTTTGCAGGCAGGGTACTGTGAATGGGAGCAAGATGCTTGTTTGTATTACAGCAGCAACCAAACAACTGGTAATGAGAAGGGGACTTTCTATTACAAGTCAAGAGGTGCTGGAGGGAAGAGCCAAGGTTGAGCTTTCAGATCTATCTTTCCATGTTCTGACAGTTGTGTATTTGATTTCTCAATATTATGGTTTTTTGCTAGCACAGAAAGTCTACAATGAGGATTTAGAAGCACAGTGATAAAATTGGTTTGTACTGTGGCCCCTGAAAGGTAAATAGAGTGAAAACAATTTGGCTACAGTATTTAAACTGAATTTAACTGAACTGAAATACTTTTTATTTTAAAGAACAGGAACATTTTGGAATCTTCCAATTTTTTAACCCAAATGCTGTAATTTTGTGTTTGTTGTGTCTTCTAAGGAGTTACATCTTATTCCTTTATCTATTCAGAAAGATTTTGAACATATCACTCTCAAAAAACGCAGGGTGGGTGGTTCTGAATGCAATGCCGAAGAACAAGTCCCATGGAAATCTGAGGATATATTCTCACCCCATGGACATGAAAAGTAGGTCTGGATTCCCAGTGGGTCTGAGTCAAAAGCTCACAAAATCATTCTGAGCTTTCCCTGTGACTCCAGTTATCTTTGGCTCATGTTCAGTGAATAGGGAGTCAGTTGACTTGTAATTCTGACCCCAACTTATTTTTATTTATTATGAGTGGACACCAGCTGCTTCTTTGTTGTCTGAAATATACTGTGTGCCCTTGAACTTTGACATCTTCCTTCTAAGAGGATGATTTAGGCTTTGTCCAGGGTCTGCCAAACCAGCAGGCAACCCCATACTTTTGGACTTCCGACAGACCACGAGGGACCAATCCCCCACCTACCTTTGGAGTGATACATAAAGTAAAATAAGAAAAACATAAACGAGGCCTTATGAAATGGAAGTATTGATCGACAGGGCCACAGTTTGTGTGCTACCTTTGCTGATATGTTCAATTAACAGTCTTGTCAAGGAGAACCTGGCTTTGGTCACTCAACCTTACTTCATTTAAGTTGATAGCCCTTGATATCCAACAGTGGGATAAACCAGATTCCTCAGCTTTGTTTGTTTTGGCCTACCGTGTCTCTTTATGAGGAAAATGGTCAAAGTAAAGTGCTTCCTCTGTGTATTTTGACAGGAAACAGTACTAATATGCTTTCCTTTTGTCGTATGCCTTGCTCTTTTCTCCCGGTGTTGTTTAAATATTTTCAGTCCAATGACATATTTATTAACCCACCACTCTCTGCATGGGGTAAGACTTTGATTGGCCCATCTGTAAAGACTCTCGGTTAAGGTGGTTTTTTCAGCGAGAGTTAATAATATTACTACTATTCACGTAAAACTCTGAGACAATCTCTTTAAAAATGGAGCACATTTATCTAAAACAGCTGGTTAAGAGAGCATGAGGGCCCAGCTAGAGTCAGCAAGGTCGGGGGTCAGGGTTAACACCAATCTCTGTGGAACTTTGAAGCTGACATTTTACAGATTATATGTGTCTCAGTGCACAGTGGGCATGGCATATAAATTGGTCTTAGAGGCCCCTATTTGTTCTCTGCATTTTTATGAGCCCACAGAGTTGTTCTTTGAAGCAGCACACACAGAAAATAAAAACTCATTTTAATGTTGTGGAACTATTTGCAGTAAATCATGTTAACATCCTGGCTTTTCTTTAGAGAGATGCAGGGTGTTTTTCCATGTTCTTGGGTGCTGTGATTGCCTCTGACTTAATCCTGTATTTCTCCTTCTAACCTCACTTCATACATCTTGTCTTCTCTCCTGTCCCCACTTTGGTATTCGCACAGTTCTCCTGCGTGCCTGGCTCATTTTAAGCTCCAAGGACGCCTTCATTTTGCTTCATGCAGTGACTTAGTTATTGTAAGTGCTTACTCCCTCTTCTATCAAAAATCCCCTGGCACTATAAACCCCTTGCTATTGTATGGCACTGCAGCCTTAGAAGAAAGCATCTGATTTCAAAGAGACCAAGTTCCATTCTGGAACTAATTATATCATTTATTTTATGATTTTTTTTTTTTAATTGCTAGGTGTTTTAACTGGAAAATGCTGAATTGGGGAGAGCCACAAGGAACAGACACTGTTAACAGAATCTGCTGGAGGTATTTTAGCCACCTAATTAATTTTCAATAAATGCTTCCAATAGGTAATTTGCTTCTGGCCAAATATAAATCAACTGGAGACAAATAGGGTTAAAATTAGAAATGTGTGATGGGGACAATGTTTATGGACAAAATAACCTGGCACTCCTAGAAATAACTTGCTGACAGTAATAGAAAATTGGACCACACAGATGTTAAAAAACCTGAACACTGTGTGTCACATGGCCCTGGTAGAGTTTCTCCAGCTGGACACACAACTGGCTCCTGTGTGTGCATCTCACCACACAAGGCCTGTTTGTCCTAATCTTCCCTTGAAATACACTGGGCATGACATGCCCCAGTCCTCTTGTATCTGGCATCCCTCCTAAGGTGCATTTTCTCCATTCTCTTTTGCAAAAATTGACTTTATCATCCTCTTGAACCTGCACAAAACCTCAAAGACACTCCAGGCAGTACAAATATCCTCTGCAGAGCTCCAAGCTTCTGTGTTCTCAAGACTTAGAGGTCATATTTTCAGAGGTACATAACAGGTGAACACAGACAATTGATGAATAAAGTTTTCTAATCTTTTTAATTAATAATGGTAATCTACACCAGCTTCTGAGATAAATTTAAAATTAAAGATTAAAAAAATAGAAACACTTCTTGCATATTTGCTTTTTTAAAGTTCCTCACCCTTTTCACATATTTTTCACTGCTTCTAATTCCATGAAAAATCCCACTGCCTTCTCCTCCAGAAAATGAAGTCAGTATCTGTCCCTTCCCAAAAGGGCTGCTAATTTCATACCTCCCAGTCTCCCATGCCAGGTGGCCCTTGGACAAGGCTGTCTCATGGGCAAGGTCCCCCATGAAACGACACACTGCCCAAGTCCCTTCCTGCCCTTAAATCCAAACTGGAAAAAGTCTGATGTGGGCAGAAACAGACTCTTTATCCATGGAAACTTTCATATGAAAAGAGGAGTGTTAAGGTTTGATGGCTTTTTATTATGGATGTTAAGTCACTTGCCTTTATAATTCAGAATAAATTAGACAACTTGGTTCAGAGACAAAGACAGGATTGGTGTTACTTGCTCCTGATGTGCCAGTGGGTACTGGGAGAGCCTTCAGAGCAGACACCAGCTGCTGTATGAACAGGGAAATCTCCCAAAGCTGGTGCTCATGGGCAGACCAGCAGCAGCCCTAAGGAGACGTGGTGGAGCTGCAGTGACATTGGCATCCTGAAAAACAGGCCACAGATAACTCTGTGGCATGAGGTGTCACAAACATAGGCTGCTGCTAAATAAACATAAGGCCAAGTGACATTTGGAGGTGTCTGATTGCCCTTCTTGCTTAAATCTTCAGCGTTTTCTGAAAGCAAAAGTCAATTATGCAGGCTCACAACTTGTATGAACTTCTCTAAACATAAAGGTGACAAAGCAAACTATGAAAATTATCCTGCCATCTTCCCAGTCTCTCTTACTGAAAAGACACTAAGATGGTCTCAACATTTCCCTTTTTTCAGTAGATTTAGGTCTGGTCATACGCTATAGGGGGATCTCTGTCAGTTTCAGGAAAAGGGCTTGGCAGCAAGTTTGTTGGTTGATCTAGCAAATCTTTTAACACTGTAGAATCATGAGGGGGTCTGGAAAATTTTGTTCATCTTTTTGAAGTCCCACAAAGTTTATTTCTGTCACTTTTATTTTTCCATGATGGCCAGTGCATGGAAAATGGCAATGTATCAGGCTTCATTCCTGTCTCAAGCAGCCCCAAACAAGGCTGTGTGCTGGCTCCCACGCTGGTTTCCTTCTTTTTCTTGGCTGTGCTGGCGGAGGCATTTTGCTGACACTGAGAGAGGAGTATTTATTTAGTTCTATACCAATGGAAAGTTTCTCCAACTGCAGTGCTGCTCATCAGAGATCTTCATTTTATTTTTCAAATGGCTCAATGCTGGCAGTGTCTTCAGTCGAAGACATTTGCTCAGTGTCCTTTCTGCTGAGCAGGCAGTTGAGTGGGTCTCATGACTGGACAACAGGATGGGCATGTCTATCCTGCTCTGCTTCTCTCCAGTCTGGAGAGCCTGGCTGGTTGGTAAGAATGCTGTCACAGGAGCTGCCCAGGAGATCAGCCACTGCAAGGCTTTGTGTTTTGGCTGTGGCCACACCTCTGTAGAACCACATTGTGAAACTAAGCAGTAATGACAATGTCTGTCAGAATGTCCAGCTCATACTGCTCCTTCCTCCTTATAAGACATGCTGCTGCTCCATCAAAACCCATCCTAAAGAGCCTCTATGCCTTGGTTTCACCTATTTGTGAGACTATGTGGTGGGGTGAAATACCTAATTCACAAATCCTTGTACATTGACAAATTGCTCTCATTGAAAGCAGAAAATGCCTAGAGACCTTTCTATACAGCTTGAAAATTCTAAAGGAAATACTTTATGATCAACAAAACCAAACCAGCTGTTCCCATTTTGCTGGGATAATGCAAACCCAGCTGGAAAGTGAGCAGGACTGACCCCTGCCCTGAGGAGGTAGCAGCCCACAGCAGAGCAGGGTGGTGGCAACAGTGCTGCAAACATCTTTGCAAGAAATCCTGAATTGTACAAAAACAGAGCACCATTCCTTGGTTTGATAATTCCACTTTTTCCATGTCTAGCTACTCTAAAGACTTTTGCATAGCTCCAGTTTCCAACATAACTGTCCAAGTTGGGTGTTTTCTGGACTCAGCTGAAATGGGTGTGAGTTTCCATCATTTTTGATAACAAGAAAGGCAGGTAAGACACGAATTCAACAGGATTGTGCAGCTTGATGCAGAACAGATATTTTAGATGTGTTCCCCAGAGCAATGTTCTAAAGTAGTTAAAAAATGGATAAAGGAAATAACTGGGCAAAAGTACTTTGGAAAGATGAGGACAGATCCTCAGCTGGCCTAAATTTCTGTAGCTCTGCTGAAACTAGTGGAGCCTTTTAATACTCTGTTATACTGGTGTTTCAGCACATAAAGTTGTCATTTTATGTCCATCATTAATTATGAGCCGTATTGTTGTAATTCATAGTCAGACAAATAACTCTGTACTTAACATTGTGAGTAAACTTGCATTTAGGGAAGAGGGACCAGTTAATCTAAAGACCAATAAAAGAGCAATTCACGTGAGGAAAGAGAATCTGATTCTGCATGGCATTTTAGGAATTTTAAGAATATTTTTCTTCTGTATCATAAAGCAGATTGATTAATTAACACTGAACCACATTTAATAATCAAGCAGGAGTTCTGATTTTATGACCCATCTCCCTATACTAGCAAATTACCTTTATTAACTTAAAGATGGAGTTATTGTGAGTTCTTTTGACTGCTAGAAGAACTGATGGTCATAACATCAGACAGATGGATCAGTTTTGGATAACAATCTTGAATTCTGGAGGACAACAGTATTTCTACTCCTAGAATTCTATTAAGATAAATGATAGCAAGTTTTCCTTAAGCTTGGTACTACCCAGAAGTACAAGCTAGTTAATGAGGGACTTAGAAGTTGCTGGAAATACTTTATTTTTGAGTTTATGGACATTTGATACAGTGTTGAATCCATATATTGCCTTTAAATCTAAGAAGCATAACAAAACGCTACATTTTCTGCATTAATCTAGATGTATTTAATTAGCAGTAAAGCACGGGGCTGGGAGCCAGGAGGTCTGGGCTGTAACTGCTGTGGGGATCCTTTGCAAGCCTTGCCTTTGCCTGTCACCTGGGAATAAAAGTCTCCCCAGGGAGCATTTGCCACAGTGGAACTTAATTTACTGATGTTTTTAAAGTGCTTTAAAGGACTGAAATGGAAGGGACAGGAGAAATGAGAATTGTGAGGATCTATTGTGCATCCCAGGACCCTGGCAGCTGTTAATGATGGACACATGGCAGAAAGTCTACAGAATAGCTTAGATAGCCATGTATTTGGGCACTTACCAAACACAGAGCCTGTTCCTGCTGAAATCAATAGAAGTCCTGTGCTAAACCTCATGAAAACAAGACCAGTCCTTGTTCTCTGGGTCTGTGTCAAAAAAATGGTGCAGAGACACGTTGTCATGAAATTTTCTCACCAGTACTGCCTTCATTACATTGAACTAAAAAGTGCAAAGGAAGAGGGAAGCAAGATATGTATCTCTTTAAATGAAATGGAAGTTCATTTTTAATATCAAGACAGGCTTTTCTTGATTGCTGTGCACAAATTTGTTTTACTTTGCTATTGCCAAATTTCTTGAGCTACTGCCAGTCATAACTCATCTGAGCTCCCACGTCATGATTAAACACGTTGAGTGACTGAATGAAGATGGGAAATGCCAGTGTATATAAATCACAACGGACTGCCAGGTGCTCTCCATTTGCTTCCTCCTGCTCCTCCTCGTTGGTGTCTCCCAACACCCATGATCGGTGCTGTTTCCTGACTGCTTCACTTTCACGGAGATGTGTCCTGATCCTGCCCTTCTTACAGCTTAGTTTACAAAAGCGTCTCTCTTGTTCTGCCAAGTAATCCTTGTTTCTGGGGAAAGCCCATCTAGAACACTCAGGTGAGTCAAATCCAGGGGCTTCCATCAGCATTGCAGGGATATGTCCACATCATCGTGAAAAAACACCTGAAGAAACCCATTCAGCTTGACATTTCAGCCACGTGGGAAATGCAACTAACCCCCATCTCTGTTCTCATGGCTCTATCTACCCCAGCAATGGGTCCTACCCCAGGCCAAAGAGCCTTTCAGCTCACAGCCAGTGGAGGAAAGTGTACAGAAAACTGGTGCTACATTTCAGCCCAGGCTGATGAAGATTAAGAATCGTTCTCTAGGCTGCTGGCAGCTGTTTCTTCCTTTGGCAGAGTGCCACAAAAATGATAAGTGAAAACACCGAAAAAATGGTAAATCACTCAAGGAAAACGACATCTCTTTTGTTTTGTCCCAAAGTGTTTCATTATAATCATAAACTATAAGGTGTTAAAGGGGTTAACAGGCTCTCAACTCATTGTCAACTAATTATCTTTAAGGTGTTGTCATCACATACTAATCGCTGGGTGAATGCCAGTCCCACCACGGGGAGGTGCCCAACCCCAGGGTGACCTTCTCTCACCTAACAGATGCTTACTTCATTAACTTCAACCACCACTTGCACGGAAGAAAGCTTTTAGGGGCTTTCATCTTTTTAAAAGGGCAGGGAAAAAACCCTAATAAACTGGTAGCCTGGTTAGCAGTAGGGGACAGCTTTAGCTTCAGGCACCATGGGTGGCTAAGATGTATGAGAAACAGATGTAAGGCCTTTGGTGATAGGTCTGCACTTTCTATTTATTGACAAGTGAAACAGGCAATAGAAGGCAATTAAAAGCCAATGATTGCACACAAACAGTGCAAACCACAACAGCAGAGAAGAAAGAAAAGCAACAGCACAGTGCAGCTCAGCTTGTTCAGGGCCAAGTGACATCAATTTGGGAAGCAAAAATGTGATTTCTTTGCAAAGAAAATGTTTTGAGTTTAAAGCTGAAGAGGTTTGATAGTTGTTCTTGCTTTTGTATTCTGTTTTCCCTAAGTGCTGCCCAGTTACAAGGCACTTCCCAGCTGTGTGACTCTGGTTTTCTTTCTGGGGTTCAAAGAGGAGGTTTAGTATTGGTTTTGATTGATGGAATGGGTAAGAAAGATAATCAAATGTGAATAGACAGCAAAGGGACTTCATTGCTGTGACTGAATGTGACGGTGACTTGACACCAAACCTCAAGTTTGACAACCTCTTTATATCTTTCTTAATGTTTTCTTAACAGGCAGCTGAGACCTGGACATGAAAAGATAAATTCAAATTCCTGTACTCAGCTTCTCTAGAGAGACAGATTTATCCCTTTTCATTACTAATCTTCTGCCCTCAGGAAATCAGCTTGCAAGATAGTTTATCTCTGAAAGAACTCGAGGAGTGTGCGTTCTGCATGTAGGCCGACCTCCCTGATCCCAGAACGTACAGATAGGTAATGTGGGGAAGAGGACACCTTCTCTGTAGGTATTTTAACAGCCAGACCTGGGATAACACCTAGTGTTCACTTAATATGATGAAGGTGCAAATCCATAGGCCTAATTTAAGTGAGTCTTTATTCTGCAAACTATAATTTTGCACCAGAGGCAAGGAGCGAACCAGCTCACCCTCCCAGGATGATGTTATGGCCGAGCAGAATCTCATTAAAAATCAATTCCTCATGTCCATAAAACAAGTTTATTTTATCTTGTGGGAGCCTGCTGTTAGCACTCATACAGTCCCATTGTGAGGAATTCCTGCCCCTAGTTGTATGCCAAACTGCACAGTGTACCATTAATGAGTTTCAATTTTATGCTAAGCTTTTCAATATTTTTGGTGTCATTTACCGCAGGTTATTTTGCCAGCATGTGGTGTCTTATAACATATGTTATTAATAGTGATGACATGTTTAGGTTCTGAAGGTTTAAACAAGAGCTCCAATATTTACATTTGTAAAAGGGGGAAATGATGAGAGCAGGGCTGCCATTGGCCACTGAAGGCTCCAGCTGTGCAGGTATTCATCCTAACCCTCACAGGTCAAGGCTTGCTGGCCAACTGTTACAAAAACATAATGCAAAACACATTTTATAAGCACCACAAGACAAGCTAATACATGTTAATTATCTATTAATCTGCCCTTTTTGCAGAGGGTCACAGGAGGCACATGAGTTTGGGCTTGTGCTTTGCAGTACCCCACCCACCCAAGGTCTGCAGGGATGATGGCACCTGGGTGATAGGGGTGCCATGGGGCTCAGGTGTCCTAAGCATTTACACCAGCTTAACACCACAGATAATCACAGAATAGCCTGAGTCGGAGGGGATTTATAAGGATCATCAAGTCCAATTCCTGGCCCTGCACAGGACAGCCCCAAAAATCACACTATGTGTCTGGGAGTCTTGTCCACACACTGGTTGAACTGTGGCAGAGTTCAAGATGCTCAGCAGCACTTCTTCACTGAGACCATGTCGTGAAAGCAAGGTAAAATACACTCACATCTCAAAAAGAGAGGTTTGAGTTAATGCACTTCATGCCTTACTGCAACAGGTTAAGGTTATGCATGTGCTCAGTTTTGCTGACCTGTAGTGATTTAAACTGATTGTGTCTCTGGGCCTTTCATCTACAGGGCTTTTACATCTCTGTGTGTTCTGGTTGAAAATGGCATTTGGGATTTTTAGACACTATTGTAATTAATAAATAATGATTTCATAGTAATTTAGAAATGTCACTTTTGAAAGCTGTGAAGAAAACATCGTATGTTCAAAGTATTGCTAATCCTGCATGTGTGTGTGTTTGGGAAGAGGGAAGGAGGGAATTGCAGTCCTTAGTACCAGACATAATTAGGATGATTAGTCAGGGCTGATTACACTGTAAATTATAGGGAGCAAAGAATGGTGCTTGAGTGATGTTTTGTGGTGCTAGGAAATGATTCATTTCATGTCTAGGAAGGATGAACACAGTCTTAAATGAATTATATACTGTATTTAGTTATAGTGACAGAAGGAGCTTAATTTTTTTTTTTTAGGGTTTTTTTGTTTTTGTTTTTTTTTAGTTTTTGGTGCACCTAAGTTTGCAGGCTTAGGATTTTCAAAAGGACGCTTCCAGCTTTATTTAGGCAACCAACTAACTGACTTCGTTTACTTGATTAAATTTCCCTTAGAAATTCCAGTGGCACTGGTTTAGGTTTTTGGTTCATGAAAAACTGCAGGCACAGAAAAATGCTGCTTAAAGTGGAATTTCCTGTGAACACAGCGTTGTTTTGTAACAGGTAACTGTAGGCAGCAAGGAAGTGATGGTCACAAATGTGTCTGTGGATTGAACAGAACCAGGCATGGGCAGGGGACCTCTTGGGAGAAGACATCCACTCTTCATTCTTTACATAATTATTGTGCTTTATGTAACGGTGATGTTATTTGTTGTAATCTCAAATGCTTCAATTAAAATACAGGTAATTAAAAATATGACATGACCTCATGCTGCTACCTCTGAAATGAATGGTCATTCCACACAGCTGAGAACTTGGTGACACATCACTTGTTCGTGTCACCAGGGAGTCCAAGATCTCTGTTCCTGAAACCTGGCTGGGCTTAGGAGATGTCATGGTTAGTCAATTTATTATATTTTCCCATTATTTTGAATTGAAATTTCACAATAAATAAAGTGAGGGATAAAATAGAGCTGCAATTATCCTTATGGCTCTGTATAAGGACACAAACAAAACTACCTAATACATCACATGTTCCCACACCTGTATTTTTGGCTTCCATTCACCCAGTAAAAGTTGTGTGAAATTTTTAGGGAATTGCAACCAAATCAGACAAGCAGAAAGAAGATTTAAAGTAAGGATTCACAGGGGATTCCTACAGGTTTTATGAAGAGAGATGTCTGTGTAAAATGAAAACTCCTTTCAGTACTTCAAGGGAGCTTATAAAAAAAGAGTGAGAGCGACTTTATACACAGGCAGATAGAGATAGGACAAGGGGGATGGTTTTAAACTAAAAGAGGAGAGATTTAGGAGACATTTTTCCCTGTGAGGATGGTAAGACCCTGGCACAGGTTGCCTAGAGAGACTGTGGCTTCCCCATCCCTGAAAATTTTCAAGGGCAGGTTGGATGGGGCTTGGAGCAACATGGGATAGTGGAAGGTGTCCCTGCCCATGGCAGGGGAACGAGATGATCTTTAAGATCCCTTCCAACTCAAGCCACTCTGTGATGATTCTGTGAAAGATGCAAATAAAAGCCCCCCCGAGAGAGAGGCAGCAGCACAGCTCCTGCTGTACTGATAGAAATGGGAAATACATGAGAAACAGTCACACTGAACACCCCAAGAAGAGAAGAAGCCTGTGCTGGAGTTCATGCTGTGTTAGAGTGATGCAAGCATGAGACACAGCCACAGGTTTCACAAGTTAATGGTGTTTACAGAAACTCTTGGTTTTAGACTCTCACCCCCCAAAATTACAATTCAATTTGAATTAATAATAAAATAGCATCTATGAAATGGAATACTTGCAGAATGGTCAGGACACTTAGGAGTGATTTTATTTTGTTTAAAAGGCTTGCTTTTATGAGTTCTCTCAAAGGTTACGCACAGAAGGAATAATTTGTTGTTAAACTTCTTAAAAGTCAAGAAAAATCACCCAAATTTTATTTTCTTTCTAGTTAATGAATTTCAAAATAATATTCTTTGGAGTTTTTCAAGGCAAATGGGCAAGTTAGGCATGCATCTCCTGCTGGCTTTCAGTGGAGACTCAACAATTCACTGCCATATTTTTTCTTTAAAAATCTCCCCCACCGATACACAACTATTCATTTAGGCAGGGCTGATTTTGTATAGAAGAAGTGCCAGAACATTAACACAACTTGCAAATAATAGAGGGCTCTGCTGGGTGGTGAACGAGGTCCTGTCTCACCATGCTGCAGCCCTCTCACAACAGCTAATCCTGGATTCAGGCATCCAGCACTAGGAGTCCAGATTGAGAAATGCAGCTGGTGACTTTTTGCTTCACTTTTATTTATCTCCTCCTCTCAGAAGTCTCCAGGGCAGCCAGAATTCCACAGCAAGGCCCCCTGCAGGAGGAGCAAAGTAATTAGTGGAGTTGGAAAATTTTGGAGAACCAGAATGATTTGATCTTCATTGCTGGGCCTCTTGGTTCATATTTACTTCTGGTTTGGGAAGTGTCACCACTTCCCACTTCAGTACAGCGTCTCTTAAGGTCACCTGTGCAACTTCTCAGAATTTTAAGAGCCCCCAGATTCCTCCAGTTCATCTGGTAACAAAAAGATGGGACAGCACAGTGCCATGCTCAGGAAGGCTTGGAAGGAAAGTGTGACCTGGACTCGGGTGTGCCAGCTGCTGCTGGGGCCAGGAGTGTGTGTCCATGTGCACTGAGCTGGCTCTCCCACATCCCTTCATCTGATGAGCTGAGTGGGGTCTCTGCCCTGCTCTTAACCTCAGCACAGGCTCTTGCCTCTTCCCTGACACAGGAGTTACACACACAGCAGCTGAACAGCCTCAGGACCAGTGGTTTTTTTCCTCTTTGCCTAAAACTGCCCTTTCTGAGGGCTCTAACCATGCAGGTCACTGTTTTGGGGGAGCACACAGAAATTCAGTTTTTGCAGCAGGTTCTAAATTCAATTATTGCTTTGAAGTCATTACTGTAATCAACACCAAAAGCACACAGACTCAGATGCACTGCCCTGCTTTCCTCATTTTTGGGTGCTCTTTGGGATCAAGGCAGAGTTCTGGCAGGTCTGGCTCTTTCTCATGCTCGCTATGTCTTGTCTTCAGGACCTGGGATCCTTTTCTGCTCCTCTCTTGCATGCTTTCTTTATCTCAGCTGGTCCTGAAATCAACATCCTTCAGGATAAAAGCATCTCCTGTTTCCTGCACACGGTGTCTTTCCCAGAACCTACAGTCCCTTTGGTCTCTTCATTTGCAATTCCCTGCCACTGTTTTCTGCTATTCCCTCTCTTGTCAGGTGGCCTTGAGCAGCCTCCAAAGTTATCCAAGTCCCCACCTGATGATCAGCAGCTGAGTCTTCTTCCCTCCCTGTCCCTGAGATGTTCATCTTACTTAACAAATGAGGTAGCAGCTTTCTCCTTGTCCATGGCTGTTGCAGTGGAACAGACTTTTGGCAACATTTACATGACCCCTTTTTTTATTAGCCCTGTGCAAAGGCACTAAAGTTTCTCTCATCACCTCCTGTGGATTCTGGGACACTCTAAGGCTAAGGGAGCCAAGAAAGAAAAAGATTCCCTGCTCAGAGTAGGTTTTGTAGCCTCTCTGAAATGCAGAGAGAATCCCGGAGAGCAAGCAGAATTCACAAGCTGTGTGTGGAGAGATTGCCCAACCTGTCACTTAACATGAAATTTTACAGTCTTTCCCTAGGAACATATATTACTTTAACAAAATAAAAAGACTTTCCCCTTATCAAGCATTACTCTTTTACATTTACAGTTTGCCTGACATACAGGAGTAATATTCCATGGTTTGCTACAACTTGTAAGTTTATGACCCTTCTGTGGCAGATCAGACTAAACATAATTCATTCACAGCTACTTAGTGTTCTGGGAAATAAACCCCTGAACTTAAATAACTATAGTGTGACCTCTGTAAAATATTATTTATGGGTTAAGAACTGTTACTATATCCATATCAAGATATGCCAAAGGTTATAAAACAAACACTAGTCAGCAAACTGCACTGTTTACTGGCCGAGTCACTCGTGGCTTGCTCTCTGGTTATAGTCCTACAAATTCTGTAAATGGAGAAAAAATATGACTTGGCTGCCTTGGTAATTAGAATGAAGTTGAAGCTATTGACCACTAAGGATTTGATAACAAATAATTCTCTGTCGTAAACAGAATGCCAAAATATAACCAAGCAATCCAATGGAAACACATGGTGTTTTCCATTAAAAGAACATTGATTGCCACAAGGGTGCAGCCAGTGTCACAATCAGCAGGGAAATGACAGCCCTTCATCTGCTACTCATTTTGTAAATCAGCTGGGAGAAAGCTCCAAGCACATATGTAATGCCTCCAGAAGGGAATTTCAGGTTCTGGTTTTGATATCTGCCATCCCACCGGGGGCTGGGGAGCACGTGAGGGTGTACTCATTGCTCTGCTTGTTCGTGTGTAATCTACCTATGTCAGAGCACATCTTGTGCACAAGGCTCCTGAAATGTTTTACAGGCAGGCCTGTACAGACACATAGATCAGAAATGTTCATATCAGTCAAAACCACATCATATAATTTCATGTGAGAAATCTGTTATGGTTTATTTCCCCTTCCCTTTACTTCCCCCCCCCAAAGTCATGATAATGGTAATAAAAGAAAAAAAGACAAAAAAAGCTTGAAAGAAACATTAACCACCAACTTTATCTGGACAAGTCTTGTAACAGTCACATTTAATGCATAGGACAGACCCCTTTATCCCTTTTTCAGACACAGAAGTTTCCCAGAAATGTCAAAAGGATTTTAATAATTTCTGCAGTAAGTTCCTGCATACAGGTTTTCCTGGCTCTCACAGCAAGTCCAGTAGTGCTCAGCTCACAAAGATCCCTTTCAACTTGCTCTTTAGACATCAGGGAGGGTTTTAGGCATGTAAAGTAAATTAGTATGGGGAACTAAAAAATTTTTAGCCCTCTGAAGAGAAAATTTTTCTGTTATTAACTCAGGGGATTTTTTTCTTTTCTCACCTTATTATAAAACTACCATGTAAGAGAGCTGGTACAAAAATAGCCAACAGCCCTGTGGTTAGGGCAATCCCTAGAGGTGGTGGAGACTGAAATTCATGTTCTTTTTCAAAGTTTGGATTTGTACCTTGGTGTGCCACATCCCAAGAGTGTGCCTTGCCTGCTGACCTTTCTCTGCTGACCTAAATCCCACCCTGGGCTGAGCCAGCTTTCCCCTGGGAGCTGGGTGGAAACCAGCACCTTTCACTGGAATGTTTCAACCCATTCTGTTCAGCAGTTCTCTTCTGCCCTTCTACTTAATGCTCCTTTCACAGTGTTTGCTGTGAGGGATCTCAGCCTGTTACACATCCACATTTCCTTCATGACTTGATCCCATCACAGCAGTGACACTCTGGCAGTGACTCCAGGTATTCACATAAACTCCATTTTCATTGGATTGAGGCTGTTGAAAGATCCCAGTTTCGTAGAAAGGTGAAACCAGCTCTTGCACCAATTATAGTGCAGAATGGGAGGAGTGAGTTTGCTGCTGTATTGTCATTTCTGGATGGAGTTTCATGAATTCCAGGATGATATCCCTAGCCTGGATGGAAAACTGGCTGCTACCATGTGAGCCAAACTGCTCACTAAATCTGGAGCTTCCCTTAGAATATGGCAGGTGCAGACTTAGCCACCAGTCTCTGGGGGTATGGGAGGTACTGGAACAGGCAGAGTTTGAAGTGCTAGGTGTATTTTCCTTTGAAAAATTGAAAAGAGGTGGCATTTCCAAATATTTGGTTCCTTTTGCTAGGTCAGAGTTTAGGTTAATGTTTACTCATGCTCAGTCTTTCCTGTGACTTGCTTTAGTTTAGCTGAAGCAGGACTGGGGGGGCCCTGGCTTTCAGAAGAGCTGTGCATCCATGTTTGTATCCTGTGAGGAAAAACCCAAACCACGGGAAACCAGGGCACACTGTGAGCACAGAGCATCTGAGACAGTGTGAGCCAAGGAAGGGGACCCTGGCAGGGCAACTGGGTGACCTGCATCCTACTCCTGGCTCTGTCCCATCTGCTCAGTAGTCTCAGGCCACCACTTTTCCCTCTTTGGTCTGTTTTCCTTCTTCCCTTCTGCATTGTCTGTTTTGAGTGCAAGTTCTGTGGGACAAGTTGTGTGTTTCTTCCTAGGTGTTTGCCCAGTTCCAAGCACAGGGCAGTCCTATTCTTATTTAACTCCCCTAAGGCACCACTAAAAAGCAAATAAAATGAGAGATGGGAACATTTTTGCTCTTATATATTTAATAAGATTAAATATGTATTTTAAATGTGAGCTCCTGTGGGTCTCCTGTTTTTTTTTCATTTACACCCCGAAGTAATCTTCAGCTTTGATTGCACAGGAGGCTTTAATGTTTACATCCTTGCAAGAGGCTGGAGCTGGTAGTTGAAAGCACAGCCCTGTGCTGCTCAGTGCAATCCCAGCCTGCCCAGGGGGCTGGTCTAACTAACCAGAATCAAATTAAAGCGCATCATAAAATTACAGCATGCTTTTCTGTAAAGTTTTATTTTTACTTTCCTGGGCCTGGCCTTCAGGTTTCATTAGGAGCAGTGCTCAGCAGAGCTCCCTGTGGGCTGAGGGTACCCTCTAGAGGAACAGGCACTGGCAGCAGTGAAATACAGGGATGGTTTGTCTTCCCAGGGGCATTTTTAAGGCCGGTGAGAAATTGGGGGACATGAAATGCTGACTTTGGATCCTGCCCATTTGTGCTGCTCTCTTTGTGCAAGGTGCAGGTGATTTTAGGGGTCACGTTTAAAGGGAGAGGTGTGCTTCTTCAATCCTCCCAAAATCGGGGGTTTGTGGTTCCCAGGCCTGGTGAGAATAAGTGCAGTGCAAAGAGGGACACACCACTTAGTGTTTCCTCCTGTGCATAGTGCTGGCAGAGAATAATTTAGGTTGGAAAAGACCTTTTAGGTCATCAAATCCAACCATTATCCCAGGACTGCCATGCCCACCACCAATCCATGTCCCCAAGAGCCACATCTAAAGGTTTTTTGAACACTTCCAGGGACTGTTATTGTTATTCGACCACTTTCCCTAACAGCCTGTTTAGGGCAGCTTGACCACCCTTTCAGTGAGGAAAGTGTTCCTAATATCCAATCTAAACTTCCTCTGGTGAGGCCATTTCCTTTTGTCCTATCTCCTGTTCCTTGGGAGCAGAGCCTGATCCCCACCTGGCTCTATCCTCCTGTCAGGGAGCTGTGCAGAGCCAGAAGGTCCCCCCTGAGCCTCCTTTCCTCCAGGCTGAGCCCCCCCAGCTCCCTCATCAGACTTGTGCTCCAGATCATTCCCCAGCTCTGTTCCCTTCTCTGCACGTGCTCCAGCCCCTCAATGTCTTTCTTGTTGTGAGTATCCCAAAACTGACCCCAGGATTCGAGGTGTGGCCATGGGGGTCACCTCAAGGCTTATTCTCCAGGCTTTTGGGATCATGCAGGCTGAGCATGACACTCAGGCTGTCAGTTCTCTTCAGTCTGGCCAGCCCTGCTGGGAAAATTGCTTCCACTGCCCATGGAATGGGATGGGTCTTCCTGAAATTAAGCTTCACTTCATGGGATGAAAAGGAGTTGTTTGTTACCCAGATTTTTGCAGCCTTTCCCTCTTCATAGGGATATTCATTATGTTCAGATCTCAGCACTCTCCAGTTAAATCTGACTGTCTCTTCACTCCCACACAATTGGAAGGAGTGACTTTTGTTAGCAAGGGCATTGGCAACACAGCTGGTTTCTCAAAGAATTATGGAAAAACTGACAGTATCTAATGACAGCACAACACGTGTGCAAAATGATGCTCCCATTCCACTGTCCCGTTGCAAATGCCTAAGCTTTATATTCCTGTTGCCTCGCCTTACGGCAGCACTTCAGCGGCTCTTGGTTTGAAAACAAAAGAGGCAGCTCCATCTAGAGGTCTGTGACAAGGGAAGAAATCCTGGTTTCCATAGCTCTGCTCTTAGGAGTTTCTGTTGATGCAGTGTTGTTGTATGTGTTGATGTATATGTGGGAGTGCTTTCTCTCGTTCAGCGTGGCTTTGCCATCTGGTTTCTAAGTGTTTTATAAGTTCTAAGATTTTTGGAGCACGGTCTTTTAGAGCAATCCTGAGCTATTCTTATTTCCCCAGCTTACTCAGAGTGAGATGCAGCTCAGCAAGAGCATCCCTATGTGTAGTTTGCTGTCTGTGTGCAGAGTTTGGGAGAGAAATGGGATGGACAGGGAGGTCCTGAGCATTGTTTCTCCCTGATTCTTTACAGTCATCTGAGAATTTCTCAGTGCAATGTGTGAGAGAGGACTGTGCTCAAGCCTGCGCTGGTATTTTCTGGCTGAGTCCACACTCTTATCCCAAAGAAGGGAAGAGTACCACTGTGGGAACCCCCAGGGAGTGGGGATGGGGACATGCAGGTGACTTTTACTCATAGGTGTGCACCAACAGAAGTGTTAGTTTAAGTAATTAGGAATCTAACAGTCTGACTTAAAGGGTCCTTGGGATGGCATCTTCGTATCTCAGAGCTCTTGTGCTTCACTGAGATTTAAAAGATCTCAGTAAAAGTGCATACAGAGCTTTTTTTCTTCCTCTCAGTGATGATTAAAGCACAAACACAGAGATACATCCCCTGCATAGCATATTCCAGAGTGCAACCCTGCCACAGGACTGCAACCAAATGCTGGGGGTTGTGTTGGGGTTTGGTTCTGAACCAAAAGGAGAGTTCTTTGTAATGGACTGAAGAATAAAAATCAATATTCCTTAGACGGAATTCAAAGGTTAATAATGCCCAGTACCTCCTATGTGCTTCTTTTCCTTCTAATCATCCAGTCCAGGTAATTGTTCTCTTCTCCCTTTGAGCATCCTTCATCATCATTATATTTTCTACAGTGTACTCTCATCAGCATACTTTTAACACCATTATTTCTAACCCTTTCCTGCTGCCTTTTCAACTTCCATCTGTACTACAGGTATTAAAGATGACAGATCCTGTGGTTACTAGAAAAGAAATGTACAGATAAATAGAAATTATTGGTCAATGCCTGCATTTCAGTGGAACAGAGTTCAGCACTTGAGATGAAGAAAGAATAGGCAGTTCTTGGCAGATGGGATTTCGTTCTAATGAGAAAAAAAAATTTATGAGAGACATAGCAGGAAACTGAAAGATCAGGCTCAGTCTTGACTGAAAAAAGAACTTTGAGGGCTTGCTGATCCTTTGCCAGTGTTAAAGGAATCAACTCAGTTAAGTATTCTTAGCTAATATAATGAGTCTGCAGCATGTAGTCATAATAGCCCCGTAACATTAATACATTTATTTTTTTCTCCTCTTTAGTCTTCTTACTGTTAAACAATGTCTGCTATTGTTTTAGCTCAGGTCATAGTTCAGTCTTTGGAGGACTTAAAAAATACAAAGTTGAATTATTCAAGAAAAGAACAACATCCTACTTCTTAAGGAATAATATTAATATTAGATAAACACTGCAGTGAGGAAGGACATCTTTAACAAGATCAGGTTGCTCAGAGCCCCATCCAACCTGACCTTGAATCTTTCCAGGGATGGGACATCCACATCAGTGTTTATCTGATACAAATCAACCCTCTTTTAGTTTAAAACCATTACTCTTATTGCAACAGGCTCTACTAAAAAGTCTGTCCCCATCTGTCTTCCAAGCCCCCTTTAAGTACTAAAAAGTCTCCCTGGAGCCTTCTCTTCTCTAGGGTGAACACCCCCAACTCTCTCAGCTTTTCC
Source organism: Corvus cornix cornix (assembly GCF_000738735.6). NCBI lineage: Eukaryota > Metazoa > Chordata > Aves > Passeriformes > Corvidae > Corvus > Corvus cornix. The sequence goes on from NC_046335.1 coordinate 5,595,392, forward strand.
TCACAGCAGAGGTGTTCCAGCCCTCTGAGCATCTTCATGGCCTCCTCTGGACCATGTCCAACAGTTCAGTGTCCTTCCCATGCTGGGGATCCCAGAGTTGGATGCAGTACTCCAGCTGGGCAAAGATTCTGGGGTCTCTTCATTGTTTGAACAACCCTGCTGTTCCTCATGGAAAATCCTGGGATTTATTATGTTCTGAGCTGACCAGAAGCTGAAAGAGGCAGAGATGCTCTTTTATTCTACCCCATTTCCAAAAGGTAAAGAGAATGCACACACACCTGACGGTCTGGGGCCATTCCCAGCAAGCCTCTGCTGCTTAAAGGCACCATGTGCACATCCTTGGGCTTCTTAAGTACTTCTGAATTTCTTGTCCAACTGGTTCTGTTGCACAACACGTTAGCACGTGCTGGCTTGGGAAAGAGGGTAGGAAGGAAGTTGTTATCAGAAGCTGATAGGAGGGAAGCTGTATCCCAAGTGCCTTGTTTATAGGCAGGAGCAGATAAGCTGACTCATATCTCTGAGTCCCCAGCACTACAACATCCCCATGCTCATACCACGTGAGACACAGGCATGGGCATACACAAGAGGCTTTAACCCCTGCCCCAGGGACGATTGAAGCACTTTCTAATCCTTGATTGTACAAACCAGCACAAACTTGAGCCTGTTAGCAAAATCTCCCACCTTTTTCCTCTCGATACTGGATCCATTGGCTGCCATAGCATCTGAATGGGCTTGCAGGTAGCACTGAGCTGCTGTAATTTGACCAAATTTGAACTCCATGCTTGTCCTCTGACTACTCTGTGTGTAGTCAAACCATGACAAGATCCCATTGCAGAGGCCAAACTGGAACAGGGTTGGTGAGGCATCTCCAGTGCAATGCATTCAGATTCTGCACTGTGAATCACTTTATTTGGAGGAGTGTGACCTCTCCTCTTCAGAGAGTTAAGCACCACATGTGCCACCAATACCCTGTGCTGGTTGTGGCCCTATCTGACTGATCTAAGCCTTTAGTGAACAGGGTGGCTCACCTATACCACGTGTGCCTTTGTAGGAGAGAAGAACTTTAAAAGTACCATCAATAACTGCAGTGCAGTAGAAAAAGACCAATAGCTCAGAAATTGAGTTATTTCAATACCATTAAATGTACCCAACCCCACAGAGGGTAAAGCACAGTCATTTCACATATCTCTACCTCTGAAGTGCTGCTAGTTCTCTTGCAACACCAGTCGGGTCTAGCACTGATTGGAGGGAGTCCGGAAGATCCTGTTCCCATAGAGCACTAACAATGCATTTCTGGGTGTCTCCTCCCTCATTTGTGTACCATGGCACTGCAGGTTGAAGAAAACTGCTCAGACTGCTCTATGAAAGCCACTTCCATGACAAGCTGCTGCCAGTCCTTCATGGCATTTTGACACTGGTGTTGTTTTTCCATTGCTTTGAACTGCAAAAATGTGAAAAAAGCAGAGCAAAAAGTGGATCAGGTGTCTTCAGCATTCAAAATGTGGAAGGGAATGTCTTTCATATCTTGGTATTACTGGGCAATATTGCTCATGTGCAGGCATTTGCAAGATTGTGGCTCTAAGCTCATTTGTAAACCACATGGCCAGAAGAGAACTGTACAATTATCTGCACTAAATGTTAATGAGGGACAGATCGTATTCACCCCTGCTTGATGCATCTGTCCCCATGAAAAGGAAGTAAAAAGTATTTTTAAACTTGAATGTTGGATTTCAGTGAATTAGAATGAGAGAACCATGAATGAAGCAGATTTTCCAGCCTCCTATGTACACATTACTGTGTCTTTTACTTAAATCCCATTATTACATATGTGGGTGGAAGCTGCTGCCCAACAAAAATATACAGAAAAATCAGGAAAGCAGAGGGCACTGCAGATGCCTGGTGCCTCAGAGCTCTGTGGTTTAGAGGAGAGGTTTGTTGGGCTAGGGGTGGGGGGCTGGCATGCAAACTGAGTGTCCCCATGGATGCCTTGAACCCATTTCTGAGCGTGTCCGTCATGTTCGGGAATAAGTGAGAAACTAAATTATAAATAATAGAGCAAGACTGCTGGGAAAGAAATAAATCCCAGTAAACCAGAACAATCAGTTTGTTCTCCAGTGTTTCCTGTACAAGTAATAAAATCTAATAACTGAGTTGCTGTTAACAGTTAATGACCACTGCATTTGTTAATAGACCCAGACAAATGAGAGCAGTTTAATACAACAAACAGACCATTAGCTGTATTAATGGTCGGCTTGTAGGAGTTAGTGCTCTTATAAACTATATTCTGCAGTTTATAATACCAGCACTTTATAAAATGACCCGGTGTTTTCCAAAAAAAAAAAAAAAATAATAATAAGGATCAGGTGAACTGCAATTTAGTAGTGGAAAATCAGTATGCATGGCAACTAAGAAAAGCTGATATTAGGCTACAATCTCTTTTTCTGTTTTGCACTGGAATAAATCAGGATCAACAGCAAACATACAAACCAGGGCTGATTCTTGTATATCTTAAATGAGTGGCAGCTTTGCTTTTGACTTCAGTGCATTGTGCATTGATCCTGTAATTATTATCATTAGAGAGGAATTTGATCTTTTTTTTTTTTTTTTCCCCCTAGACCACAAATGATTCCACATATGGGATATTCAGTCTTTAGAAGCTGTCATTGTTTAAAGCTTTAACAAGCAGTCTTATAGAAAGAACTATAAAAGGGAAGTGGTATAAATAGACTAAAATTAATAGAGGAACAAAATAGAGTTTGTTCCTGCTTTAATTTCCTCTACAGTTCTCTTAATTTTTGTATTTTTTATAGTGTATTTAGCTGCAGTTTGAGTTACAAAAAGTGTCACTGGCATTTTTTGCAGTGGTAGTTGTGAAAGTTTTCCCATCACTTTACAGACTCATAGCTGAATGCGACCAGGGTCTGGTAGAAATTTGAAGTGGAGCAACTTAAGCCTTTGCCCTTAACTTGCCAAACGAGGATGATACTAAATTATTACAGAGTTATAGGTTACTGGAGAAAGGAATAATGCACACTTTGGTAAAAAAAAGAAATGGAAATTTTTACAGGGTACATGAATGGGCTCTAATCTGTGTGTATCTGTAGTGTGAATTGAGGCCAGGCTTAAATCACAATATTACAACAGGACTTGGCCAAGCTCTTTGGCTTTGTTTGTGGAGCTGAACTGCAAGTTTTTCAGACAGATTCCCAAAAACATAAGAGAGAAGTTGCATAAACTCATCCTTAAGGTTTCTGTGACCTGAAGGAAGAATGCATAAGCAAACTCAGAGAGTTGTTCCCATCTTTGACCATTCACCCACCTGCAGGAAGTGGTGCCTAAGCCAGTCTAAAAAGATGTCACTCCTCAGTTTTTTTACTTAGATATGGAAATTACAGTCCAGAGGAACACAATAAGCTCACTTTATCCCTCCTAGATTCATCATACCTCAGCCACACTGTTCCATGTCCTTCCTGTTGATTCCTCTCAGGTGGCAATTTGTGGTTCAAGAAGTTTTTTGGGCCAAGGTTTATCTCATGGTCAGTAACCACTATTAAGTCTATCCTCCATTAACACCTAGTCCTAACCTGTATAAGGCTGTTTATATTTCTGGCCTCCATTTTTTGCAACAAACTCCAAATTATAACTATGCATCCTGTGAAAAGGCATTTGCTTCTTATGTTTTAAACGTCTGACCTCAACACAACTGCAACTGTCCCTTAGATCTTGGCTGGGAAAGACTGAAAAATCCTTTCCCATTCATACAGCCCATGTGGTTTATGACTGTACAGATCTTGCTCATATTTTCCTTTTCATTCATTCCTTCCCAGACTTAGAAATATTAAGCTAGGCAATCTCTTTCCCTTCACAAACATTTTTTGTGCCTTTCATCACCTTTGTCATCTTTTTCTGTGCCTTTCCTAGTTCTATTCTGCATTTTTTGAGATGGAAGGACCAGCAGGCTTGCACACTATAAATGGTATGAGTGTGTCATTTATACAGTGCCTGAGTGACGTTTTGGCATTGCTGACAGTTCTTTCTAACAATTACCAATAATCTATTTGTCTTTTTGATTGTTGGTGAGCTCTAAGCAGTTTATTTTTTTCCAGGGGGTTCTCCACCACTACACTAAAACCTCCTAGAGTGGCAGGTTAATAAGATTGCCTGTAACCTGGTTTGTTTATCCTGTAATTTATCCATAATTCAGATTGCACTGCCTCATCTCCTTTGTTTTCTATTTGTTGCCACTGCATGTCTCCCACCACTCTGCTGCTCAGGCACATCAGGAGATCTGTTCACTCTTCTCAGTGGGTTCCTTGAACAGCTCTGTGTCATGGGCTGACTGCTTGGCCATCCAGCCTGGCAGGAAGCACTGGGAAGAGCTCAGCCTCCCTGAACACCCGAGGGCACAGAATGAATCACCCTGCCATGCCTGGAGCCTGGTCTCTGAGGTACTGCTGAGGAAGGGAAGAGAATCCACGCTCCTGCAGACCTGACTGGCACCCAGAGCTGTGCAAGGAGGATCAATGCAGCCATCACCAGATGGTGCTGCTGCATTCAGCCTTGCAAGGTCATTGTGTGCAGGGATGTTTTGATTCTTGGAAGAAAATACTGAACTGGGGATGTTTTTCCACTGCATGGATGTCTGGAGAGTAGGCAGGGTATGTTCTGACTTCATATCACTGCTCAGTTCTCTTTGAGAACAGGACATTTGGGCTTTGGCTGGGAGTTCAGAATAGGGGTGTGTTCAGATGCTGTTTGAGATGATCTGTTCCAGACTGGTTTGAGTGGATAAACAAAATTAATTAGATTCACATCATATGAGTCCACAGGATTGGTTTTTTCCTCCAGCAGAAAACTAGCTCGCAATGCTGCTCACCAGAAATACTTACAACTATGGCTCACCTGCTTTTTTCCATGAGTTTTACAATACTTGCTGTTTTTTTCTTTTTTGAAGTCTGGGTGGAGGAATCACATTATCACATGAGATTCCAATGAACCACTGTATAGAAAAAGTTCTTTAAGTCCTCATTCCTATTGCTATTACAGATGAAACTTCAGCAGGGCAAAGTACTTCACCCTGTGTGATTAAGCAGAGGAAATGCCACTGTCTGAGCTTTTAACCAGCAGATTTTTATCTTCTCCCTGTTTCTGCCAGTAAATATGTGAGCCAGCCATTACTTCTAACAAGTAATGCTTGGGATGACTTTCATCTCTGCCTGTTCAGAAACCTGAGGAAAAGGTAAAGGAAATTTTGATGGTATTACAGCAGTCTGTGATTGTAATTCATGTTTATCTGTTAACTATAGTCTTCCACCTCCAAACACTCTTCACTGCTATTGCACTGAGCCTTTTGAAGGGCTCTAAGCAAGGTAAAATCTGTATTTGATGATTTGGAATTTAGAGAGGGAGTGCTCCAGCCTTTCAAAGGCCTTCAGCCTTCTCCTCTGGGCACTCATGCTGGGTACTTTAAAGTTTAGTCTGTCTTTAAACTTTAAACTTTGTCTGCAGCCATTAGCGAGTTCTGGTGAAGTCTTCTAAGAACTCTGGGTTGCCCATGATGGGCAGTATGGATTCTACCCTGGCTTCATGGGACAGCTCATAACTAGGAAGGACAGAAGTGATAAAAGTAGAAAATGACAGATACTGATCCTCTTGAAAAAGTGAATGATGGACTTTTTTATTTTATGGTGTCATGAAAGAAGAAATGGTGAATCCAGACATGAAAGCAGTAGCAGATATACAGCTGGTAAAGAGAAATATTTATTTCTGACCAGCTCACTGCTGTGGGATACCGGAATCCAAGAAGGTACGAAGATTAAAACCAGGGAAAATAAACTCGCCTAGAATGATCACAGCTAATTTCAGAAGAAACATCAACACAAAAATCCTAAATCTTCAAGTCTTTTATGAGAACGGAGTACTCTGTGTTTACTTGGCTGTACCTGCTGTTAAAAGATCTGGAGCTGGTCACTCCTGGAAACAAAATCCCAGAACCTGGGGTGGCAATTTGTAAGACTAAGCCTGTATTCCTCCTGAGGATGAGCTGTCCTTACCAAGTTCAAAAAAATCTTAAACACTTCTCTTTTCCAGTTAATAGTGACAGATCAAGGAACTTAAAAGCCCTGAAAGGAGACCTGTCAGAAGTCTGATTTAAGAGTCTACAAATTTTTCTGGCAGAACAGTTGGTTCCATGTGAGGAGTGATCACATTACTGAACCTGTTCCACCTGCTCTCTCCAGAGGAGGCAATCAGAGACAACCTGCTTTGTCTGAGGCTTGGAAGAAACCTTGGCTTGGTGCTCCTGCAAAACTTGGGAGTTCTAGAAGAAGAAAACAACGTGGAAAAGGGGGCAAAGGAGGAAAGGGGTGAGGAAAAAACAGAAGCAGTCTGCTAAGGAAGGTGAAAGACGGCAGAGCTGAAGGTGAGAGGAGAGGTCTGGAAAAGTAAAGGAAAAAAAAAGAAAGAAACACACCAAAAAAAGGCTGCAAACTGTCAGCCAGTCTTGGCACCATCCAGCTGTGGTGGGGTCACTCAAAGGACCGCATCTTAGGGAGTGCAACCTAATTCAGATGATGTCGGCTAAGCAGTGCCACCGGGAAGGCAGGATTTCATTGTTCCCTACCCAGTTCACACCGCTTTCCTGTGAAATCTGCAAAGCAATTAAAACTAATTAAATTCCGACTTTATTAAGTGCGATCAAACCCCCGAAGAAATCCACCCTAAAACCAACCCTGCAAGCCGAATGCCAGGCACGTTAATCAGCTTCAATTAACCCCCAAACGGCGGAGTTGTTACAATACGGCAAAGCCAACACATCCTTATGTTCTCCGCGCACGTTCTCCCGGCTGAGAGATGCAGGGAGGCGCCGGTTGTCACGGACGAGGTGCGGGCGGCGGAGGCAGCGATGCTCTGGGTCGCGTGTTCGAGGGGCCGCAGGTCCGAGCGGCGGGTGCAGCCCCAGAACCGCTGAACAGGGGCTTGGAGCCCCTCCGGGGTGTCTCGGAGCTTGCCCCGGCGCTGTGTCCCCGCCGCGCTTCCCGGGGCCGGGCAGCGGCCGCTCCTCGCCCCGCGCCGGGGGCTCGGGGCCGCGCCTCGGCTGCAGCGGGACGGGCAGAGCCGAGCGCTCGCCCGCCCATCCCGCCCTCGCAGCGCGGGTTCGCGGCTCCTCCCCGCCCGCGCCCCACGCCCAGGTGTCCCCGAGCCGAATCGCGGCGCTCCCCGCAGCAGGAGCAGCCCGGCCCGGGCGGCGGAGCGGCGGCGGCGGCGGCGGGCGGGCGGGGCGCGGCGGTTCCGGAGCCCCGGCAGAGCCCGGGGGCGGGCGCGGTGCCGCCGCCCGGCCCCCTGAGGAGGCGCGGCGGGGCTGCGCCGGCCCGGCAGGAGAGGCTGGGTTGCCTCTCCCGGCGGGAGCGGGTTCTGGCTCTCCTCCCGGCTCCCCGGCGCCCCGGGGGCGCGGCCATGTCCGGAGCCATGAAGTTCAGCGGGTACCTGAAGGTGCGGATCGGGGAGGCGGTGGGCTGCAGCCCACCCGCTGGTCCCTCCGGCACTCGCCTCTTCCGCAAGGGCTACCAGCTCCTGGATCCCTATGTCACCGTCAGCGTGGACCAGGTGCGCGTCGGGCAGACCAGCACCAAGCAGAAGACCAACAAACCCACCTACAACGAGGAGTTCTCGGCCACGGTCACCGACGGCCATCAGATCGAGCTCTCCGTCTTCCACGACACCCCCATCGGCTACGATGACTTCGTGGCCAACTGCACCTTGCACTTCCAAGATCTGCTGCGCTCCGCCGCCCCCAGCGACACCTTCGAGGGCTGGGTGAGTACCCGTCCGGAGGAGAAGCCGGAGCAGAGCTCCTCTGGGAATGAATGAAGGGCGCTCGTGGAGCCGGGGCTTGTCCTTGCATGCCTGTGCCGCAGACACGCACCCGGTGTGTGTCTGCAGGTACACAGGTGTGTTCTTTCATGCATCTCTTTGTGCCCCTCTGCCTCACGTTTGCTCACGCTGCTGTTCCTTAGGGACCCTAAGGACAGAAAGCCTCAGCTGTGGTAGCTTGAGGGTGAAGACGCTGTAGTGGAGGTCTGTGAAGTCTCTCTTCCTCTTTGTAGACGAGCAGAGAGAAGACCTGTAATACATAACTTGCAAACTACACCAGCAAATTCACACAAAGGTGCCCCTTTTCTCCTTCTGCTCAGCACACAGAGGTGCACTTGGACACTTGGTTACCTGGGTTGGATGTGTTTCTGCCCAGCTCTACACATGCTTGCACAATAGTTTGATGTGTGCATGAGGATTTCTTTGACTTCTTAGCAGAATGACAGGACTAGTCTTGTGTCTGTTACATACACCACTGCTCTGGGTCTATGCAGTTTCACTCTGAACTAATTCTAGGTTATTTCCAGGTAAATGTCACTTGTATGCAGCCTGGAAAACCTCATTTATGGCTTAGTCTCAATGGTGAGAGAAACAGTACAGGCTCTAAAGTTGTGCCTTTGCTTCCAGTCTTGTAAAGGAGGAGGGGATGATTGCTTTGATCCAGACGGTAGTTTGCTGTTAAGAGTTAGGTTAATAAAAAAAGGCACTTATTCTGAGGAGAGAACATGCAGAACAGTTGAGAACGTTCAAGGATGTGATGGGTATAAAGTTTTTGAGGCCAAGAAGTTCAGGATATGCAGTCAGATAACCACCACAATAAAATCAGACGTTGAGGAAGGAGAGCTGACAGTGTAGAGAACAGATAGACATCTTGATCCTATCACAGGGGAGAGAATGCTGGGGCTTTCTGCTCTCAGGCAGTGTCTGTGGCTGAGGTGTGATGTTACACCTTTGGGGTGATTACAGAGAATGATTAATAAATGTATATTGGGGCAATTTTACTTAGGTACCTTATGGATAGGTGTAAGGGTCATGCAGTGAAGGTGTTCTCTCTCAGACAGTCCCTGATGCCATTTTTGTGTCAGACAGAAGGGTCCAAGCCACTCTCCAAAGCCTTGGCTGAGGTGTTGCTCCTGACAGCCCAGCCAGAGCTGAGGTCATGGGGTTTTCCTGGTAGATGCATGCCCAGCTTCCCAGGCTACCTGTCCCCCTGGAAAGAATCTGCTCCTGGGATTTGTGCTACACCAGTTTCGAATACAGAACAGACCCCTATAGGCAAGGCAAAGGAGTGAGCTCGGGATAGAGCACTGGCTTTTTTTGAGGGTTTTCCTGGTGTTTGAATTGCTGGGGATGTTTGCTTTTGAGAGAGGCCCTATCCTCTTGGGAGGCTGGAGTCGTGGTCACACTGGAGCTGGCTACATGTGGGATGGGACTGCTCTTCTGGAAAGGTGGTGGCCTTATTTACATGACTAAAATACCTGTCATAGTACTGCTGCTGGTGGGGATGCACGTACATTTCTTTCATTTAGTCCATCCTGCAGTGCTGATTTTTAGGGCAGATGCAGTCTGTGGCCTGAAATACTCATCTGGTCTTTGGTGAGGAAGAAGTTTCTAATCCTTGCAGGATAGACATGTGTTTTATGAACTCCTGTACCTGTGAGCTGATGGGTGCAGTGGGGGTGGGAAATCACTGAATTCTTTTAACTAGACTGATGTAAACTGATGTTGTATCTGGGCATGTAGACAGAGGCTAAGAGCTGCTGCTCTCCCTTGAAATTAATGTCTAAAACTTATAGCTGGGGTGGATTTAGTGGGGAATGAGCAAATGTTTGTCTTCTCTTGCCTTTCTCTCTCCCTTCCCTTCTGATTTGCTTTGTTAGCATCTCGCATAGCGTGCAGCCTGGATCACATGATGACAGGGAACAGCATCTTGCCCTGATAATTTAATATGTCTTGATAAATCCAGCAAGGCTGTCACGGGAGTTTGTGTAATCAGAAGGATAGGAAATGCTGGTTTGTACTAACCCAAGGTCCATGAACTGCTGGCACAATGCAAAACAGCACAGGGGCATGTAGATGATTTGTAACACCTCTACTCTGAAATCCTTCTTTTCTCTCCTTTTTCCATCCCCAAAACAAAAGCACAGATAGGCAAGTAAGGAATGAATTGAGTAAGAGGAAAATCGATGAATCCTCCTAAGTTTAATCTGTCTTATGCTTACTTGGCTGTGCACAGTTTTTCGTTTTGATTTGAAATAGAACTTTTATGTTCGCTTTTCAGAGACAAGGGAAAACAGTGTTTTGGTAAACTCCAAATGAATGATAACAGGCAAACACGGCAGGGCAGTTGGCTGCCTCAGGAATTACCTGTCACAGTCTTGGTGTCAGCTCTCAGGCTCATGCTGCTCTGTTTATAAACATGGATTTTCTCCTGCTGACAAAAAAAAAAAAAAGTGATTAGTTGTAACATTGGTCAGCACATTTTGTGAGAACTGTAGGAAGTTTCAGCGAGAGGCAAGGAGGAGCAGTTGGTGTGTAAGAGTTGGTGCTTCCCAGATGACTTGCAGGTACATCACTGCAATTATGACCCCGAACACTTAGGCAGATGAGTAAGTGTATGGACATGAGCTGTCTCATCAGTAATGCTTATACACCTGAGTCATCCCACTGGGTGCTGGGACAGAGTTCTCTGTTCATGGTTTGCTTTAAAATTTGTGTTTCAGAGACTTCAAAACTGACCCTTTTCCTTCTAACCATTTTGGTTGTTTTCTGAAGTCTTTCTAGTAACGACATTAGCGTGGTCTGGATATCTTCTAATTTGCGTATAAGTTGTTAAACACATTTGACTAATTTTCCACAGATGACATTTCTAAGAGCTTATTAACTTCAAGATCCTTCTTGCTGTTTCCCTTTCCTTATATTTACTTGTCAGGTTTCAGCACAGGAGTTTTCATTAACATTGTCAATTAAATGCCATTTTGCCTTCAGCATTCTTTAATGCAGTCAAAGCTGAGAGCGATCTCTCCGGTGCCATGTTCTGTCTCTGGTAGGCATTTGCCTGTGTGGGTGTGAGATTGTGCAAACCTGAATTGTTTTACACAGGTGCGCATGACGAGGTGCAGGGCAGGAGGGAACTGAGCTGGCTGCTCTCTGAAGCTGTTTGCTGTGATTTACATCAGGGCTGAAACTTGCCTCTTAAAAGCATTTAATTCTGCACTAGCCTGTGCTAGGATCTTTTTACTTGGCATATGCACCTTTAAAAGGTATTATCGCCTGTCTGACTGTCTCTGAGTGCAGTATAGAAAGCTGTCCTATATCAGTGAAACAAATGGAGTGCTCAGTGTAGCTGAAATGGGAGATGTTTACAATACATAGGATTATTCCTATGAGTTTTATGTAGTAGCTGAAGTAATTTTTAACCTTGGGGAAACACTCTTTACAGATACTGAATGGCATTGTTACAAGGGAATTATTTAACCACAGTTGTAAAAATTGTTAGTCCCTGGGTGGAGATGCCATAATTTCTAAGACTTTAACAAGGAGTAGAAATTTAAACTTTGATCTTGAATAGCAAATCATCAGAGTACACTGAAGGAAATCACATAACAGATGGGCTATAAGATTAATGAGCTGGTCGCAACTTCCTGATGAGTTTGTTACCATTTGCTTGTGTGCAGGAAGAGATTAAAACAAATAATTCTTGTGCGTTCCTTCACTTCAGCTCTTTTGCCTGTATCCTTCCCTATGATTTTTTTCTTTTTTGAGGCAGAAATAATTGTATTTACCCATGCTTATATACAACTGTATTTGTTGAATGTTAAGTTGAAGATTTAAAAAATAAGTCAATTTCTCTCCAGAGCATCATGACTGTGGCAGAGAGCCAGGGTGCTGCAGGTCAAGTATGATATGGTTGCTGCTTCTTTTGACTCCTGCTTGGCTGCAAGTTCTCCAGGTGGGCAAAAGTTGCTTCAGGAAGCCAAAATACTTTATAACTCTTGACAGAGGATTTTATGGTGCAGTATTTTGTGTCTGCCCAACTGTAGAGATGGGTTGCAGCTTGCAGAGCTGAAATAAGTGGTGTCTCCTTCCACAGGGCAGGAGCAGGCTGAGATAAAGAGCAAGAGTTATCTGTACATTTGACTTCTGTTTCCATGCGCATGACAGTGGTGTACGTAGTGCAGATCTCTGATCTGCGTGAAGGTCACACTGCATATTAGTTAGACTTGTGTAAAATGAGTTCTTTCCCTAACTTTTTGGAAGCTTTAAGTTGTTTCAGTGATTGTTATTGCTGATATGCAGTTATTATGTTGAATAGGACTTGCAGAGAGAAACACCCACTGCAGAAGGCAAGATGAGTTTGAAAGCTACCGGGATTTCAGCTTTTCTTTTTTTCCTTTAGTTGTCCTTTGGCCCTACGAACAGACCCCTCAAAATGCCAACAGTCTGATGCACCACGGCTGCCTGAGAGTGCCCTGTGGCCTAAAGCAAAGGCTGTAATAAGTAAGGGAAAAATTGTTGCTATTTGTCAGGTGTTTAATAGTCTGTGGGGGTGTGATGCTAAAAACAGTTGTTCTCATTGAGGCAGATGAGAAGCTGACTGTCACAAAGAGCTGCACACATACTGCCCTGTTCCAGCATCAGAAGTGGAGCTAAGCTGTTTCTTGCTCCTCCCCAATAAATGGCCTGTCTGGCAACTGTCAGAATCCTTGGAGAACATGGGCACTTTGCTTGAGAGTGTGTTTGGCTGGGAAGATTTGACCAAAGTATGAGAAGAGCCAGTTTCCAGTGCTTGGTGTCAGTAGGGGTGCATGGGACTGGAGTTCATGTCCTGGCTTTGAACTGAGTGCAGCAAGATGTGGGTTTGGCTCTCAAGGTTTTCTGGAGTTGTAATGGGGCAGCCATATGGGCAGTGAAGTGACAGTGTTCCCGTCCTCTCAAAGACATTGTCACTGCATTCACTTGGGGCTGGGGCTGAGGAAGAGAGTTCTGTGCAGCTGTGCATTCATCTGTCTTAATCTCTTCCTGCACACGAGCAAATGGTAACAAACTTAACAGGGGCAGAGCCAGAATTCTGGGAATGCAGGATGAAGCAGGACAGAGTGCAGGCAATCAGGTGCTGCAGTGACCTTGCTACCAAGTGCAGTGGCAATCACCTCAAGGTGACTGGAATGATGTACTGGAGTCCTGCATCCATGCCTGGGGCCCTCAATAAAAGAAGAACATGGACTTTTTGGAGGGAGTCCAGAAGAGGCCATGAAGATGCTCAAAGGGCTGGAGCACCTCTGCTATGAGGACAGGCTGAGAGAGTTGGGGTTTTTCAGCTTGGAGAAGGCCAAAGGGAGGCCTCATAGCACCTTACAGTACCTAAAGGGGCTAAACTAGACCTGGAGAAGGATTTTTGACAAAGAGACAGCAAAAGGGTAATGGCTTTTAACTGACAGAGGAGAGATTTAGATTGGATATAAGGAGGAAGTTTTTTACAGTGAGGGTGGCACAGGTTACCCACAGAAGCTGTGGATGCCCCGTCCTGGGCAGTGTTCAAGACCAGGTTGGATTGGGCTTGGAGCAACCTGGTCTGGTGGAAGATGTCCCTGTGCATGGCATGGGATGTGGAATGAGGTGGTCTTTAAGGTCCCTTCTAATGCAAACTGTTCTGTGATTCTGTCAAGCCCTTGTTGATGTGGTTGGCTGGAGTGAGGGACTGACTTTGATGCCAGGGGTACCTTTACATTCCTGCTGATGCTGTTGCTGCTGGATCAGTTGAAAGCCTTGGTTGGAGGGAGAAGAGGCAGCCAAGGGCTGATGCCCACGTTGCTTTTGGCAGCGTTGGTCGTGTTAGAAGCCCATGAGAGGGTGTTTGCAGACCTGAACCTGCAGCCTCGGGATTGCTCTTTGCAGAGAGGCTGTGAGGAGGAGAAGGGGGCAGCAGGGTGAGTGCAGCACAAGTGAGCCCAGCACCCCAGGAAGCTCTGTCCCCAGCTCTGCATCCCGCAGGCCTTGCCTCACCCTTTTGGTGGTTTATATTTAGCTTTTTGCACAGGTCTTTCAGTAAAGCACATTTCACCCAGGCTGTCAGAGGCTTTCTGTTTGGAATATTTTCTGAGTAATGATTTGGTTTCTGGCCATTTTGAGCTTATAGGCAATAAACTCTGCAGAATGGATCATCAAGGGGGCCATTTAAGCTATTGAAATGCTATTAGAAAGTCTACTGATTTACAGGGTAATTCAATATGAAAAACATATCCCTTACTGAAGTGAATAAGACTCCCACCCTTTCTTCACAAACTATCAAAGCTCCTTTCATGTTTTAGGCTTTAGCTATTGTGCTTTGTTAATACAATCAGGAAACTGGGGACCTTTTGTGTAACTATGGAGAAGAAGATGAGCAGAAGAGTTACCACATGAAATTAGTTACTGGCAGCTTCTATAAGGGCTCTGGATCAGCCATCGCACCTTCTTGCCTCCCAAATTTCATCCTATTTAGGCATGCAGTTAAGACATGTCAGACCATGCTGCAAGTTTAATTTCCTCTGGAGAGGATGAGCAGTCTTTGCTCGGATTGCTTGCTCCACCCCTGTGCTGTTTGTGGGGCCATGCAGTGACCCAGGCTGGAGTCCTGGCTAACTTACCTGGCGCCGTGTCCTGGTGGAGGTCACTGTGTGGTTGTTCTTCTCCCAAGCCATGCCCTTGTGCTGGTACAAGATCCCTGGCTGGTTGTGAGGGAAAGGCCTGCTTTGTAATAATAATATCAAAGATAAGAACTGTGTATCTAAAACAAAGCGCATCCTGAAGCGTCCAATTAACATTGCTAAGCCACTTAGGGTAAGCCAGACAAACAACTGTATTTCTGCAGTGCCAATGATACTGTTTTATGCTTTGATATCGTGAGATGTTCTCATCACTTAGGGAGGTCAATTGCTGAGGAAACTGTCCTGCTATAATTTAAAGCCAGCACCACGAGCAGATGTAAGCCAGCTTTTGTCGCGTTAGTGCGATGCCGTGTGGGAACAAGCATCCCTCAGCAACTCCCATGCTCTTGATATTCAGCGTCTGTCCTGGGCCCAAGGTGATGGAAAAAATTGCTTTTTCACTGCCCCTGCAAGACCTTTTGTGCCCTTGTTGTGCTAGACCAGAGGAATCTAATCGATGTCCAGATCTATCCCGCAGGCTGCCAGAGCAGTCTGACCGGCTGATGGCCCTGCACCCTGCACTGCTCTGTCCTGGGGCCCCTCCAGTGTGGGGCAGGTTGCAGGCAGAAAAGTCATTCTGGCAACTGCCAGGGGTTTTTTTGGCTTTTGACTTCCTTGTGAGACCCACTGCATCTCCAGAAAGCCTCGTGCTCTCTAGCCCACCGGTGATCTGTGTCCTGATGGAGAGATGCAGCCCTCAAGGCAGAGATGGGATGCCTGTGTGCTGTCTGACAGATGGGTGTCACGCTCTGGGCTGTCTCCTCTGAGTGCCACATTGCAGAGCAATGAAGCCTAGCCTGGGAAAGATGGCAATCCTGGGCTGCAAAGCCACAGGGTGTTAGGGGTGTCAGGTCTAGGATAAGATTTTCACTTGTCTGCTGGACCTCCGTGGCTCTGGATGGGAATTTTTGTGCTCCGTCATGTGATGTGGACCTGCCCTTCGGGTCAGCACAGCTCAGACTGCCCTAAAACCCAGCTGCTGTGGCTGTGCTTACCCAGGAGCTTTGCTAGGACAGAAAAATGTTGGCAGGGGAGGAAGGAGGGAAGGAGGTATGAATCTGTTAGATGACATTACATGAGGATTTTTTCTTGGTGTTCACCTGCCCAGTTTCATAAGTATTAAGTTTCATGAGTGTATTTGTATGGCTGTATTTGTATCAGTGATACAGTGGCAGCTCTCCAGACTCCTTCCAGGAGAGATCTTTCTGTGGAACAGGCAGGAGATGAAGTATTGGTGCAGAAACATGAGTTGGGTAGCTTTGGGAGCTTGAGAATGGTATTTAGGACTTAGTGGAATTTCTTTTTTTTTTTTTTTTTTTAACTTTTTACTCCAATACAGATATTTCTATCAAAAGGAGGAAAATACATCCATTCAAGACACATTTCTAAATGTGTGGTTTGCTGTATGAATATTGCATGCTTGCTGTATGTTTAAAAAAATCAGTAAAATCATTTGCAGTGCGAAATCACCTAACAGATCAGTAGAGCCCAGTAATCTCTCAGAATGAGGGGACTGAGGGACAGGATGTGAGAAACAGGCTGTGTGTCTCTGCTGTCCCAGGACTTCACATCTAAAAGTAAGAATCACAGTGACAGATTGTCTGATGATGTGCATCCAAGGGCTGAGGAGAGGCTTTAGGTGGTAGCTCCATATCTGACATGGAGGTGTTTTTCTTGCCTTTCTCTCATATATTCTATGTCAGCCATTCTCGGAGACAGGGTTTTGACTTGCCAGCTGGTCTCATTTGGTGTGAAAACGCAGCTCACACCTCTCTACAGCACCTCTGGGTTCTAGCCCTCTCTCGCTCTTTGGCCTGCTCTGTGGTTTCTGTTTTGCCTTTGCTTGTTTCTGTTTTTCTTTAATTCCTTGTCATTAGTCTGCATTTTAGCATAGCACGGTCTTTCGCATTTTTTCTCATGAGTGCATTTAATTTTACTCTGTCATGTAAGCAAGACATCCCATGTAAATTAAAGTCTTCATGCACATGTCCACTTGCCTCATTTAGTATCTTAAACCTTCTATGATAGCAAAGTGGTCTTAGTTTGGGAATCCTTTTGTCATTTTTGGATAGAAAAATCTTTGCCATCATTCACAGTTTCATAGATGCTGTAGTAGGTTCAAGCAGGACCAGTTGTAGTGGTGCTGAGTGCTGTGGATGTGAGTCAGAGAGAGAAGTGCACTGTCAGAGGGATCATTTAGGATTGTGGCAGTTCTCTGGAGCTGGCTGGCTCCACAGTCAGGATAGGAAAGGGGATGACAGTTTCACTATGACAATAAAAGTCAGCATGGGATGTCTGTGCTCCAAAGTGCTTTTATCTGACAAAATAGTTGGCAAATCAGTGCTGTCGCTGATAGCATTGGAGCTGGCTTGTCCACGTGTGGGTTAGTTCCTAGAGGAATTCTCTCCACCTAGACTGGTCAGTGTGTTCATCCCATGCTAAATGTATTCAGTTCTGGGCTTTGCTCCTTCAGAATAACAAAGGTTGTCTAAATCAGGAATGACTAATGAAAGACTAGCTTATTCTGTTTGAATTCCTCCTTTGTCCTGCATTTATTTTCTTGGTAAACAAGGACATATAGCTTGTTGGCCTTTTCCCCAGGGCTGAAGAGCAGAGGAAAAATAGAATTCCAAGTAGTGAAATTTGGGATTGATTTAGTGCATGTTTTGTTCTGTCTTGTATCCTTCAATTCTTTTAAATTTTACATGCTTTAAATGTTACCCTCCCCTCACCTGTAAGCTGGCACACACATGGACCTCTCCATACCTCACTTCTTTCTGGCATCAATTTTTAATAACATCAGTGTGAAAGTTGCCTTCTTCCTTTCTCACTTGTTTTTAAAAAGTTTGCCTGTCTCTTCTGTGAGATTCCTGGAGAACAGGAGCCTGGTGCTTGCGTCTGCTGTTGCTAGTCAGGTTTACGTCAGTGGATTCCCCATGGCTTCGATGGAGTTACGCTGCCAGCTTTGCACTGGCTAATTGGGAGAAGAACTGGACACGTTTCCTTCCTCCTCCTTGCATGCAACCAGAGTTGATAATGATGGCTGGGTTGTACATTATTTATGGGGCACAGCGAGTGCCCATGGTGCTCTGAGAAAGGAAAGAATTGGCTTCTGTCAATGAGTTTATTATCTGGGTTATTCACAGACTGAGGCATCTCACATTAATATATTCAATGAAAATTTATTCTCTAAGGCAGTTTGCTCCTGAGCCTGGAAGAAAATACAACCATGTGAGGAAAGTGCTCCCATGTGGTCCAAATCCAAGGTGGGATTTCTTGTCAAAGCTACTCATTGGAACACACTGTTAATACAAAAGCTACGGTGGTGTTGAGTGTGTAGGGTGAGCCTCCATCTCCTAACAGGGCTTGGTGGGAGTATTGCTGCTGATAATCAGTTTTCAGCACGGAGCCCCATGCTTACTGCTTCATTATGTGCTTACTCAGTAGCAGTAAAAAGTCCAGCTTTGGGTACTTCCCAAGTACAAGACTGGCTTGTGAGAGAGGATGATTTACTGGAGACTGTTGAAAATGACCCTGTGATCAGTTTCCTTTTTTAGAAGTTTCTGTCCCTTGTTTCTGCAAGGGACTCGTGATGTGGCAGCTAAGAAGAAATGCTGGTTTATGTAGTCTTCTTGAATGTAATGGGACATACATTTGGGACATACAATGGTCATTTAGTAGCTACTCTACAAGCAACTAAGCTGTTCTCACCTTAGGGTGGAGCAGAACTGGGTGGAAACCCAGCAGTGCCATCTTCCTCTCAAAAATTAGCCCCTGTTACAATAATCCTATCAATACCTAATGATAGGAACTAATTTTGACCACGCTTTCAAATAATTAGGTTTAGTAACATCTAGCCTGTCATGTCAATAAAGATGGTATTTTTCCCTGTTTCCTTGATTCTAGAAAGGAACATGTTTCACTTTCTTCTTGCTGAATGGTTTATCAAAACCTAGATCATCAAATTTGTTTTGGTCATGTCCAAGAAAGGAGCAAGGTCTAGAGCTGTGCTAGTGAGCCCAGGCAGTGGGGCTTTATTCTTTCCCTTTGAGAGACAAAGAAGGTATGATGTAGACAAAATAAATGGTACAGGAATAGATAAAAGTTTCTTTGGTGCATTCCCACAGGTTGAGGCTGAGATCTCCAGCTCTACCTGAAGGACAGTGGAACCCCTCCCATATTTACTGTAGAGGAGCTGTCTCTGCAGGCCAAGACTCCCTGTATCCACATCCTTAGGGCTTGTCATCCTCTTGGAGTGACAGTGTTGAAATGAAGAGCAGACTCCTGGATTCTGGAGGCTCAGGAATAAATCTTCAAAAATTTGGGCTATGCTGCACATCCTCAGAGAATGATTTTCAGCCCCTTGTAGACAAAATAGGTTCGTGTGCTAGTATGAACCTTTCCATCTGGGGTAATGTAATACTTGCAAAGTCACCCAGTCTAGGAAAGAGTTTTGTGTTTAAACATGGTGGAGCACTTTTTCAGCAGGCCTGTGACTTGTGGGCTCTGGCAGTTGGCACAGGGCAGATCTAGGAGGGCAACCAGCAGGTTTTTGCCCTCCTCTGCCCCATGGGCAGTCGCTGTGCAGCAGGAGAGGTGGAGAGCTTCCTGCTTGTGTCTCTGCTTCTTGCCTACCCCATTTCACAGCTGAGCTTGCTGAAGAAACCATCAGTCAAACATCAGACGAGTCCGTGTGGGGGGCTGTTAGCTGTGGTTTTGGAGTCGTGTGAAAGCAGCCGTCCATTGTGCTGCCTTTGCAGAGGAGTGGTGGCGGCCGGAAGAAGAGGCGGGGGCGGAATTTTGGGGCAGCTGGGGCCCTTTATCTGCTTTTGGTCAAAGCTTGATGCCAGGATGGTTTTTTCTTGTGTTTTGGTTAATGATTTATCAGTTCACGGAATCACAGAACGGTTTGGGTTGGAAGGGACCTTAAAGGTCATCAAAGTTCCACCCCCTGCCATGGACAGGGACACCTTCCACCACACCAGGTTGCTCAAAACCCATCTAGTCTGGCCTTGGACACTTCCAGGGATGTGGCAGCCACAGCTTCTCTTGGCAACCTGTGCCAGGGCCTCACAGGGAAGAATTTCTTCCTAATCTCTAATATGCACCCTCCTTCATCTTAAACCATCATCAGCCCTGTGCTTTCCCATCAGTTTCCGATGGCCACTGTTGGACACGTACCAAGCCCCTTCTGAGGTTACCTGTGCTCCACTGGAGGGGTTTTGGGAGCCGTGGCTGCTCCCCTCTCTCTCGGGTGTGAGTTGCTGTGTGTGGCTGCATATCTGCAGGAGAGCAGGATGTTCATGCTGTGGTGTAGAGCTGCCTGGGAACGCCTGCGTGCTGTGGCGCAGACAGGACACGACACACACTCATTTCAGGTCTCGCTTGGCGCAGGGAGAAACCCTTTTGGCTGGTTATGTTCTTTCTGATTAGCACTATCTTGGTTAAAATTCTTCGAATTGAAAGCTTCAGAAGTTTGAGAAGAACCTGAGAACTGAGAGTTGAAGCCATATCTAAAATCACCACGTGGTTCATTTTAAAATTGTACGGTTCTGATTTTGTCAAGAGTAATACTGCAGGATCTGAGTGGATTTCTTCAAAGAGGAGCAAAGATCATTCAAGTTGTCACATGTTTTGGCATTCTTGGATGTGATCTCGGAAGGTTTCTGGTGTGCCCTTGCAAGTTTGTCATTTCCCTTTGTCATGGAGAAAGCTGTGTCTGTGATTAATACGAGGTCACTGGTGTTATTTCTATATATAAATAAGCTTAGTGCAAAGAGACTTGCCTCAGCAATGCATATGCAGTACTCATTGTTTTTAAGCAATGCACTTCTTATTTTAGTAACATTTTTGAAGCGCCTGTTCCTGTTTTCAACATGAGCATTAGGTGAGAAAAGAGTAACTGAGCTTGCTGGTTTTAAACAGCCCTTGGTGTCCCTGTGCTTGGCTTCTGAAAGATTGCTCTGAAAACATCTTTGTGACCTCAAAAAAGCTCATCAACATTTTCTCAGTTTTGTGGTTCCTTTCTAGGTTGGCTAAACTGTCTCTTCATGTTAATAATCCTGGTCATAAGAAATTTCATTTGCAGAAAAATTTGCAGATCTCTCATCTCTGGAAGTGTTCAAGGCCAGGTTGGATGGGCCTTGGAGCAACCTGGTCTAGGTAAAGTATCCCTGTGTGTGGCAGGAGGGTAGGAATGAGATGGTCTTTAAGGTCCCTTCCAACCCAAACCATTCTATGATTCTATGAAATTTGGGTTTGTTGCTTTTGGGGTTTTTTTAATTACTTCAGCTGCACAAAAATGTTCTGTTTAAGTGCCTGATAATGTTTTTCACTGTTAACAGTAAGAAAAGGAATTTTTTTTTCTTTTGGCTATATATATTTTAGCCAGTAAATGGGTAGTTGCAAAATTTTGTACACCTATAGCATTTCTTCTTAGTCCATCTCTGACAATATTAAGCAAGTATTTCCACAGGAACAGTGCTCTTTAGAAAGGACAGTGTTGTGGCTTGCTTCAAAGCCACAGCCAGAACATGTAGGTGTTTGAAGAGTACCAGATCTTTCCATCTCTTGCTGCGAATTTTCCAGTGGGTCAGTACTTGTTCAGACTGTCTATCTCAGTATCTGAAACCACCCCCCTGTTTCATGTTGCTCTGTGTGGTAATGCCCTTGAAGCCTTTCAAACTCTGCTGGGCTGCAAGAGGAGTTTTTTAGAAGCATGGAAAGTCACAATTTGTGGTGCAGCCAAGATCCAGTCAGCAGCTCCAGGTCAGGATCAATTGCTCAAGGCCAGGCTGGACAGGGCTCTGAGCAACCCATTCTAGTGGAAGATGTCCCTGCCCATGGCAAGGGGTTGGAACTGGATGATCTTTAATGCCCTTTCCAAACAAAACTGTTTTATGATTTATTTTATGGTTCCATCAAACTACTTGCTACGGTAATCTTATCTCGGGCTCTTTCAATATAATGTGTGTTAGGAGTTGAACAGTGTTAGGTGTTTTATTATCTTTCTTAGGGAACTGTGTTTGTACTATTTCCCTTCACTGAATGTGGATCAGTCATTAGAGGGACTGGATCTCTTTCATTTGCTTCCTGCCAAGGTGCTTGCTGAGAGGACAGGAGCTGAGTGGCTTCTTGGCTTTATATTACAAGGCTTGGTAAATCTTAAAGAAGGAAAGTGATTTGATTTTATTTTCAGCGGAGATAAACGCTGTCCAAGGGATTTCTATCCTCAGCTGGTGAGAGTTAAGGTATAAGACTAAAATTGATATGACTTTTCCTGGAGTGAATAAAATCTTGCTTTGTGAATTAAGGGAATGTGTCCCCCTTAGCAAGGGCTGTTTGTCAGCAGGAAGAGGAGCATAAGGTCCACATTAGCAGTGCCACCCAGATGGGGATGTGCTTTTCTCCAGCAGGGAATTTATACTTTAAACACATTAGTGTGCTGGAGTTAAAAGCATGTGTGTTTGTATATAAAACACATGCAGCACTCTGGCACAGATAAAATGCCAGGCCTTCCATTCACAAAGAAGCTAAACATTTGTCAAGGAGGGAACATGACAGCAGTTGTCCTAAATATGACTGGCTTTGTAAGTGAGCCTGTCCTGCTCTTGGCTTACCTGGGGTTGCCGTGTGCTGAGGCTTGAGGCAATCCTCAGCAAAAGCTTTGTTTGAAGAGAAGAAGGTTTATCTGCAGCTTTGTGGGTGCTGTTGAGTTTTGAATGGGAAATGTGGTCAGCACCAAGTTATGTTTTCGATCGACCTGTGAGAAAAACCACTCCAGCCGTGTTCTGACCTTTTCCTCTACGTTCCCTTTCTGGGTGTCTCCACCCTCTGGTGTTTTTTAATCCAGGGTAAATCTTGGTCACGTTGGTTCCTCATCTTAAAACCACACTTTGGAAAGGGAAAAGGAAATACTAAAAAGGGGAAATATGTGACAGCTGCCTGTCAGCTTGCAGTTGTAACAAACCCCAGGAGAGCCTTCTGTCCTTCAGAGGGAGGCAAGTGGCTGGGTCAGCTGAGCAGCACATCCCAGTGACACGGCACCTCGTCACCATCCAGTGGCTTGGGAAGGCTGGAGGCCAATGGTGTTCAGCTCCTTCCTGGCTCAGCTTGATTGCTGGAGTCACAGCTGTGACTGTATGGTCACAAGTGGGTAGTGAGATCATCTCTCTCATGAGGTAGATGAGGAAAACTGTAATCACAGACTTGATGGGACTAAAAATTGCTTGGTCTTGGACAGTCTGTCTCTCATTGTAATGCTTGGCCTCAGGATTTCAGGACAATTTTTTTTTTCCTAATTATTTTTGGTACTGATATCCAACCCACTGTCCTTCCCCATGAAAAACCTCACCTCTGCACCCTTTCTTCTAACTGCTGTTTCACAGAAATATTTTGATTGTACTCTTCCTTCATCCTCACCGAAAAAACCCCCAAACAGAAAACCAAACCCATGAACAAAACCCACTTTACAAATAGGATATGATCTAACTTGGCAAAGCAAATGTTGGCAATGGCGTGTCCTTTCTGGGTGTTGTCAGCTGCAACCTACATTCTTTTTGCTGCCTGAAGACTTGATTGTGGCTCTCAGCACTGGACCTCGTGGGGATTGGAGCAGAGACATGAGCAGGAACATCTGGACTCCAGGAGCAAGCATCATACCTTCAGGAATGCTGGGGGAGTGCATGCCTTGGCACTCCTTTTTTTTTTTTTTTTTTTTTTGGGTACCTTTGGAAACATCTCATTGGCTTTGCAGCCAGAACAGAAACTGCTACTGCTTTTACAGGGTGTTCTGGGATGTGTGTACCAGGGATGTGGAGCAATCCCGTAAGTGGTTGGCAGGGAATGGGAGAGGGAGTATGTGGGGTAAAGTACTTTCAAACCTTTCTTTTCCTCTTTCCCTGTGTCCCAAGCAGGTTCTCTCCTGTGAGATGGCACTCATATTTGGTAGTTTGCTCTTCATCCTTTTGGCTCAAATCATTGGGCAGATCATCTTGCAACATGGAGAGGGGATGTGGTGGATTAATACCAGCTGGGTATAAATGTTAGTCCTTAATGGTTTCAGTGCTAAGAAAGTGCCAGGTGAGGAAGTGAGAGGAGGAAGAAGGAAGTCACTGTGAATAATTAATTCCAGATCTGGGAAGAGTTATCAGAGCAGAGGTGCTTAGGCTTCCCTGTGGTATTACAGCCCATGCCACGATTGAAAGTTTCTGGATTTAATCTCTCCTATTTGTATCCTCACTAAGGATGAGTAATGTGGTTAAGACTTTAAATGGGGATGTGAGCTGTGTTGGGAGCTGTACTTCCAAAGACTGCCATGCCCCTAAGACATGCCATTTGAAATCTTAGGTTTTGCCAGAAATATTGCTGATAGCTTGATCCTGCACATAAATTAATTCACTGTGATGCTGACAGGGGTGGTGTCGTGTGCCCCTCAGTGCCCTTAGCTCAAGGCTTTAAAGTCACGGAAAGACTGAGAGTTCTGGTGCTTTGGAGCAGTTGACTCTTCTTGATGTCTGGACTTCTGTGGAGTCAGGCACCTGTTGCTTTTGTGGGTTTTGCAGAGTCCCCTTTGTACTTCTCCAAGCAGTGTGCCTGCCGTGCAGTGGGCTAGGTCTGGTTTTTGAAGACCCCAAGCCCTGTTTTTACCTCTGCTCCTGCCACCCCCATTTGTTGCTTTCCTTGTCTGTAAAACTGATGGTGTAAGATTTCCTCAGCACCCAGAGGGGCTTTGCTGTCTTTGGCTGGAAAGGTGGAGATGTGTGGGATGTGTTTGGAGTGTACGATGTCGTGTGCAGCTCCGTTGCATTGGCTTCAGGAGAGACACAGCAACACCACCATAGGAATGTGACACCAGGATGGCAGCCTGGATGACAGCCAGCACTGTGGGCCTTCCTGAAACTTCTACCATCCACTTTCCAGGGTTCCAGCTGTCCCCAGTGTAGTAAAGATCAATAAAGATCTTTCCAATGCTTGGTGTCGAACGGAGGGAAGAAGAAGGAAGGTGCCTGTAAATTAAGCCCTCTGCAGAGCTGTTGGTTTGCATCTGTGCCTCTGTGCTGTGCAACCACATCTTCCTGCCATCGAGCTGCAGGCATTGAGATGCTGATCACATCTCCCTCCAGAATCCTTCTTTCTTAGTTTTACAGTGCTCATTATTAGTGATCAAGCATCATAAATAACTGAACTTTTCCATCAGTTTGCCTTTTGCTGGACCACCAGGACTTAACTTTTAACTGTTGTTAAAAGGATGGTATTTGGCTCTTCGGTATCTGACAGAAGTTGTTGGAATAGGAAAAAGTTGTGACCTTTCCCCTTTCTACCTGAGGTGTTGAGAAATTTGATGGATTGTATCTGGAGGACTAATGGGTTTTAATGGTTCATGATCTCATCTGCTGTGGCCTGGTTTTAGAAAGAAGAGAGAGCTATTGAACAAAAATGGAAAAGCAGCAGTACACCAAATGAATTATATGTAGTAGGAAGATATTTTAAAAATAGTGACACACCTAATGGAGACTCAAATGAGAATAATTTCTCAGAAGCTTAGGATTATGCAATAAAACCTATGAATAACAAGAAAACATTTCCTAGCACTGAATAGTGGAGAACAACACAAGTAAGTGAGTGAACAAGGTAGTGGGGAGACAGCTGCAGGGTCTTTGCATAGTGTGGCAGCTGGTTATGGGGTCCCTGTTCCTTGGGTTGGATCTGTGAACAGGGTATTGGGGGCTCTGCCTGACAGTGTACAACCCAATGGATTCCCCCTAAGTTACACCTAAGTGCTGTCCTGCTGTAGCTGTGCAGTGGTGGTCCCTTGGCGACCAACAAGAGTGCCCTGGACACAGAACCTCAGACCATGTGCAGACTGTGCTACTTAATGTAAAGCCATAAATGATTCATAAAGTCTGCCTAGATTTGTTAGGGAGGTTAATTAAAACTGAAGGTGAATGCTGTGCCTTGGAAGACTCCTCAAGACTGAGAGAACTGTTGTTGCTTCTCTGCCCAATCTTTTTTGTTTCTCCTCTGTATTTCTGCCTGGTGCCTGTTCTGTTCCTCTCTGGGCCAAACCCAGGTCTCTGGTGTGCACTGGCTGGTGCATGGGCTACCTGGGCTTGCTTTTTCACTGCTCTTTCCCTCCTGGGGGACACTGCCTCAGTGCTAAGCTCAGCTGTGTCACTGCTTTACTTTGAGAAAGTTCCGCTCAGCTCCTCATTGTGGTGGCCCTTGGAACGTTTCCACGTGGGAAGTGCCACCAACTTGCCTACTTGGCACCAGTCAATGAATTTATTTCTTTATTGCTGCAAACAGAAAAAGAGGCACAATTTCCTGGCTTGTCTGCCAAGTTATTTTGAGTTAATGTAGGAGGTAGAAAATATGCTTGTTGATAATGTTGGGATCTTGGAGATAGAAGAGGGCAACCCCTGCATTGTGTGCTCGGTGATAGACCTAGAACGTGAGCTGTCAGCATCATCTCTTTGCAACTCCAGCTCTACAGCTATTTAAAGATTTTTTGTTTTGCTGGTAGTAACTGGTTACTGAGATTCATTGGTGTGTTGCTACTGTTCATTACATGGAAATAGAGAATTTTTGTTGTTTGTTTATTGGTCAAAGCTCCCAACAGTTTTGAAGTCCCCTCAAGAGCAGAGACCCTTTCCCACTTTCAGCCTCTTTTACCTGCAGTTGCACACAGAGGTGTTTGCAGGCAGATTTCCATACATTGGTTATGCAAGACTGTTAGCCTGATAGCAGCTACTGAATGTGAGCATGGGTGTATTTGCTGTAATCAAGTGTTCAGACAGCTGAAAATGAAGCCCTGCATTTGCCATCCTTTAATTTAGTGGTCCTGCATTGATGTCAGTATTTGCCTTTGGGAAATTAAAGTAATCTGTGATTTTCCTTCCCATCCATTAAAAAAAACTAGCTGTAGGAGGAAGGCAAGAGGAGTTGGAAGGAAGATACAGGGACGGACTGGACATGGTGGTACTTGGTATGGCCTTACAAAGAAATATGGTGAATAATTGAGGTTTAATTGTGCTCAGCAGAGCTAAAGGTTTGCTTGTATGTGCTTGTGGTAGGGAAAGGCAGCATCCGTCCTGCTCACGTGGTTCTGGTTTCACACGGGCTGTGGGAGGGAACTGTGGGGGCAGATGTGGTGTCCTGCCCCTTCTCTCTGCAGGGGCTGCTCAGGGAGGCTCAGAGCAGCCTCTTCTCTCTTCCTGGCGTCTCCCCTGGCCACCATGTGCCATCACTTGGGGTGGTTCCAGCAGCTTTGCTGTTTGTGGCTCCTTGCAGAGTCATCCTGTGCTTGGCATGTTCTGTGCCCTCAGAAAATGGGTCCTCACTGGGAGGGTCTGGTCATCCTTTGTGTTTTCTTCTCAGTCCATTTTCCAGCCTAGTCATTTCTAGCCCCACACTTGTATGAGGCTGTGGATGGAAACTCCTCTGCTGCAGACTCCAGTGTGTGCATGGCATTCGTAGACTCTCCCACGTCCTCCCATTTTGTTTTGAATTGCCCTTAAATTTCTAAAAGAGTGGGTCCTTACTCAGTGATGGTACTGTTGGGATCAGTGCCTTGTCCTCAGTGAACTTCAGTACCGTGGGATTTATAAACAGGCAATTGGATCCCTTCCCCCTGCTACGTAGCTTGGGAAAAAAAGGTAAAAAATCCCTCTGGAGAGTTGTTGTTGTTTTTATTTGAAAATATAAGGAGAACGAAAACATAATAGTCCCTGAACCAGTCGTGTCTGTGTTTCTCTTTTTTTAACTTTATAACACCAATATTTTTTTCCAAATATACTAAAGAGCATCTGCCTGCAACCATTAGTTTTAAATTATTCATTGCTTTAGAGGTGAGATTTCTCAAAAGCAATATAAATTGGTGTAACACCATTAGGAGCAGGCTCTGGCTCATGCTTTTGAAAGGTTTGGGGGTTTTTTTAAGATTTGAAATCTCCTTTTTTATCTATATTTTATTTGTAGCTCTTAAAGCAAGTTTTCTTGTCAGGAATTTTCACAGGATAAATAAATCCTATTCCTACCTGAGCAAATCTCCTGTAGAGGTGGGTAATCTCTTGGATGAAACCAGACTAAAATTGATGAAAGAGTCCAGGATTGGCTAAGAGTCATTAGTTATGCATGCTTGTTCATGGCTGGTGCACAGCTTGTAATTAGGCAGCTTGAACGAAAACAAAAGTAATATTTTAAGCAGCTGTCCTGAAACAAAAAATTAGAATGACAATATTACAGTAATAGCTGGAATAACTGGTTATAGGAGTTTTGAGAGGGACTGACTTTCCACCCATGTGTGAGTTTAGCTGCAGAGTGTTAAACTTGTGTTCAGGTGAGCTGCAAGGGCTTCAGCACTCAGGGTATGTGGACCTGGTGATTGCAGGTGGGATTGGCAGCCTTTTCCCAGTGCTGTCCATGTCTGCCCCTGGCACCTGCGGTGGGAATTACTGCCCTGAGCACTTTCCAGCCTTTGCAGGAATAAGAAGATACTTGGTACCCTGTTGTGTGTGTGTTTGCTTTTTTTTTTTTTCGGCACCCTAATTTGAATCTTAAAAAGTGCATGCTGTGCATTTGCAGGAAAAGCACTTCAGTCTGTTGGTCTGGAAATGCAAAATCCCCTTTGTACTAGACAGCCCTGAGGATTTTCAAAGGTGTCTGACTTGACTGACAGGTGCGTGTCAGCCTCGAAAAGTATGAGAGGGACTGATTAATCCAGACACCGTGTGTTTGGCTGAGAAAATTGCCATTTGACCTGTCCAAGGAGGTGCTACCTTATTAAAATGCAGAAAGATCTGACATTCCATAAGCATGATCTGGTAAGAGCTTAAACAAGAAAGATGACAAGAAATAACTAGAGGCATGTGAAAAACCAGCTTTAGCCTAACCCAGACTTTCAGCTCTTTCGACTGAACAGAGCCTTGGGAATTGCCTCTACGAATGACTGATTACATATGCAGTTCCGTTAATTAAAATTAAAAATTATGTAGGAAGTCAAAAGATATAGCTACTTGTTTAATTAAGCAAATGAAGTCCCTAGGTAGCTTTTATATTTGCTTTACTCACTGCAAGCGTCTGGCCTGTTCTGTTTTTGAAGCCATGTCAGCATTGACATGCCTTAGAAAAAGGCTGTTCTTCTGGGATGCTTATGGATTGTGCCTGTGGGGAAGGAAGGATGGGGCAGCAATGGGAGAAAGGATGTTCTAGGCTCCAGGGTAAACCCAGTCATCTTTTGTGTCTGATCCAAACACAATAAAAAGATTCCCACTGATTCTGATGTACCTCAGATCAGACTTCCCAGACTGGATTATCTGTTGTGGGGATGGGAGGGGAAAAAAAAAGAAAAAAATCTTGTAAACTTGTGTTTGTGAGATTTAATGCTCATGCCAGGTGCTGTGTTGAAGATGTCTTTTCATCCTGGAGGCCCACCTTATCTATACCTCATCTCCACTTTGGAGAGTGAGCGACTTGCAGGCAGGCACCCTTTGGATCTGCCTCTTCCCATCCTTTCCCAGGGGCAGGCCGGGCTCTCTCGGAGGCCAACTCACTCTACCTGCTCTTCGAGTTCAGTGGATGCTTCAGCTGGGTGTTGATATGTTGCCTGAGAGATTACCCTCCTTCTGAATTTGTTTTCCAAACCTCTTCCATTGATGAATCACGCACGACCAGTTTTTATTATATGTGTGAAGGGATGTGATTAAGGAGCCCTGTTTTGGTCTCCCTGCATCTGTTCCGCTCCTGAACTGGCTTATTTTTTGTAATGCAGAGAAGGGGAGTAAATAACACTTGCCCTGTTGTTGGGAACGATGTGAGTACAGCCCTTTTCTGGGGAAGGTGTGTGAGGTGGTTGACTGGGGCCCCTCCTTGTGGGAAACCAGTCCCTGGTAGCTGCCTTTGAAGTCACGTGGAGCAGCACGATCCCAGCAAGTTCAGGCATGGGGCACCATGTGAGTGGTTTGGGTTAGCAGTGGAGTTCCTAACTCCCAGCACACTGTCCTGGCACGGGCTTGTGCCTCGCAGTGGAAATGTAATGAAGCCGTGGCTGAACTCATCATCCTTACCTGCCCGTTTCCAGCTCGCTTGCCAAAATCCTCCAGTGCTTGTTTTCCCGAGTACGGCCGTGGGGTTCAGCAGAAGTTAGTGTGTGTGCTTAGCTCTGGGCCAAAATCCTGTGCTGTTCTCACAGAGACAGCTGAGCTCCAGCAGTTGATCTTTTCCACCCCTTGTGCTGTGGACAAACGTGCTGCCTTCATTTCTTTGAGGGTGACTAAAGGATTTACTACACTGATAAGCACACTTTCCTCTCCCAGTGAGCTAAAACTTGGCCAAGTTACCTCTAAACCAGCCAGAAAGTCTATGTTTTTCCTCCTGGTTCTTCCCTGGGGGACCGGGCTGTGGGTGAAAGCACTGGAGGGAGGGGAGGGTGATGATTGTTCACAGGTCTACCTGCCAGTGGTGTGATGCTGCTCGCCACCAGTTTAGTTTGATTTATTGAGATCACTGCACCTCATAGCATTCACGATACCAGGCACGCATAGAATTTCATACTTCTCCTTTGCTTCTCCCAATACAACGGGACTTTTCTTTGGCTTTGTTACTAAACCTTCCAGGCATAAGGCTGTGATTCCCTAAAATAAGTTATCCCATGCCAGATAGATCTTGGCAGTAGGAAACTTTTCTCTGTATGTATTACTCTTTGATGATTGTGTCAAATACATATGGATGGTTAGATTCCTGTATCACTTATCTCGTATATTGTGGTGTAGGAGTTCTCCCTGAGCATCATCTGTGCTGCCCTCAGGCTGTTGAGTTTCTGTGAGCCTCTTCTGCTTTCTTTAAGAAAGAACATCAGCTGCATTGTTGACCCAAACTGATTTCATGGTCTATTTTGGACTTTAATAACTCTGTCAACATTAATACTGCAAAACCCTGCTTCTCTGCAAAAGTGTAGGGATTTTGCCTTTAAGCAGCCACAATCAGTGCTGGGAAATAAAAAACCAGAAAAGAAGTGAGGAGCAAAAATTGGCGTCTGCACGGTACTTGTGTTACACCCACACTGCTGTTAGGAGGCTGGGTCCCGAGGGTGTTTGCTGGTGCTGGGAGGTACTGGCATCGCTGGAGCTGTGCCATTGTGGAGTCAGGGCCTGGGCTGCCAGCCCAGGTAGGGTTATCCCTTCCGTGGCTGGAGGGCCAGTCCTTTGGCAGCTGCTTCCTTTTGAAGTGCTCAGTTCTTAGTAAGTGACAGAACACGGTGAGAAGCCCTCTCCGTCTGTGAAAGTAGGTGCGGGTGATGGGAGTGCTTTGGTGACTGGAAAGATTGAAGGAGGGCTTACATCAGGAATTTCTCCTTTTGGGGACGCAGTAGGGTACCAAACTCCTGATCTGTGGGTGTCTGCTTTCAGATGGTTCTGGGCAATTTCTGCTTGCCCAGCTCTGGCTGCAGTTGCTGGGTCGGTAGAGCCGTCCCGAAGCGTGTGCTGTTTCTGTGGCTGCGCTGCAAGGGTGCAGGCGGTGCTGAAGGTGCGAAGGTGGGTGCTGAGCGTGTGAAGCAGGGGCAGGAGCACGAAGGGGCTGTGCTGCAGGGCTGGCTGAGCTCACCCTGGGGGCCCGAGCGAGGTGCTTGCTGTTCACACCCAGCTCAGCACGTGGGGCTGCCCTGGTACCACGGGTCCAGCAAGTGTGAGCAGCTCCCAGGCGTCAGCTGCTGCCAGCACGAGGCCACTCCGGCGGTGTGGCTGTGGCTCAGGGTGTCTGTGTCATGGTGGGAAGCACGTCCTGTCAGGCAGGTGTTGCTCTCAGGGAGCTGCTGATGTTTCTGAGGCCAGCTCAGGTCTGTGGTCAGACATTTTCCTTTCAGTTTTTTAGGTCAGGCGTTGTTTTCTGTTTCAGGCACGTTCCACGTGTCTAAGAGTTATCTCAGGTACTGTGTTGGCTGCTACCTAGCTGGTCAAATTCATCCTTAAAGGAGATCCCAGCAAGTCCAAAAGCCAGACTTTTCCCTGTGGTCTGTTACTACTTAATTTCATTATCATTTGTTGATGTTGTTGCTATCAATTTAAGACTAGAGAGACTCTTAAGACTGTCTGGTTTAAACTCTTGTCTAGGACAAGAGTTCCCCTTTGGTCCTGCAGCCAGCAGTGCTGCTGTGCCAAAGTTGCAGCAGCTCCTGGCATGCTGGGGCTTCAGGCTCATTTTGGAGCCTTTCAGCTGTAATTTTTAATTAGATCCTCCTTACGTGTTCTGTGAGAAGATCTTGAGTGTAGCTCAAGTCCTCTTGGCTGAGTGCTCTTGGACTGTGGTACAACATGAGCATAGCTGCTTAGTAGGTGTAGGGGATTTGACTGGTCTTTAATCTTGGAGTCTGGAGGGGAGAGAGATTGTTTTATAACTCCCATAAATCTCCTGCTATTGCTTTCTGAACTGTTTTGTTTCTGTTTTGTAAGACTGCTAGGGGCAGAGGACTGTGCTGTGCCAGGGGCAGAGGAATCCTGTTTGCAGAGATGAGGAGCAAGGTCTGTCAGGACTTTGGGCCAGTTTTTGTCTGTGCCCTGTGTCGAAGGTGGGTGATGCTTTTGTTGGATCCCCTGGCTCAGCCCAGCTGCTTGAGTTCTGACAAGCCTTTGCTTTTAAGACTGAACAAGGAGTACAGGGTTTATTCCACATCCCACCAGAGATACCGTGTGTGTCAGAAGAAGGGAGGAAGGATCCTCTTTGTCACTGTGGAAGCGGGAGTCTGATGTACCCTGTATGGAGACTGGCAGGAAAATGATAAGCACTGAAGAATGATTTTGGAAACCTAAGTAAGTAAGGATTTTTCCATAAAACGTGAATTCTTGGTATCCCATAAATCAATTTGCGTAATTATATGTTATTACATGTTATTATATATTTTGGAAAGAACCATCTCCTTACAAAGTTGCACATCTCTCCAGGGAACTGAAATTTAGGCAAAAATGATGCATGATATTGCTGGAGTTGAAATCTTTTTGGGGAATGTCTTCAGTATTAATGGAGACAGAGGGCTGTTCAAACACAGTTTCCTAAAACCAGTGTAATATGCAGTGCAAACAAGCACAAAAATTAATATTGAGTCAAAGCTAAATATTTGCTTTAAATTTTTCTGTGAGACTGATTCTAATTTTTTTTTAATTTTTATTTTTTTGTGGAGAGTATAGTGTCCATAAAGTCAGCATTTTAGTAGGATTTTCCCAAGCAGCTGTAGCATCTCTGTTGTGTGTCCCACTGATAAGAGTGTGTGCGTGGCACCTCGGAACTGTAGCTGGAGCTGTGTGAATGAGATGGGTGCTCATTCTTGTTCCTGAAAATATTTCTTCTGCTCATCCTAACAAGTTCCCAGCAGTTTAAATAACAGTTTCTCTACTTCTGCAACAAACTGTGGGCTAGGGAAATGCATGGCTGGCTGTGCTTCCCCTTCACTTACCCCAGAAGGCTGTTTTTTCTGGGCTGTGTCAGCATTCCTGGGAGTGGAGGTGCCAGCAGAAAGTGCTGCTGTACCTTAACCCTGCAGAGTCAGCCCAGCTCAGATACGTCCTCCCACCTTCAGCTGTGCAGGTGCTTCACCTCCGTTTGCAGCTTGGCTGTTTGGCTCCTCTTTAGGGTTCACCTTTCTGTTTTTCCAGTGTCTTAATGTTACTGCCTTAAAAGGACTGGTTGGTTGGTGGCAGCAGTGTTTTTTGGAAACCACGAGCGAATGTCTGGGTCAGGGGTGGTCTGCAGCCCTTGCTCTGGGAGCTCAGGTTGAAGGTTGGGGGTTTATTCCAGTGATGTGCTGTGTGTTTACACTGGAGAGGAATCAAAGGGCTGACAGGGCACACCGTGTGTTACCCCTGAAGAAGGGGGCAGCCTGAGCTCGTCGTCCTGTGGTTGTACAGGAGGAGCAGAGAGGGTTTGGATGAGCAATCTTTATTCATTCCCCCAGGGAGCTCCGTTTTCAAAATTCCCGTTCTGCACAGGTGATCAATACCCACGAGGTGTGAAGCTCCTCTTTGCTAATTTTAACCTTGAAATCTGTGGGAACAGCTGAGGGGGTGCCTTGTTATTTCTTTCTTTGTTTTTGTTTTCTAACTGAGGTTTCTGTGTGACAGCCTGACTCAAACTTCACGAATCCTTAGCTGTCATTTTAGCTGGTAAATAAAAAATACTAAAAGTAAGACCTTTATTAAAAATGTATCTCAAAAAATCTACTCACCAAAAAAATAAATGCTTTCTTTCAAGGACAGGCTGACTGACACTGGGATTGAATCTCTGATCCCTAAAATTATGTTCTGTATTTCTATCTCTATCTAATTTAGATTAAACGAGAAGAAGTCCTTAGGTAACAGCACTGAGAGTTTTCTATTTCCTGTGGTTTAAGGCCAAAAGGTGATTTATATAAGAAATCAGCATTTGCCTCAGCACTGATGGTATTTTGAGAGACTGAAACAATTTCACTGAGATAAAATATAATAGGGAGGAAATATCCATATAATTCTCGAAACAGATGCACATTGATCTTTTCAGAGAATTTAGTGTTAGTCCTGCTTCATTTATCTCACAAATTGGAACACTATTAACTGTATATATTTTTTTTTATATACTTCTGTTTCCTCTAGCAAGGTTGAGATTGTTCAGCACTTCTAGGAAAAAGAATAAATCAAGTTTCTTATTTTTTATGGAGTTCTGAATGCTGAGCAATTTGGGCACTGGATGCTTGATTTTTTTTTTTTTTTTTTTTTTCAATTAAAGGTGTGCATGAGCATACATACAGGTTCAAATATTATCAAATGTTGGCAGGATTAGTCAGGCAAAATCCCGAGAAGAATTTCTACCTCAAAAAAACCAATCTTCTAACATTTCCTTTCCTTTCTTTCAGGTGGATTTGGAGCCAGAAGGCAAAGTGTTTGTTGTCATAACTCTGACAGGAAGCTTCACAGAAGGTAAGGGAGTTACTTTGGCTTGTTTCCATTCAGAGCTGGACTCTGGTCTGTGTTCCTGCCATCAGTTCCAGAGCGGTGCAGACGTTTGGATTCTTCAGGGGCCCCATGCTGTGGTGTGCCTGAGATTTCTTGAGTGATGGGGGAGGTCTGCAAGGGGCTGTTGGTGACAGCTGGAGCTGTGTGTGCCCTCTGCTCTGATCTCAGACCTGGGGAGCCGGTTCATGCTCTCTCTCATTTATTTCCCTGAAGATGTCCTTCAGACAGATTGGTTTTGTCACTTGTGCTTTTCACCTGGGTGCCTTTTGAAGGGCAAGCTGAGGAGAAAGTGGAGCATGTTTAAAATAGAACGTGTTTAAAACATCTGGATGATTTTTATTCCGTAATGGTTCCCATCTACTTCACGAGGATTTCTGTTTCCCAGGCTCACTTTGCACAGGAAACTTGCAAATTTTTAGTGTGACAGCTGCCCCAAAAAAGTATCTGGGCAGCTTTTTTTTTGGTAACTGTATTTTATAGTGTGATGGTTTTGATTTCCCTGTTGGTTATTGTCATACCAGTTATGAGCGTGGATGTGAGTGTGGATGTGAGCAACCCGGGAAATCTTTGTATTTGTAACTAGAGAGCAGGGAGAGTGGCAGGGTGTGCTGGGGAGGCCTGGAGAAGTTTCTTGCAGGGGTGAAAAGGACGTTAGAAATTGGCTTTAATTGCCTATGACAGAGGCAGTGATGGAAAGAGAAGAAACTGGAGGGCTTTTACTGACTTACATCCCAGTTTGTATCCACGTGCAAGAGTGTCATGCTTGGCTATCTAAAGCAGGGTTGAGCAGGGATGGTGGGCATGAGCATAAATCCAGAGTGTGTTTCAGATCTGTGCTGGTGGCTGAGCATGCTGCTAACAAGGTCTCAGAGATGAGAAATGAAGAACTCAGATGTTTGTATAGCTACTGCTTTCTGAGGGAAATGGGAAATGTTGGAAATAATTCACTTTTCTTTCCTCTGTTGTTCTTGAGGATGTGTAGGCTTACAGAGCAGGAAGATCAAAGATGGCTCTTGGGTTTTTTCTTGTCTGGTCATTCCCATGTATGGTCACATTTAGAGTTTCCAAGAAAAGTCCTAATTCAGGGCAAGCCTGATTACAGATGCTGACTCTTCCCAGTCATTGGGTAAAAGAGGCATTCATGAGGAAGGGGTTTCCTTCTTATAAATAGTGAGCTCTCACTCATAACATCGTGTTTATTTGCTGAAAATGTGGAGGATCAGAATTGTATTTGAAATTTTAAAGTTTTTTTTGGAAAGAAGTCTGAGAATAATTCACCGCTTGAAAGCTCAAAAAGCGGCTTCCTACTTGTTCCTCTGATCTGGAGGGCAGCAACTGCTGCATCCTCCCTGCTCCCTATGACTTTTTATGCCTAGCTAGTTGTTTTGTTTATGGGAATAGCCAAATTCACGGGGTCTCAGGCACCGTTGTCTACCTCCAGTAAAGTAAAAGTCCAAAAAGTGGGTAAAGAGAGGGAGGAAATAGGAGGGGGAAGAAGAAAAACTAGCAAAACCCGAAAAACTCCAACCAAACAGTAAAGGCTGGGTTTTTAGGCCCACCTGAGACTGTCCTGTTTCGTTGTCTTCAACTGCTTACCCAAAATAGGCAGTGCTGGTGGTGCTTGGACTTTACTTTTAGGAGTGGGGGGTTTTTGGTTTGATTGAAAGCTCTTCTGACCAAAATGGAAATTCGGTTCTGCTCACCTACAGCAGGGATGGGGGAGCAGGGTGTCACTCCTGTGAGTCTGCCAGAGGCATTTGAGGACTGATGAGGATGTGAGGGCACTATAGGAAACATACAGCCGGGAAGAGGTCAGTTCTTTGCAGGTTCCTGTATGGCTCTTGTGTCCATCAGTGCTACCCTGCTGTTCTGAGGCAGGGAGACCTGCCTGTGTGATGTGTTAAAAATACATGTAGTTTTTCAGAAAAAGAAAGCAACAGAGCAATAGGAAGTGAGGGAGGTCTAGAGAAATTATACCTGCCTCTCTTTATTTTCTCTGCTTGGATATACTTGCTGGCTAAGCTGTATCTGATTGTATTAACTCCCCTCATTCAGCTGACATTTCCTGTGTAAAGCAACCAGTACAAAATTAAAATGAAAATCTCTTTACCTTGGGAGGAGATTACCTCTCACAGAAATCACAGAATGCTCTGAGTTGGAAGGGATCCACAAGGATCAGCCAAGTCCAAGTCCTGAGCTCCCCAAGGGTGATACATCCTTGGGTCCTGGTGGCCCTGGCACCCAGCTGGGGTGGAGGGAAGCATCTTCCCCAGCCAACTCCCTCACTGGCCCAAGAGCTGTTTCAGTCCAGGCTGTTTTATAAAGAAGGTGAGGACTAACTTCTGCCTGCTAGACTTCAGGCATTGCTTAGGGATTGATTTCCTGCCCCTTCTCAAATGAATTTATTTACTCTTTTCTGGGTTTTCTTTATTTCACCCTGCCTGATAATAGGATTTTTTTTCAAGTCATCAAAATTATGATTCCTTTTAAAAACTTCCTTATTCTTTTTACTCTGGAAATAAATATGATTTTTTTCCCCCCAAGGGTGTCTTTAGCATTTCTTACCTCTCTCTGTCTCTGTTTGTGTCTCCTTGCCTCTGCTCCCTTAAAAATAATGAATGTGCCTTCTCTGAGGTGTGTTTTTGCTGTGGATGTGCCCCATCCGTGGATGTGAGGCACACTGTCAGCTGAGGAGCTGGGAACAGGAGCAGGGTGCAGTGTGTGGGGCCACACCAAGCTCTGCCCAGCCCTGGGGACTGCAAGAGCTGTGGTTTGACAGAACCCAGAGAGTCCTGCTTCCCTCCTTCCGTGTGATCCTGTGTGTGTGCCCAGATCTTTGAGATAATCCACAAGATCTCAACTCTTGCAGGCCTTCTTTAAAGGGAAAAAAATCTGCTTTATTGCTCTCTAAAATCTGTACTACTCTTGGGGTGCCCCAGAGGGTGTTGCTCAGCTGGTGACATGAATTCAGACCTGCTTGTTGCTTTTTCCCACTGAATACTGGTTTCAGCTGTGAAAGGGCAAATCGTGAGTCAACTCTTCTTGGGCAGGGTATGATTGATTTGAAATAAAAGCCTTGCAGTGAGTGTGGGTGAACCACTCTGTGGTTGGTGCTTCTGGACCCCTGTGAGAAGTTAGAAGAGATACCCAAGAGCTGGTGATGGTGTCTGGGCCAGGCTGTTTGGCTGCAGCAAGGTCAGGCTGGACACTGAGAGACCCCAGCTGTGTGTCTGGATGGATTGAACCTCTCTCCTTGCAGCACTGGAGTCCCAGAGCCAGCCCAGTCCCCTCTCTGCTTTGCCTGCAAGGTGTGCTGTGTGCCCTCAGTTTGCCACCTCTCTTTCTGTTTGCTCTATTTAATTCTGAGCAAAGCTAATTAAATTAATACAAATGAAGTAGTTGGCTGAATTAATGAATGAAGCAAACCCTGTAGAAAACAGAGTGCTTCTATTTTAGTGCTTTGAACTCTTGCAATTTGCCTTTTTTTAATTATTTTTTTTTTCACATTGTCACTCAAAGTGATAATTCTGGCATGAAGTTCAGTTTTAATTTTGTCGTTGTGAGGTAAGTAATGGTTGTTTCTTTTCTTTCAGTGTCAGTAAAGACAATGACAAATTCGAGTTCTGGGCAAGAAATAGAACGAGAATATCGAAAAGCCAAGTGAGTTGGTAGAGCAGATATAGCACCCAGTGTTAAATATTTCATGTTGGTAGGGTTTGCAGCAGCAAGGAGTCATAGAATCATATTGGAAGGGACCTTAAGGATCATCTAGTTCCACTCCCCCCCAAGGGGGGAAGCTGAACCTGCTTACCTATGGATAACCTAAGAAGCAGGTTCAGGAAGCCTAAACCTGCTTCTAGGCCAGGAAATGTTTCTCTGTTTTGCAGCTGGCACATCAGAATGGTTTGTTCTCAAACATCAAGACTCTTGGTCTTTTGCTGTCATTTTTCTTAGAATACATTTTTCTAACAAAAACAAAGTGTTTTTTAAGAAATAACATTTTCTGAGACAGGTGCCACAAAAGCTCTGCAGTGCTGCATAGGTATTGTGCTAAGGAGATCCTTGCTCTGCACTATTATGTAGCTTCTCAGCCCCATAAAATTTCTATTGACAGATCTGTTTTCAGGCTCTTGCATAACAGGGAGGAAGAAGAGTTTTACCAGTCCTCTGTAAACTGCAGTAATGACTGCTTTCAGCCCATCTTTTGTAGATAAGGGAATAAATACTGGAAACTAGGAACCAGGAATAAAAAAATGCCCTGTTCTCATCTCCTGTTTCGTTGGGCCACTCTTCTCTTTTGGTTTACTGGCTCAAGAAGAGTTTTAAAGCTTGTAGTAGGCACCACCTAAAAAACCTCCTGGTCTAAACAGGCCATATCAGTGCAGAGTAAGATAAAGTAAGTTCTGCTGTCTTTGGTTCACAGTCTGAGGACATGGAAGTCTTTAATGTCTAGTCCAAAGTCTTATGTGGCAGAGACCAGCAGGAGACATGTATTTCTACACTCTTGTATATTTTTCCAGTGTTTGCACTTTTTCCAGTGCTTTATGCTTGTCACACCTGTGTGCTGTAGGCAAGGGATTTCCAGATCCACTCCGTGTTGGTTCAGCTCTGCATTTTCAGATGGAGATAGGTCAGAACAGTTTTGAGTCCCATGGGGGAGAAAATATGCCCTAAGTGTGCCCTGAGAAGATTGAGCCCTTGCAGGGACCAGGACTGTAATCCACAGATGCTGTGCATCTCTGTGTGGCAGGCAGGTGAACTTCAGTGGATCCCCACCCTTGCTGAAAGATGTCAGTCAGGTGAAAAAATGAATGTCAGGTTTAAAAACAGAAGGTTTCCAGAGGCTGATCTTGAAGTCCTGAGCAGGTGTTGCTCTCCTGGAGGTCACACTCTACCCCAACAGATGTTTATCAGCCAAGCCAGTGGGAGCAAGGGCAGCTCTCTATTTGTCCTGAAGCCTCCAGGAGTTTATTTTTTTCGTATTTCAAAGTGAAACTTTCAAAATGTATACATTGCATTTCATGTGTAAATACTGAGGAGAGAACCCAAGTATTCTTGCACCCTGGTACTCTGATATCTCACATATGCCTCTCTTCCATAAAAAAAAAAAAAAAAAAAAGACAAGGCAAGTTTGGTAAATTCTGAATTTTCACAGGGAAAAAGGATTTCAACAGGAAGGCAAACAAACAAAGCTGTTTATTCCTGCTAGCAGGAAGAGCCAGACCCTGGGAAATGATTTGCTTGGTGTTTATAGAGGGACTGTAATGCAGAGCCAGGAGGAGAACAGCACCCCAGCCTGCTACATACCCACAAGGCTACTTTTATTTCTCAGAAAATGATGCATAGGAGCCCCACAGCTATTGCAGTGTGTCTGATGCCAAGAGGTTTTTGTCAGTAATTTGTGACTTGCCAAGATCTGCCAACTGCAGAGATATTCAGGGACTGTAAAAACGCAACAAGCAGCAGTGTCAGGGTTAACTTCGCTTCCTCAGTGGACTGTGTTTTGTCTGGGCTCTGAAACCTAGAGATAAATATGCAAGCTTGCAATCAGCCCTGGGATTTCAGTGTTCCTGGCTGTAATGAGGAACAGAGGTTTCTTTGCTTTATTTTAATGTGATTCCTGGAAGAGGTGACAGTAGCTCCCGGAGGAGCTTAAACCTGCTTGGGCTTGGAGGACAGGGCTGTGCTGGAGCCGGTGTTTGGGCTGCAGTGGGGCAGGATGATGAGTGTGGGATGGAAGGAGATGAACATGAAGCTGTAGGAGGTGAGTGCTGGGATCCAGGGGTGCTGGCACAGCCCTGATTGCTGCACTCTGATGGCTGTTTCATGGCCATCCCTCTCTGGACCCAGTGTGGTTGAGGACACCTGGATGATACCCTGGACTGGGATGAAGGGGGTTGCCCTGTACACTAGCACACCTCATGGCTGTGCCTGAATTTCTCTAGACCACAGTTTGTGAGGTGCCTGGCTGATGAAATAGGCAAATGGCTGTCCAAAACGCCCAGTGCTTTACCAAGGGTCACTCTGTAAATCTGTACCAGAAACTGGAGGAAAAAAATACCAACAAAACCATGCTGTTTGTTTTGTTATGTATATAATTATAATTACATATAACTTCAGCTCCACCAACTATCAAATTAGACTGTACCCCATTTTATATCCAAGTCTCTCAACTCTGGCTGCTGGAGGAGACTCCTGATTTAGGTGGTACCACTGCAGTCAAGGATTTTCCTTGTGTCTGGGTGCCTGGCAGCCCAGTCTGTCCGGCATCCAGAAGTCCGTATCACCTGGAGGGAACCAGATGCTGTTGTGCCACAGTGTTTAATTACCTGAATTTACCTGGGAGTTATTCAGGCATCTTTAGTGCTTCTGGGGAGACCCAAGGTTCCCTCTGGCTCTGCAGACATGAGGAGGACCAGCAGCATCAGTCTGCTGCATGGTGAGGGCGTTGTGCAGTTCAGTCCTGCACCTCACTGGAGGAGGGCAGTGTGTCCCAAATAGCAAAGGGCAGAACAGGGTCTTCAGCATTAGGTGAGCTGGCATGGAGCTGGTAGGAAGAAGAGCTCATCTTCTAGTTGTGCTTTAGGAGATGAATACTCACACTTTCAATTTATACATCCCTGTTTTAGGTTGTTCCAGACCATGCACAGCATAAAATAATGAGTTTCCTGCTCTTCAGTGCCAGCTGTTTTTGTTTCCTGGAGTGTTTCAGCAGCAGTGATTCTGTTTGTTTTCCAGAATGAAATGCTGAATCAAAATAGAGCTTAGAGCAAAGAGATCCTGACGTTGCTTGGCCAGGGTGACCTCAAGCTTGGCAGAGGCAAGAGAGGGAGGGATGAAAGCTTCTGCTGTCCCTGTCTGCTGTCTTTGGGGAAAATCTGCTCATTTGTGATGTGGGATAAGCTGCATGCCATCACCATGGCTTGGAGTGCTATGGACACCACCTGCACTGAGCAGGTTCCCGCCTTGGTGGCTGCTGCTCCTGGCACTGCCAGCACTGCTGGTGGTTGCAGATAAGAGAATGAGGCAGTTTCATAATTGAGGGTAAATCTGTCTGTCTGAAAAGGATGCTCCTGGGTTTCCCTGGGGCTGCCTTGAGTGGGGCCAGTTCTGCACCAGCTGTCTGGACTGGGAAATTGGAGCAGGGCTGTGATTGGTTTTTGAGCCAGAATTCTCCCCTGAGCTCAGCCCTGCCCTGGGTGCTGCAGGGGGCAGGAGTGGGAGCCCCAGCAGTGGTGTAGAGGAGGGAGGAAGGCAGGAGGTCTGGCTGAGCAGGTGTCCTGCTCTCCTTGCCCCATCTGCTGAGACAAGGGGCAAGGGCACTGAGTGGTGGAAACAATGGAAAAGTTGTTTTGAGAAGAAATGGAGCCATAAGGGTCTGCAAGGACAGAGATGAGGAGTATAAGGAGAGATAGAAGGAGACTGGTCGGGGGAGTGGTGGTGGATGGGTGTAGGCAGGAGTTGTCAGGAAGAAATAGCTTAAAGAGGCCCAAAAGGTTAAAGGAGGTGGGAGGAGGAGAAAATGGACAGAGGGATTGTAGAGGAGCTGCAGGGGACAAGGAAAGGCTGCAGCAGCATAGCTGTGACCATCAAAGCCTGTTTCTTGCTAGAATCTGGAACTGTTTCTAATCCCAGAATCTCAGCTCTTTTCTGCCGTCTAGCTGCCAGACCTGTTGAGCATGTCGCTAGCACAGATCCACACAGCAGAGCACAATCCTTTCCTGGGAAGTGTGTGTTCGTTCCTGTGTTAGTTCTCTCCTCTCCCCCGGAGCTGTGCACTCAAAACCGCAGCCTTGCTGCTGAGCCAGGACTGGGAAGACTGCTCCAGCTCCAGCAGATGAACTTGCTTCCACTGATAGTTT
Organism: Corvus cornix cornix; assembly: GCF_000738735.6. Taxonomy (NCBI): domain Eukaryota; kingdom Metazoa; phylum Chordata; class Aves; order Passeriformes; family Corvidae; genus Corvus; species Corvus cornix. Next base: position 5,637,791 of record NC_046335.1, read on the forward strand.
CCTTTGTTTATAAAATGTAGGAAATTGCCTTAAAGCCAGAAACCTTTTCATTTGAAGGATGTCACTAGACAATCAAACTCCCGAAAGTCAGCCAGTGCTGAATTTTTGTGTCTAAAACGTGTCTTTCCTATAGTTCACAGTACAAACTTGCAGGTCACACTTGCAGGTCAGCAAGGATGAAGGCAGAAAAATGTTTCTTGTCCAGCTTGCCCAGCTCAGAGTTCTTAGGTAGTGAGGGGGGAATCCAGGGCCTCAGTTTAGTCCTACACCTGTTTTTACTTGCATTGACTCTGGGTTCTGTATTTCACTTGTGAATGGGAGGTGAAATGGGCAAAACAAATCTTTCAGGGAAAGGGTCCAGTGCTGCATCCTGAAGGGCTGATGACAACTTGCACGTGAGGACCATGGCAGAGAAATCCCTGTGTCCCGTGTTCTGGCTGGAAAATGGCAGTGTGGAAGGGAGTGCTGGAAGGAAGGCAGGGTGCTGTGTGTGGGGAGGACTGCTTAAACCTGTGCAAGGGCTCTTGTGACCATCAAACCACAGGCTGGCTTTCATCTCCTGTCATTTGAGCCTAAATAAATTCCCTCTCGGATAATTTCTTCCCCATTAAAGGCCTGGGAAAAAAGACAAAGAGAGTTACAGGTTTTAGGTGTCTCTCACAGGCTGTTGGAGAAAGTGATTTTCTTCTTTCTCACCCACCTCTGCTTGTTTGTAAATTGAGAGGAGTGGGATGGGAGAGGCCACAGGGAGGCAGGATATGACTTACTGCTACTGCTCTTAGACCTGCTGGAAAGGGCCACCCATTTGGGAGAAAGAAATTGAGGGGTGTCACATTATGGAGCTGCTGAAACCAGTCTGCCCAAGCAGGTGGTAGAGTCCCCATCCCGAGAAGTGCTCAAGAAATAACTGGATGTGGTACTCTGTGCCATGGTTTAGTTGACAATGTGTTTGGTCAAAGGTTGGACTCGAGGATGTTGGAGGTCTTTTCCAACCTTTATGATTCTATGATCCTGAGCCAAGGTAAGCAACACCCTCTCCATGTGGCAGCCAGCATTTTTAAAGCTGTATTTGTCTGAATTTGGGACATCTGCTTTTGATATCCCAGAGATGTATTTCAGAAATGGAGAAATATGTATTGCAGGGTGAAAACCACATTTGGGAGGAGATGGGGAAGGGGGAGAGATCAGGTCTGGCTGTGTTAGCTGCTGGGAAGCTGTTGGGGACAGCTGCATTTCCTGAAGGTGCCACTCCTGGCCTGCAACCCTTAGGAAATCCCTTTGGGAAATCACAATAATCCCCTGGCACTGGGAGGGGAAGAGCACTCATGGTCCCTGCCATCTGCAGAAGTTTCAGGATGGATTGTGCAATCCCCAGCCTGAGCAGTGAGTATTTCCTTGCTGCATTGCCTAGGTGGGGATGTGTTGATGAGAAGAGGTGCTGCTTCTTGGCAGAGCTCTTCCCAATGAGCTGGGAATGCAAGAGGCTGAATTTATTTTTCTTGACAGATGCTTTGCTGCGGCAGTGTCTTACTCAGCCCATGGTGTGTGGGAACCTGCGTGGGAGAGCAACATGGTAAACAACCTGCTTTTTAAGGCTGTTGCAATTAGAGGGCTCGTTAGCAAGCTGCCACTTGGAGAGCTCAAAAGTTCCAGGGTCAGCTGTGTGATCAGAGCTGAGTTTGCTGCCAGACCAGCAGCTGTGGGGTGACCAGTCTACCAGGAGGATCCAGGTGTTGCAGGGTGGTGATTCAGGTGTTGGTCATCCTGCCTGGTGAGCCCCAGTGCACCTCCAGGGTCTGGGGAAAAGCTGAGGCATCTCATGGCAGCAGTTGGAGGCCCCAGTGGGAGAAAAAGGGGAATGTTTAATTTGTCCTGTTGTATTAGCTTTCCCAGTTACCTTGTTCCTGACTAGATTCCAGTTGTGCTTTGGGATACAGTTTGCTTTCTTGTGGAGAGGTGCAGTGCCCTTGGTGAGGAAGGCTTGAGATGTCATTCTAGGGATGGCTGCTGTGTTGAGGAATGTGGTTACTATTTGTGGAGATGCTGCAAAACTTTGGGACGCTATGGACACAAGCTGCTTGTTATTCCCATTTCAGCTGGATTTTGGTTCATCCTGATTTGTGTGTCTTTGTGTTCCGTAAAGACTATTCTCCTGCTCCTCCTTTCTTTAAGATTGATGTTAAACCTGTGTCTCCAGAAAATGACAGTGCCTGAACATAAAGGTGTGAGTTTTAAGCAGATTTAGTTGATTGCCCGACCTTGTATGGACACCCTTGTTTCAATACCAAAGCAACCGACTTCCCCATGCCCCAGAAGGGGGATGTCCCCAGAGCATCCACTTTAAAAATAGCTTTAAACTGCACTTGGTTAAAAATAGGTTTGACTTGGATCTCGTGCTTCCCTGTGTGGGCAGGACCTCCTCAGAGCGAGTTGTGATCCCTGCTATGGAACCACCCACGAGCATGTGAGCTGCTGATGGTTGTGACACGCAGGAGTCCCGAGGGAGGGTTCAGGATCTCCCTGCTTCCAATTCTGCTTTTCTCGAGGATTTTGCACAAGTGGTGGGAGCTTTGACTTACAAATGCTGTCACTTTGTTACTGCTACTTCTGCTCTGCAGCCAGCGGGGTTTGAGACCTTCTAAACCAGAGGGCTTCTGGTGCATGAATTAATCATGGCAAAGATCAAAGTTGCTTTGTTAGTTTTATTTTCCTGTTTTTAATGAATAATGTATTTAAATGGTTTCCTTCCCTAGTAAATCACATCTCAACGTTTTTCTCTTGAGTTTAGTAAGTGGGAAGGACTAACAGGAGGTTTTACAATGGAAATTCGCTTGCCTAAGCACAAGGAAATAGTAATGATTGTAACAGTGAGGGGAGGAGGGAGAGGAATCAGTTTGTTAAGGCTCTAATGAGCCATGCAGTAAGAAGTGTTTTGGGGTTTGGTTTTTTAATTTTTTTGCCTGTTTTTATGTAGGTCAGTGTGACAGGAGTGGGTTATGGAGCAATTGAATGCTGGTAGGTCCGAAATGGCAGGGAGGGGGCTCCATTGTGAGGAGGGAACAGGGGGGCTGAGGTGGCTTTTTGACTGTACTTCTGCTGGAAGACCATGTTCAGCTACAGCCAGAGGGAAGCACCTGTCTGGAATATGACCAGACTAATTTATCTTGCTTTCTGAAACTGTGTCCTGCTGGGTAAGGGACAGATACGAGGTGGCATTCCGGTCACAGTGCCAGTCTGGGGCTCTGATGGCCTCAGTTCAGTGCTCAGGTTTCTCCTGTCTCTCTCAAATCCCTCTTCTAATTTTTAAATAAAATCCTTCTCTCCTGGAATCTCCTCTCTGTGCAAGCTGAGACAGTTCTTTGCCATTGTTGCCCAAGTTTGGTCTCTCTGGCAAACAGATACATCCTGAGGTTTTGCAAATGAATGCACAAACTTGCAGAGATGGAATGGTAAGGTTACTCACTATAAAAATGAGTAGAAAGGCTTTTCCATTCCCATTTTTCAGCCTTGTGCAACATGCTGTGGTGTCTTGCTTTAGAGATGTCAACATCCACAAGCAAATGTCTAAAAACAACTTTTCCTAGGGAAAAAAAAAAACTTTTCCAAGAAAATTCATGGAAGAGCAGATGTGGAAAAGCTGCTCTGTGCATGTCTGAAAACCTCTGTGGCAGTTGGGGTTAAAGTTCTATGCAGAATAACCTGTATGGAGTTCATAACTGGTTGGGAGACTTGAAGAGGCAGCAGAATACTTGTTTTAGAGGTTCTCAAGCTGCCTTCTTCCTGCTCTCTCATGTTCTCACAGAATTTATGCAAACAGATAAAAAGCAGCTGCCTCAGCCCCAGCACTAGGCTGTACCCTTGGCTTTGCAGCCATCTCCCCTCCTGCAGGTGTGGATGCTCCCAGCAGCCCCACACTGGTCACTCCAGCTCTGCAGAGCTGTCCTGCTGCCCTTGGCACTGCTGTAGCCAAGAGACTGAAGAAAACTGAGCCCCTCAAAAGGTGCTTTTCTGTGTTACCTACTGGTACCACCAGAGCTCTGGCATCATTGTGTAATTCTAGAAAGAAGCCTGTGGTGGGCTTTTGTAGCAATAGCTGAACACTGTCATGCTCACCAGTATTGTTGGGTGAACTTCATTGATCCTGTTCTCACTGCTGCCACACTGAAACATCATCCTTCAGCTTCAGTCCTCAGATGCTGTTAATCACTGAGAGCTGAGATGAATTTATGTCCTAGATCTGGCAAGAAAACAAGGAAGATGGATCTGCCCTTCTTCAGCACTTGGACGAGAAACAGAGGCCTCACCTCCAGTGCACAGTTGTGTCTGATGTGATGCAGGGATGATTACATGTTTGCATTTCCAAGACTGCTGATAGTGCTGTTTCACACTCATGAGCGGAAAAAGTGTTTTTTAGATTCAGAGCATCGTTGTTCCTTCTTACTCTTTTGGACAATATTGACAGGCTGGCATCTTAAAAGATGAGCTGCCCATTAGCATGACTCTCTGTGAAGTCCTGGAAGACAGCATAGTGCTGCCAGCCCTAGCCCTAGCTGGCTCTTTCTCTGATCTTCAAATCTTTATCCAGTTTCAGGGCAAAGCAGCAGCTGGATCAAACATAAGTCCCAGTCTGTGTTTGATGTGCCACGTGTTTGCTTTGCAAGGAGCCTCTCCTGGGATCGGAACCAGAGTGCAGAGACCAGATCGTGCACAGACTGGCAAAAGCAACAGAAGGAGCAACTTCTGCTGGGAGAGAAACTCCGTGTGGTTAATGTGATCTTTGTGGAGGTGGCTGTTTTCCACCTGGCTGATTTGTGCATCCAGCTTAATGTTTGAGGGGAACTGAAGAAAAGCTTTGTAATAGGAAAGATTAGGCTTCTACTCTGCAGCACTGTATTAGGGAAGCAGAACAGGAAGAAAGGAAGAAATCCTTCTCCCTTTTCAGAGTCAGGCTGTCAGCTTCTTCTTCAATGGTGTGTTGTGTTTGTAACATTTTAATTAGCAAGGCTTCCCATGGTTTTGACCATCCACAGGATTATGGTGATAAAACTTCTGCTTAAAAGATGGAAAACCTTAGTAAGGGATTTTTGTCATAACTGACATGTTTTCCAGCCAGGGAAGTAAACATCTTGGTTTAGCCTCAGTTTACATTTAGTAGATGTGAGGAAGCCCACTGTTAGGTAAATATTGAGAGAACACCTACATACTGATGCCTGGAGGGGGTGGGGGGCTGAATTCATTAACTTGACCTGATTTATGTATTCTTTTCCTAAAACACCCACTACTACTCACTGTTAGGGCATGGGGTAGATGATCATTTAGCATGATCTGAGATTGTTTTTCAGTGCTGCAGTGCTTGCAGGAGGTGAGGGGTCTCTCAATCCACTGTCTTGATTTTTACAGTCCAGTAAGCTCAGTGGTTGTGTCTCAGTTCAAGGGGAGCTTGCTTGCAGTGCTCCCAGGGAATGATAAGTGTATACTGCTCCTGGTACTGACAAAAAAAGGCTTAATTAAGTTTTTACCTATTAACAGTATTGATTTAAGGCTTTTTACTTTTCTTTTTTGAATATCTTTATTTCTTCCAAAGAAAAATGCCACTGGTGCATATAGGAGTGTAACACTACTAGGAATTGTCATTTGTGAGGAGGTACCTGGCTGACCTTTGCTGTGCTGCTGTTACAGCAGGGGTCGATAGCACAACAGTGAGATTGATTTCCAATAGATGAGACCTGACAAGCTTTAACTACTTGAGTCAAATAGTTCCAAGCACACCACTTCATCCTGCAGCTCTTCCTCTTGTTTTCCTGCTGTAGTTATGCCACCACTGCAAGAGATATACCTGACATAACCCCCTGGAATACAAATTGGGGCAGGGGGGAAAGGGGAGATCTCTGCCCAGGAAGAGCAGGATCAGGTAAGCTCAGGGGGCAGGTGGGATGGTGTTGAAGGCTGCTGAGTGGGTGAGGATGTGCTGGTGCTTGCACATGTCCTCAGATGACTTGGTGGGTTATTTATTCTCTTCTCCTGCTGCATGTATAATTTCCACTGCTATGAACACGTGTTTGGCGGGAGTGGAGAGGAGGGAAAGGGGAAGAGGCTTTTTAGTGTTGAACTTTGTAGTTAAGTTTTGCACATAGGCAGACACAGTAAATACCCCATAGTTACAGATGTCAGAGTTTAGCCACGGATGTGGAAACTCCCTTCACTGAGCAATTACTTGTCTGCTTTTATAGCAGTATTTGGACATTTGAACCATTCATGGTGGTTGTTGCTTTACCAGAGATTAGAGGCTTTTAAAAGCCTGAGTCTGTTTAATGGTCTAGAATGGCTTTGTTTTGTAAAATGCTCTCTGTGCCCAGAAAGAAAATATATGTCCTATAGGAAACTGGCCAGAATGAAAAACATGAGCTGGGAAAATGTCTCTGATGGCTTATATCCTCTGACACCAAAGATGGGAGGCATGAGAGGCTGCTGCATTGCCACCCTGTCACAGAATCACAGACTGGTTTGGGTTGGAAGGGACCTTAAAGATCACCTCATCCAACCCCCTGCCATGGGCAGGGACACCTTCCACCAGACCAGGTTGCTCCAAGCCCCATCCAGCATGGCCTTGAACACTTCTAGGGATGGAGCAGCCACAGCTTCTCTGGGCAACCTGTTCCAGGGTGTCCCCACCCTCACAGGGAAGAATTTCTTCCGAATAACTCATCTAAACCTATTCTCTTTCATTTTGGATCTGTTTCCCCTTGTCCTGTCGCTACATACCCTTGTAAACAGTCCCTCTTCAGATTTGTGGTAGTCTCCCTTCAGGTACTGGAAGGCTGCAATGAGGTCACCCCAGAGCCTCCTCTCCTCCAGGCTGAACAATCCCAAATCTCTTGGCCTTTCCATTAGCAGACTTCAGCGCTGTGTTGATGGATGATTTCTGCCCACAGCCTCTCCCCCAGTGGCACTGGGACATGTTGAACAGATGGGATGGGTGTGAGCTGAGGAACTGCCGTCCTGGTGGTTGGGAGGAAGGAGGTTTTGGCAGCCATGTGTTCCACCATTTCAAAATCACTTGTTGGAGGGCTGAACTTGCCAGCTCCGTGGTGTGGTGTGTGGGATGCATGAGCACCCAAGCCCTGAGACAGGGGGATTTATTCTGTGGGATGTGATGGTATGTGTAGATGCACCAGATCATGTGGCGGATGGTCTCCTGCAGCTACAGCTGGGCTCAGGGTATGGCTGAGGTTGTGCTGGGCTCTCCCTCTCCTTTTCACTTGAGCCAGCACCAGGAAATGGGAAGACTAGTGCCCAAAAGAGTTGATGGCATATGGAAAGTAATCCAGGCCTTCCTGAAACCTGCTTAGTAACACTCAGCTTTGTTGTAATGTAAATTGAGGTGAACACAAGCATGGATGAGGATCACCTGAAAGATGTGCAGTATCAGCAGAACCTTAGTGGGGTCTGACAGCCAAGTAGTGTGAGAAAATGTGAGATTTGAGGAGTGCTTTAAATATGAGTTAGCTTTTAGTAAAGAAAAAACCCCAACTTGTGGCATGTGCTTTAATGAGAGGTGCGTCTGCAAGATAGAGCTGTTGTGCTGTGGGATGTTGATGTCTGGAAAATGGGATGGAGGCTAAGTACAGCTCAGGGGAGAAGGCTTCAGGTTGGCCCTGGATGTGATCCACCAGTGCAGGCAGCATGGAGACTTCCTCTGTTGCCCAAAAAAAACCCACAAGTGCCTGTAATTTTTCGGGTTTTGTGAACTGTTTCAAAATTGCAGTCTGTCTGAAGCTGGGCAAACCACAGGGATGCACAGCAGTGTCCCATTGGTGGCTTTGTAGGCTGTTGTCAAGTGTTCTCTATTCCTGGTGCCAAGGATTGGTTTCCTCTTGCCATGTGTGGTCTGCACTGCATGGGAGAGCACCAGGGAGGTGATTACCCCATGCTGGTCCTTGACGGGAACCGTGACACAACCAGAAGCTGCAGGAGCTAAATTGGGAACATACTCTTTTAAACCTTGCTAAATGGGGGCTTAAAGGGCATCAGCTGTTGGGCTTCTAATGGAGCAGCTGGCATGGAGCAAGCTGGTAACTGGATTGCTTCCTTAGGTGAGTTACTTATGTGCTCACCACGCACTCAAACCCTGTGCTTCCCTTTCCGTGCCTCAGAAATGCTCCTCTACATTCTGAACACCAATACAGGACACTTTGGCACTTGAGGTATTTGGCCCTGATCCAGGAAAAAACACTTAATTGTTTGCTTAAACCTAGATCAAAGAGATGCTCTCTTGAATTTGAAGTTGGGCACATTCTGTAATACTATAAGGAATTTTTTTTTTTTATTCTCACATGAAGTTGCAGGAGGCTCAGGCTCAGCAAAGCAACTGGCTCTTGATCTTCCTTCTTGAGGACCTTTTGGTTGACCTCTTGAGCTTCTTCTCAATCTTGTTTCCTGTGGTAGATAACAAGGCAGTTGAACTTGTGCAGTGATGGTTGAACGTTTGAAAGGAATATTAAACCTCCGCAAATCAGATCTCACTTCTGGAGATCAAAATGACATCTTGTGTGTGGGAAAGAGGCAAATTATCTCCCAGCTGCAGAGTTCCTCCATCTTGCTGTCATGTGTTTCTGGTTGCCCACTGACAGAGGCAGGATGCTGAATTAGGTGGACCAATGTTCTGATTCAGTCTGGCAATTCCTGTGATCCCTGAGTCCTGTTGACCTCAGTGGGAATTAAACACATGTTTAAGCACTTCCCTACAAAGGCAGGCTCTTCTGCACCAGTCTCTGTCCAGCTGCTTGGAGCTCTGCACCGAAGAAGGAAGGTTTCTGTTAAGTGCTTGGATCAGTCTTACCACATCCTTTTTCTTGTTGTGTGTAAATGGGAAAATCCTAATTTATCGCATGCAATTCCATTTAAAAAATAAATGCAGGCTGTCCTAAAGTCAAGCTGTGCTCTGTGTCACAGTGACGCTGTCGGGTAGGAGGTTTCCATCAGTGCCTGTGGAAGGGACACATGCACGGATGTCTGGGAGAACACAGCAGAAAAAAAACCCCTTCAGCTTTATGGCTGGCTTTGCTTCTAAACCTGTAGCAAGAGTACCAAGAGGAATACATCCTGTGGCTCACAACCCCTTGAAGTGGCTGGGCTCAGTACTGACAGGATGGTTTCCCTTATCTTGACTCCTACAAAGAGGACCGGGAAATACTCCTGTGATGTGGGATTCCTACATTTCAGGCCTTGATCAGGTTGACAGCTTTTCCTCTATTTCCACCACCCCCCTCCCCCCAGTGGTTAATCAGCAAAGCCAGTTGAAAGCAGGGAATTGCTCTGCCCCCTTTTTGTGGGAAGATAAGTGGGATGGTGACAGCTGTGTTTGGGTCCAGCTGCCAGTCCAGCGCTCCGGGAGTTTACAGACCTGTCCCTTCCTGTGGCATTATATCCATGCAGAGGGCTTGGCAAGAGCTGGCTTTTGTCTTACATTCAGTCCATGCTCAAAACAAGAGTCCTGAATACAGAACATTGGTGCACAGTCACCTCTGGCAGACTCCACTGCGTCCCCCCCACCAAATGCCCTTGTTTTCAGGGCCTTTACTTTGCAAAGTAACTAACTTGAAAACCGAAAATTTCATTTCTTTCTTCTGAGGCAAGTGTGCCCCAGATGATGCTTTGATCTGGGAAAGCTCAGCTGAGTCTGACCAGGTTTGTCTGAGGATCCCAGAGACCAGCTGGCTGGAATATGCAATTTGGATGGCTGCTGCCAAATGTGAATGGCTTTCTTGATCTAGAGCTCAGTTCTGCCTTTTAAGACACTTGTTTTGTGTAAGTTGAGCTTTGCTAGGAAATTGTTATATGGCTGAACTAAACTCAGTAAAAAGATTAAATTATATTGGTAGGTAATTGAATTGTGATATTAAATTGCACCAGAGGAGGTTTAGACTGGGCATTAGGAAGCATTTCTCTAACAAGATGTGGTTCAGACATTGGAACAGGCTTCCTAGACAGGTGGTCAATGCCCCCAGCCTGTCATGTTTAAGAAGCATTTGAACAATGCTCTTAAAATATATTAACTTTTGGTCCATTCTGAAGTGGTCAGACTGTTGGACTAGACAATTATGTTAGGTCCCTTTCAACTGAAATAGTCTACTCTGTTCTAAAATTAAATTAAATTTTGGGACAAGTCAGATTTGAATGCCAGCAGTTCCTGGGTCCCTGCTTTCCAGAACTATCAAATATTATCTAACCTTTGGAAAATGAACCCTTTAAAGAAAGCTGAATGTGGCACATATCAAAAAACTGATCATCATTGAAAAAGTAGCCTATATTTTTTTTAACCAGTACAGGAAGTATTGGAAGTATGTGAAAATGCTGCTAATAGTGATAAAGAAATGTAGCATGAGAATACCAAAGGTGGATGAACACTGTTCACAAAGCAAGGCACTGCTTTCACTCAGCAACGTGGTGCTAGTCAGTTGGTTACATGTAGTCGTGTTTTTCAGGAGTTATTGTCCAAAAAGCTGTGAGTTATGACAACTCATTAGCCTTGAACTTCTGGTCCATTTACAGCTCGTGAGTTAATAGTTTAATGGCATGTCTCAACATGGGAAGGTGTGAGAGGAAGGGGAAAATTTTTCTAGATGAAAAATGTAATTTTGAGCTAAAGGGGACATTGCAATTAAGTTCTGTACCTGTCCCAGATGCCGTCCTCGTTCTAGACCACGGTCCCCTGACTTCTAAACCAGGGGTGTAATTGTGATTTTGAAAGCGTTTTATCCTAGAATCATAGAATGGTTTGTATTGCAAGAGACCTTAAATATCGTCTAATTCCGATCTCCTGCCATGGACAGGGACACCTTCCACTAGACCAGCTTGCTCCGAGCCCCATCCAACCTGGCCTGGAGCACTTCCAGGAATGGGGCATCCACAGCTTCTCTGGGAAACCTGTGCCAGGGCCTCACCACCCTCACAGTCATTAATTTCTTTAAAATATCCAATCTAAACCTACTATCTTTCACGGGGAAGCCATTCCCCCTTGTCCTGTCACTCCATGGCCTTGTCAAAAGTCCCTCTCCAGCTCTCTTGCAACCCCCTTCAGGCACTGGAAGGGGCTCTAAGGTGTCTCCAGAGCCATCTCTTCTCCAGGCTGAATAGTCCCAGCTCTCCCAGCCTGTCTCCACAGCAGAGGGGCTCCAGCCCTGGCATCATCTCCATGGCTATCTCTGGCCACGTCCTCCTTAGGTTGGGGGCCCAAACCGAATGCCATAGCAAAACCAGGAGTGATAATTGTGTGTGATGATCCTAATGTTTCGTTGTCCTTTTTTCTCCTTCTCCCCCCTGCACAGGGACTCTGCAGAGGGATCGGATCTTTAAGAACCTCACTCGGAAGCGCCAGCGGGCGATGCGAAGGCGGGTGCACCAGGTGAACGGGCACAAGTTCATGGCCACCTACCTGCGACAGCCCACGTACTGCTCTCACTGCAGGGAGTTCATCTGGTAAGAACAGCTCAAACACCCTGTCACAGAGCTCCCCAGTCTTCTGTGTTCTGGGGACAAGGCACCCCCAGTCCTGAATCAGTCACTTAGGTCTTTACCCAGGGCCTCCGATGTGATGCCTCTTGGCCAGTCAGGTTTGGCAGGTTACATTTATGCTGCAAACTGGAGTCTGCTGCAGAGAAGCCAGAGGTGATATGTATCTTGGGTGCTGGAAGCAAACTGAGTTGGTGTGGGGATGGGGCAGTGTCCCTCCCTTGTAACCACAGATGTTATTTCAAGGGAGAAAAAAGTAACGAGGCAACCTGAAGAAAGACCCCACTCACTGCAGTGGAGCATTGAGATTACACTGAGAAAAAACCAGTTGCTTGAAAGTTTAAAGAAAATTCCTGACAACAGAAAAGCCATCAGAGAGGTGTGAGGTGATGCACGTGGAGGAGTGGGCAGAGCAGGGAGAAAACATAGATATGTCTCAAAAGAACATGGAGTGGGAGAGATAATAAGAGGGTGTGGGCTGTTGGGATCAGTCTAATGTGTGTGGTGTGTGTTGTAATGAAGTTGAGGTATTTGAGAAATGAGAGTGAGGGGGAATATGGGGAATACAAGGCATATTGACAGCCTGCCCTGTGAGCCATGGCCTGTCCAGTGCTTTCCTGTGCCCTCACACCCCTGTGCTGGGTTGCACCACTACTGCTGGGCAGCTCTACCATGGGATCTGATAATTTGGGATCCTCCTGCATTTTGGCTCTGTCTTCTGTAATCAATCTGCAAGATGACTTGTCTTTCTGCCATTAAATTGTGTCTGTGTTTTCTCTTGGCCAGGGGCGTGTTTGGGAAGCAGGGATACCAGTGCCAAGGTAAGGTGCTCCTTTCCTGCATGGTGTGTGTGTGTGTGGGGGGAGATGTGCTGTTCTGGGAGTGCTTTCCTGGTCTGCTGGGATATCCTGCAGCTGTGAGCTGCTCTGGAGTCACCACTCCTCTTCCTCCCCAGGCAGCCAGGCCTGTGCTTTTGAGCCTCTGTCAGGTTTGTGTGGCTGCAGGAGCAGCCTCTGACATTCCTGCCCAAACAGGTTGTCCGGTTGCTGTTTCATCCTGTGCAAGTCCACTGAGTTGCTGGCTACATGCAACACCCAGCCAGGCTTGAGGCACCCTAGGGTCCCTTCAGGACAGTGCCCAGCTGGTATTGGGACACAAAGTGACCTGCTGGAATGGCCACCCTCTCCCTTTCTCTCCCTATGAAGTTCAACAAAGTAGAATTAGGGAGTTTGTGACTTCGTGGGCTGGCACAGCACTTCTGCCTGAGCACATGGTTTGGCTGACTGGCTGTAGAGATGCCTGTGGTGCTTGTTTGCATTTAATTATTGTTCTGCCTTTCCCCTTTATTTTTTCCTTTCCCTTTTTCCCAGAATTACCTGCTTCATGGTCATTCAATATAGCCTAACACAGCCTGTTCCTGTTCAGTGTAATAGGGCACTGGTGTCCTCCTGTGAAAGAAAGCTGCGTGTGAACAAAAACCACTCTTCCCTGGATAATTATTTCAGCAGCATTTTTTGAGTAGTTTGAGAAGCTACACTGTTTTTTCTGTGCCCATCACCCATATTTGATATAGGCAGCTGTTCTCTAGGCTGTGTGAATGATCCAGTGCAGAATTTCTGTTGCAGTAGGTTGAAGATACATCTCCAGATCTGTTGTTAATTCCAAGCCACTGATTATTTTTCACATCTTTACGGTGTCCTGATGATGCAGCTGAGCCTTAAGGAGCCCAGCTGGTGGGTTGATGTGTTCTGAGTCTTCCAAGGGCTCTTTTCAGCGTGCCTCTTCTATTTCCTAGTGTGCACCTGTGTTGTACACAAGCGCTGCCATCACCTCATTGTCACAGCTTGCACGTGCCAAAACAATACTAACAAGAACGATCTCAAGGTAAAGTCACGTTGGTTATTTTGGGTCATCATACTTTGGGGCTGTCTGGGTTGCTGGGTTTGTCCTGTAGCAGAATTTACTCTATGTTACCTTTATTCATGGGTTTAAAAGTGAGAAAAAAGTGATAGATACCTGCATAAAGGCCATGCAATGTCATCTGGTTTTTCTTCTGTCGATGCCATTAGCTGTTTGGACTAGCACATCGTGTAGGAAATCAGGATATCTTCATTGGAAAACATCAAAAAGTAGCAAATCCACTGGTTTTCTTGGTAATTTTCTTGCATGATTAACTGTGGTGCAATCAAAATTTGGTGCCCCGTGCTTAATGTGGATTTCTCTGGCCAACCACTGGTCTTTGTTTTGCCTCTTTTTTCTTTTCTGGTTTCCTGAAGGGCCCATTTAGTTGTTGCTCCACACCTTGCTCTGTGAAATACATTGTAATAAAGAGCCCTTGCATAACTCGTATTTCTGAAGGTTTTCTTTCGTGTTAGTTTTGGCTGTGTTTGATGGGAGTAACATCCCTGCCTAACACTGCCCTGTGCCTTGCATGTCTCATTTCTGAACTGGAAATGGCTCAATAACTGTTTGAGGAAAAATCAAATCAAATCTATTTATTCACGAGGCAGCTCTGTGTTTTGTGGCATGCAATCACCTTTTGTTATTTCTTGCCTCCAAACTGCTGAGCTGAACTCCTTAAAATGACCCCTTGACAAGCCAGATGAAAATAAGTTAAGAAGCCTAAGGGTAAAGTGCAAGTTAAACAGTGAATGTCCTCACCCTTCCCTCGGGATTATGAAGGTTATATAGCACATTTAAACGACTTTAAAAGAAGGCAGAAGTGAGGAGGCACCACTCACCTTAAATTTCTTGTTCCAGTCACACCCCTGACTTTTCTTTAATAGAGTTATGGGTTCCGCCTCAGCTTTCCAGGATCTGCATCTGACTTTGAGAAACAAAGTCAAAAGTGTTGAATTTGCTAAATGAGGACTGGTTTCTTCAGCCATTGGAACATTTTTTTAAAGGTGTCCTTGGGATCTAAATGATATGCAATTGGGAAAGAACAAGGTTAAAAAGGGGATGATTGCAAGTGATAGAGTGAAATGTGTGCCTGAAAGGCTGTTAATTACAAGGAGGGTGAGAAGAGGAATGAGAATTTTAGGAGGAGCTGTGAAAGCAATTCTATATTAAAATTAATAAAATCAACAGTTTGACCTAAAGTTACATGTTTTTGCACATAGTATGCAAGTCAAAGATGTCATAACGGTGGGATTAAAAAAGCTGTAGCTCACACTGCAGTGGGATTGGTTTGTTTTGAGGTAATCTAATTCTAACTTGTCTTTAAGAGTTTAAAATTGGCTAGGCAGCCATTATTTTAAAGTCTGCTTTTCCAGGTAGTCTGGAAAAGCAAGGAAAAGCTGGCCCACAGCAGGTGAGGCTCTTAATTCAGTATTCACTTGCAGTAAACCTCAGTGAGGTGATGGATCAGGACATTTTCTGACTTGAAATTATCATCTTAGGTTTGCACTTAAATGCCTGTATGTAAATGAACACCAGCTTATATATGTGTATTTGAATTTTAAACCTGTGCTTTCCTTTTGGTGCCTCAGGTGACTGAACAGAGGTTTGGGATCAACATTCCTCATAAATTCAGCGTCCACAACTACAAAGTCCCAACATTCTGTGACCACTGCGGGTCCTTGCTCTGGGGGATCATGCGACAGGGTCTACAGTGTAAAAGTGAGCAGCTTCTCACTGTTGCCTTTTCACAAAATACATTTATTTTTAGACTCTTGATGCCCCATGTGAGCTTGATTTGTGCAACCTTCAGGAGAAAGCTGAGTGATGAACGTTCTTCTTTGTTAAGAGTTAAAAAAAAGGCAGATCTCCTTTTTAATCTCTGGCTGCCAGAAGGACTCTACTCAGCACTCTCAGTACAGCTTTGTTTAACTTGCATTATTAAAAGTATTCTGCTTCCTGCGTTCGTATTTTCCGTTTACCTGAAGGTTTTTGCTCAGCTGGTGAGATAAGGCAGTGAAAAGGCATCCGAGGGGAAAAAAAGGTCATTGCTTTAGGCTGACTGCTAAGCCTGTTAATTGATGACTAAGCATGTCCTGGTGTTACATTTTTGTTGCCGTGATCCAGACTGTAAAATCCTTGCCTTCGCCTCCCACAAGAGGGTGTGTGTGTGCCCATGAGTTAGAGCAAGAATGACTTTTGTTTCCCACTGAACACTGTCTTTAAAATTAGATACACGAAAATGGAGGGGATGTTTGTTGTGAATTCTATGGCATTATAAATACTAATTGTACTTACAGGCATAGCTGCAATGGTAGTTATGTACCTCAAAAATACATGCTTATGAAAAGCTTTAGGCAATGTGGCATCCTGCCTCGAGACTTTGGGGTCTGTTGCTGGTTTTCAGGAGTTTGTTCTCTTTTACAAGAGTTCTAATTTTTACTTCTACTTAGATCAGTGGCAAAAATCCCTCTAGTGTAAAGATACAGAGTAGATCCAGATGGGTGTATTTCCTGAAGTGGGATTACTAAATTGTTTCTCAGCAGCAAACCCCTCCAAGTTATTTTAATTGTTCCTTTGCTTTTACTTTCCATTGCCCCTGTCAGTCTGTAAAATGAACGTCCACATTCGATGCCAAGCAAACGTTGCTCCAAACTGTGGGGTGAACTCAGCAGAGCTTGCAAAAACCTTGGCCTGCATGGGTCTGCAACCGGGAAGCATTTCCCCAAATTCGGTGAGTCTTTTATTTTTTTTCTTCTCTATTTAAAACATTTACAACTGAATCTTCATATGGGTGCAGGAGAGGGCAGAGGCTTCCCATAGGACAGATAGTGTTGGGTGGTGGACTGCAGGAATAGGTCTGTGGCTTGTGGCAAAGGCCTCACCTGGAAAATGGATGTTTGATGTCCAGGCTTTCATCTCTAGGTGTTCCTTTGCTCTGTGCTTATGTTTCACAGTGCTGTGACTATTCAACACTCTTCCATGTGCTTATCACAAATGAGAGCAGAATAAGACCCCCTGACTAATTAAAAATCAGTATAATTCATGACATGCATTTTTTATTTTAGTGCAAGCACAAATGCTGTCTGCATGTGTGGTGTATGATAGAGCAGAAGAGCTCAAGAAGAAACCTAGTTCTCTTCCCAGCTTTGTCACTTTTTCTGTGTGATTTTGGGGAGCCCATTTCACTCTTCACTACATCCCTAGCCAAAATTTGTGGTCCCTGTCAACGCAACAAAAAGAAAATATTAAAACCCAAACCATAATTTCCAGACTTGGTAAATATTCTCATACAATTAGCCATTGATCTACCACATCATGCTGTATCAACCTAGCAGGCTTATTAGGCTGTGGTGCCCCTTTTGATTTCAGTTGGTTTATAGCAAACTCTTACCTCTGCTCTTCTCCCTGTAGCAGTTCAGGGGGACAGTTATCCTGGGAGTTACAGGGAAATCCCCTACTCCCTTCTCTGTTCTGCAAAAATCAGCACTTGTTAATGCTTGTTGTTGCATCATGTGCACATCAAAAGGAGATGAAAACAGAAAAAAAAATAAAAATCTGTGCTTGGTGTTTAACGATCTCTTCTTGTTATTTGTGAGCTAAAGAGTCTAGGAAATGTTTGGACTGTGCTGTATGGACAGCCCTGAATGGCTTTAGGCTGAACGAGGGTGGATTTAGATAATATGTTAGGAAGAAATCCTTTGCTGTGGGGCTGGTGAGGCCCTGCCACTGGTTGCCCAGAGAAGCTGTGGATGCCCCATCCCTGGAAGTGTTCAAGGTCAGGTTGGATGGGGTTTTGAGCAAGCTGGTCTAGTGAAAGGTGTCCCTGCATGTTAGGGATTTGGAACTAAATGCTCTTGAAGGTTCATTCCAACACAAACCATTCTGTGCCTCTGTGGCTGCTCTTGGTTCCTTGCCCATGGTGACGAGTCTCCTGTGCAGGAGGAACTTTGCTGTACACCAAAGTAGTCACAAGATGGAGCTCATGAAGTCCGTGTGACTTCGTTTAGACCAGTAAACTGAATAGAAGTGCTCGTTTGTATGCACATGCATACCTGGAGAGCTGTGAGCAGAGGGCACTGGAGGTTGGCTTGATCTTTGTGTACTTCAAAATTACGAGCTCTGGAAATGTGTGCTAATACTGGTACAACTCCTGAGTATGCAGCACCTCACTGCTGGCATGGGAATGAACAGCTTTCCATTGAATTTGGAGCAGTGGAGGAAACCAGCAGCCCAGATGTGGAAAAGAAACATGTTTTGAAGTTGGGATCCCACTGAACTGGGCTTTGAGTAAGAGTCTAAAAATCACGTAGAAACCTAAGAAATTCAGATGAAATTCTCTGCCAGGGTTTGAGATCTCACCAGCACTTTGCCTATTGCAGAATTTATGCGGTCCTCCTTACTTTCCTGGTAAATAGAAGACTTGGATTCCCCCACTCATTCTCTTTTTTTTTGTGGGGAGTGAGGATGGAGAGAGTCAACCTTGCCTCTCAACTCTTGGGGATGGTCCTGTGCCGGGCCTGGAGTTGGGCTCGATGATCCTTGTGGGTCCCTTCCAACTCAGCTTGTTCTGTGATGATCTGTCATGTGCTGGGCAGTGGGTTTACAACCTGAAACGCCCAGGTCACCAGAGCTGGTGTTGACATGTCAGCACAGCCCTGAGCAGTGCCAGCTTTGGCCAGCCACATGTGGCAGCTGTGTGATGCTACCAGCCCACTTTCTGTCCCAGTAGCCGTAAAGTGCCCCAGAACAGGCCCCAAATGCCGTGGTTGGTGCGTTGATCACCTGTGAGCACCTCTGAGGAAGAAGTACAATTTCTACACAGACTGACGCTTCTTTGCTTTCTTCCACAGAAACTGGTTTCGAGATCTTCATTGAAACATCAAGGAAAAGGCAGCCTGAAGGATGGCAACAACATTAGTGAAAGTTCAGCAAGCAAACTTGGGATCAAAGACTTAACCTTCCTTCGTGTATTGGGAAAGGGAAGCTTTGGAAAGGTGAGAATTATTCGTGGCTATTTTGTGTGAAACCACATTCCTTATTTAAGAAGCCCCAAGGTAGGTGAAGTGATTTCAT
This sequence comes from Corvus cornix cornix, assembly GCF_000738735.6. Taxonomy (NCBI): domain Eukaryota; kingdom Metazoa; phylum Chordata; class Aves; order Passeriformes; family Corvidae; genus Corvus; species Corvus cornix. The sequence goes on from NC_046335.1 coordinate 5,656,277, forward strand.
AACATGAAATCACTTCACAGGCTGTCCGGTGGTACTCCAGAGCAAGTACTAAGCAGTACTTCCTTTGTGCAACAAGGTTGGTTACAGAGAACAAGGAGAAAAAGGAAGAGAAAGAAAGCTGACAGCAAAGTGAGGAATTGGATATCACAGAAAAGAAGTTAGTACCTGAAGGAACAGCTGCATGCCAGGGCCTATACCAGGAGCTGCAAGTGTGTGTGTTAACGCTCGTTTGGGCAGTATTTTTTGGAGCATGTAAAGACTTTTCCTTTAAAGGCAACAAGGCAGTGGTTTCAAATGTGGTGAGATGGGGGTTTTGCTTCTCTGCCATGAAGCTGATGTGAAAGAGTGTGTTTGAGTTTTAAATCTGAGGAGGGAGGTGGGATGAGTGTCCCTGCCCAGGCAGTGTGTGCTGGCACAGTGGGTGACCTTTGTCAGCCAGCCGTGTGCCAGACAGGAGCAGCGTGTGTGGGTATTTCTGTCCAGAGCAGCCTGCTGCAGGCAGTAGTGTGTGTCATTGATTATACACTGATGCCCATGCTCACAGGCTGACTCACTTTGGTCCACAAGCCTGGTCATGAGATAACTGACCTTTATAGCCTGGGAAGGTGTGAGAGGCTCTGTGCTGCTCAGAGGGCTCAACCCTTGCCATTCACACTCGCTTTTGGTTTAGGTGATGCTTGCCAAGATGAAAGAGAGTGGGCAGCTCTATGCAGTGAAGGTGCTGAAGAAGGATGTCATTCTGCAGGATGACGATGTTGAGTGCACCATGACCGAGAAACGCATCCTCTCCTTAGCAAGGAACCACCCCTTCCTCACCAAGCTCTACTGTTGCTTCCAGACTCCTGTAAGTATAGCCCAGGCAGAGGCCAGCCTTCCTCCTGACACTGGCTGGCATGAGGAACCCTGTTGTGTGTTTGGCTGCTGACCTGTTACAAATGTCCACTTCAGACCCAGGAGAAGCCTCTCTGCTTGAGGATGAACAGAGCACTCTGCTATATTCCACCTCTAACATCTGCTGGGCATTTGGCAAACAAAATCCTGGCTTTTTCTAAGCTCCCTAGCAAATTGGTAAGGCACAAAGCCTTTCTTTGTGTCTTCCCTAGAAACATCTCTGTTCCATTGAATGTTTCCAAGTGCAAATGTCTACACATCTGTAGTGTCCTCTGGTTGCTCTGGGATCTCAGGCTCTGCTCTGTTGCTGCCTGAATTTTTAGCTGGACTGTATTTGCATTGAGTTTTCTGCAAACTTAAAGATTTGTACTTGGAACCAGAGGTTCCTGTCTCTGCCAGCCTTTGTAGACTGCTCAGAAATGAATGAAAGATCCTTCTGGGGTTCCTGGAAAGGTCTGCCTGACATGGGTGGACACTGAGTCAGATCTGTGTACAGTTGGTATTTCTTTTTGTGTAGGGAAGACAAATTGGCAGCATTGCTGTCCCTTGTGCCCTGTGTACCTCAGTGGAGGACAGCACGTGGGCTGAGTGCCTGGCTGGGAGCCTCATTTGGTGTGAGCTGGTGGCTGGAAGCCTCTTGCTGGTGTGGGTGGTGGAGGGGGGAGTGTCTGAGATGGAGGCAGTGGCCACAAGGTGAATTTGGGAGTCCCTCAGCTAAGCTTTTATTAGGACCAAAGCATTTTCTGCAGTGTAGATCTTCAAAACTGCCTGGGCTCTTTTCCAGTTGCATTTTTTTCTTTGCTATGGGGCAGTAGAGCTTGTTTTCCTCTTACAAGAGGCAGGAGAAACTTGCCCTTTTAATTGTAGCTTTTCTCCTCCTACATAAACCCAAAATACTTCAAAAAAAAAAAACCAAACAAAAAAAAGCAGACAAATGTATTCAGCCACCCACCCATTTCTCTTTTCACTGGGGTGATGCAACAGCCAGCTCTGGAGGTGAAGAACTGTGCTCATTTAGGGTGGAGCCCTTGGGTAGACTCACATAATTGAAATTGAATGGTTTGTGTTGGGTTTTATTAATACACAGCTCACGTGGTTCACAGAGCAGCTGTGCTGTATAGCAGAAATGAAACTTACAGCTCACCGTTGTCACTAGTAACCAAGGAAACTTTTATTTCATGGTATTTCAAGTTGTAATGACTTTCCTGAAGTATTGGAAATGTTCAGTATTGATGTGTTCTGTTTGAGGTCAAATGTGGGTTTTGCCACTCGTTGCTATGGCCTTTGCTATGGCTTTGCTGACTGAATTTGCAGTGTAGATGTGAAAACAGCAAATGTGCTCCTGAGCTGTGTAGAGTGTTTCCCTTGAACTTGGGGAAGACTCAAGGTCACTGTGTGAGCGCTGTTTGTCATGTTCAAAAAAAATTGAACGCAATCTGCTGTGGGTGCAGGCAGAGTCTTCTGGACTGGTGAAGTAATTGCAGAGTCTTTTGCAAAGAGGAAGAAAAGGGGAGAACTCAGCTTGTTTAGACTAGCAAATTGTAGGTAAAAAGAGGATCTGATCGATGTCTGCAGATGTCAAACACTGAGGAGGGAAACAAAGCTGTCAAGATGCTGGCTAAGATTAAAGGAGTCTAGACTGGCCATGGGTACAGTTAGACTGGAAATTAAAAGGAGGTTGCTAAACAGTAGAGCAGCCTGGAACAGGAATTTCTGGACCAGCTTGTCGTCAGAGGAGCAGAGGGAAGAACCCCTCAGCCCTTGGTGCCCTGAGCACAGAGCTGGTCAGTCCTTGAAATGGTACCAAGGGAGTGGTGCTTGTATAGCAGGACCCTGCTATTTCCAGTCTTTCCTGGGTTCCTCTTTTACTTGAATCCCACTTTGCTTCATTGTCTGGATTGTCTGTAACAGAAAACCACTTCCCCTCTGATGATAAACAACACCAAAAAGGGAAGTGTTTGCAAAAAAAGTGTAGATGATTCATAACATCTTTTGCCCATGGTCTGCACTCAGTGACACCCACTTCAATCCAGAATAACCAGATTTAAATTGCTTACAAAAGCACAATTAAACCCCTTTGCTATAGTAGAGAAATGATTGCAACCCCAGGGTATTCACTGGACCCAATCCTTCCACGAGGTCTTAACCAGGCTGATACAAACTTGGGATTTCTGTTTATTTTTTGTATGGCATGGGGATATCCCCTCCATTAACAAGACCTTGGCAGAAAAAGATATATATATATTTATATATTTATATATATTTATATATATATATATATAAACCATTATATATATAAAAAGAGTAACCACTTGTTCAAAATGTCATCCTGCAGCCATATTTAAAAAGCTATGGACTGGGGGCACGGTAGCACAAATACCCAGTTTGCAATTACATGGAAACCACATCACATGTATCACAGTTACAGCCCAGACTCTTAAAATGTGGTATTAATGGTTCATGTTATAAAAAACAAAGCACAGCTCCCGGCTGCCATGGAGATCCTGGATACATAATGACCTATGTTATTACTGCCTTTAGTAATTTTTCAAGAACTAGCTGTTTTGAGGCCTCCTACCGTTTGTCAAGGCCAAGTCAGAGCCTGATCCCATAGGTCAGGACAAGCTGGGACTGACTGGCAGAGCAGTAGCCCAGCTGGAGGGCAGACAGAGCTTATGGTAGGTGCCAGGCTCAGTATGAGCCAGCAGTGAAGCCCCATGGAACGTGAGCTAAATTATGGACTGGGCTGCTTCAGGAGCTCAGGAGAGTCATTATCCCTTCTTCCCGGCACTGGCGAGGCTGCACCTAGAACAGGGGTGTCCAGTTATGGCCTCACCTCTCCCAGTTCAAGAAGAAATCATGGAAGCTCAAAAGGAAGGCTCTTGGAAGTGCCTGAGATGCTGCTGCAGTTTGAGGACAGCGCACTCATGGGTTCTGAGGATTTGGCTGGATCCAGAGCAGATTGAATTCTGGTTCTTTTATAATATCCCACCCAAACCAGCAAACTCTTCCCCTGGCTTAAGGAGCCTGAGGGTGACTTTAACAGCCTGGGACATGTCTGTTCTGCACGCTGTGATGTCATCTGGTGCCAGGAATGCACCATTCTTCCAGGGATGCCCATCCCTGGAAGTGTTCAAGGCCAGGCTGGATGAAGCTCAGAGCAGCCTCGTCTAGTGAAAGGTGTCCCTGTACAAGAGAGGAGGGTTGTAACTAGATGACCTTTAGCATCTCTTCCAACCCAAACCATTCTGTGATTCTATGATTAGCTGAGCAGGCACAAGTACCCGAAACAGCAATGCATTACCCGAGTTCATCTATACTGCTGCTGCTTCTGCTTGCCTGTTTTAGAGCTGGCTGAGGTTTTTCTGAGCTTACGTTAGCCACTGACGGTTTTCAGAAAGGTTTTCTGTTCTCTTGTGCTGCCTCTGTGCTCAGTGTGACCCTGCTTTAGTCTCAGCTGCAGCGTAAGTGATGCCTGCCAGCAAGGGTGGCTTTGTTTGCCCAGGGTGGGCTGAGGCTGCCTGACCTCCTCGCTCCATCAGGGCTGAATCCTGCAGCCACTAGGTGGTAGGAGCTGCAAGGGCTAGCTCTGCCTGGTGTGGGTCACACTTTTCAGAGCCTAAAGATGAAATAGCAGCAGCTCAGCAGGCTGGCAGAGGCTGGATGTAGCCATCTGTGTGCCCAGCACTGGGCTAGGCAGTTTTGGACTTGCACCTCCGGATTCCTTTCCTGTGAAAGGCAAGGAAAGAGTCCAACTGCTCCATTGCAGGGGGGTAATTAAAGTCCTGCTCCAGCTGCATCTGTGGGAGGTCTTCCTTGCTCACCATATCTCTGTTTTTTAAAATTTTAAACTTTTTTTTAATTGAAGGCCTTGCCTTGGGAGCTTTCCACCTTGCCTAAGCCATTTAACTCTGCTTTTTTCTAGGGCCTTAGAATAATTCTTTAGTGTCAGAGAGGATTATGCTTCCTCTCCAGTAATCTGTGAGTTGCTGACAGGTGCTGGGACCTGAGGATAATCACAGATCCTGAATTAGGGGTCACAAGCACCAAAAAGTGTTTGTTTCCTTTTACCTGACACTGGTGTCATCCAACACTTCAACAGTACTGTCCTAGAAGGGGTGAAAGAGGCTATATATATAAATAAATAAGTCAGGAATGTGATCCTGGGGAATGTGAATCCTGGAATGTTTTAATTAAAATCAGCTTGCGGTAAGTAGGTCCTGTCTTCTTTGGGGTTTAGGAGCCATCCTTCCTGCACAGGTGGTTTGCTTTTAAATCCTTTTGTCTCCACTCATATGCATGAGAATGAAGAGGGCTGGGAGAGATCAGCTTCCCATGCAAATAGTGTCGAATAGCTTCTGGGTTTTATGTTTATTGCCCTTATCCCTTTTCTCATAACCAAAGAGTCCTTCCAGGGGACTGTCCCCCAGGCGATGCTGTTCCCAGCACTGTCCCCGTCAGCCAGCCTGATCGTTATATGGATTTGCTTTCCCTCTGGCTCTGCTGACAGTTGCTGAGGCTCAGAGCATGCCCCTATTGTTCCAAAAATAGTGGGACACGAGAACTTGGCAGAGGGATGTGATTTTTCTATAACGAGCATCCTTCAAGATAATAATGAGCAGGGTGCTATTTAAGCCAGGCGGGACTGGCCTGGGACTCCAGGACAGTATAATCATGGAACTGGTCCCATTTTACAAGGACAGCCTGCTGTTTGGCATGCAGTTTTTTTGTCCCCTTTACTGGCTGCAGGCTGATCAACATGGAAGAGGAAGGTTTCTCCACATCTCCACTGGCTCTTGGGACACTCAGGCAGTTCTGCCAGGGTCAGCGTGGGCATCTTGTCAAGGGTCACCTAATTGTTTAGAGAGATGAGCCTGTATTTCACCTCCCAGAAGTGTTAGAGCTGACCTGGAGCCTTCAACAGGGACATCATTTTCAAGTGAGGGCCCACGAGCCAAAGTGGTGGGACTGAGAGGTGGCAGCTCACCCACCCCTTGCCCCCAGGTGCCACAAGGGAGGCCTAAGTGCCCTTGTTTGTCCAGGGGAGTCCTCAGTCATGGTCCCTCCAGGGGATCGTCAGCATCAGCCTGGTTGTCCACCAGTGACTCTAGTGTCACCAGGTGGGTAGAGCACAGGGCAGAGCACGATGTGCTGGAGGTGAGGGAGGCTGGAGTGGCAGTGACAGCTTTGCTGGGGCTCTGGGAGATGAGGAAGTGCCCTGACACAGACTTTGGAGTGTGCTGGTGGGCATTCAGGAATTAGTGAGGCCTCTTTGATGTTCTCTTTGCAAGGCACTGAGAAGGAGCAGAGAGGATGGCTTTGATCCACTCCCAGGCTCTGAACCCCCAGCATTCCCTCTGTGGCATGTCGTGGAGGCACAACTCTGTGCATGCATTCACGTGACAGCCAAATACACATCTTGGATGCTTTTCTGCAAGCACTGAGACTTCTATTCTTGAGAGTTGAGACCCATGTTAGCCCCAAACCACTCTGCTGGAAGGCTCTGCAAGTAAGGCTTGAAGGAGCTTGAGTTATGCTTTACCTGGGGTGGTGGGTTGGTTTTTGGGGTTTTTTTGACAAGGAGGTACAGGGGAATTTCCTCTCCCACCTTCACTCGCCAGTGCAATTCCTGCAGGTGTGTGCACCGCGGTGCCCTCATGTTGGCTTTGTGACCACAGCAGGGACAGCCAATTTCTGCTTTCCTCTGGCTCTCGTCCCGTCTAGCACAGCATAAAAGCAGGCTGGCCAAAAGTGCATCTTTCTGTGGTTTGACAGTGTTCACATCCACCAAAAACCCCTGATGTGTTTGCTGGCACACTGGTTCCAGTTGTCAGTGAACCAGACGTGCCAGGCCTCCGCAGCCTGCTCGGAAAGGCTCTGCTTTTTCTGATGTGTGCAGTGACACCTTGCAGTGGTGACTTTGTTGCAGGAACATTCGAGGCTGGGGTTTTTTTGCAGGCAGGAGGTGAAACAAGATCAGACTGACATTTCTGACTCTAATCTGTGAACTTTGCTGGGCGTCCACACTTGGGCTGCACACTGAGGTGATGTGAGCTGAGGTGAAAACATGAGCTGGAGGGTTGGAAGGGTCAGCTGCCATCGTCGTGTCGTAGTTCCCCAGAGTAACTTTCTGACCCCAGATGGTTGAGGGACTTTGGATATTTGCATTTTCATGAAGCTGAAATAAATGCCTGTCTCCATCTGCAGTGGCTTAGGGGAGAGAGTGTAGCTTGGACAAGTCATCAAGCTCAGTGCAAGGGTAGCCAAGTGTGTTGCCTATGGTTAGCCACAGTATGTGAAACTAGTATTTTTTGGCCTTAAAATCAAGGAAGTTGCAGCATAAAAGGGGATCAAAATGGAAGCAGCTCTGAAGCAGCCTGAGCAAGCAGGTGCCAGTCAGTATTGAGGAGGAAGAGGAGGAAAAAACAAAGGCAATCTAAGCTCATAGAAGAGGTAACTAACTGAGGTGTGAGCCAGTGGTGCTTTAGCTCTCAGTCTCTTTGAATCCATATTGCTTTCCAGGTGCTGTTTAAGGTGAGAAGGTGATTTACACACCCTCACAGCAAGCTGTTTCCAAGTGGCTTTGGGGGTGTTTTGGCACTCTTAATTTTTGTGAAGACCTTTGGCTGAGCTCATAGAGGTCTCTAGCCTTCCCTAGCCCTGCCTGAGCCAGCAGATAGTGCAGAGCTCAGTATTTTGTAAAATGGGAAGAGCTATTGCAGGTTGGTCACTCTAAACTGAAAACACCAATTTCAGTAGCCTTTTTGAACTGAAGGGTGTAAAAAAAGCATGGTATTTATAGGGTTATTCTCTTCTGAGACACCAAGATGCGAGCAGCCAGCTGAGGGGTGCAGATGTCCTATAAATCTTTGATTAACAGGTAATGTCTACAGTCATACACTCGAGTTCCTTACTTCTCAATTTATTCCCCTCTAAGTTCAGCCAGTCCTTTGAATTTTTTTAATCTTTCAGGTGGGAAGAAGTGTTTATGTAGTTTTCTGTACCATTTTAAAAGGTCTGGAGGGGAAGATTTTGTTTTGCTTCTTCTTTCAATTTGTTTTTTATCCTTGTAATATCTTATTTTAATGATGCTCCAAGTGTCCTTTTTTTTAGTTGGGATTAAAAAAACAGACTTTTTTTTCACATAATTGGTTGACTTACCTGAGTTTTGATTTTTTTTTTTTCTAATTCGGGTCTGGTCTTGTTTCAAATGGAACACACACAGGTGAACAAGATAATGATCATCCTTTTGCACATACGCTGTGTGAAAGTTTCTAGTGAAAAGATGAGCTAATAGTGTAATGCTGCTGTGAATTAGGCTGTCTTGCAGGGAGGGGATGAGGAGGAAGGATGTGTGTATGGTTCACTTGAATACCCCAGAAGAAGCATTGTTCCAGACAAATGACTGAATTTGCCTGTTACAAAAACTCTCCAGCATATGAGCTTGAAATTTCAGCCAAGTGGTTAAGAAAATAGGGACAGGAATTTGGAGGATACAGTCAGATTTGGGGTTTTTGTTTAGTTTTGGGGTTTTTTTTCCCTGGGGCAAGTGGGAACCCACAACTCCCCTCAGCTAGCCCTGGTTTGTGGTTGTTGTTGAGCGCCTCTGGAATGAGCTCAGCGTTGATGCTGCACTGTGCACCCGGGTGCCAGGGCTGCCTTTACCCTGAGGGACCCTGCAGATTTTATTTATGCAAATGGCAAGAGCCAATTTATGATTCTCTGGGCAATGTGTATGTGCCTTGTTGCAGTGGCCCCACAGGGAGCCTCATGGTGCCCACTGTCAGCAGCGTCAGAGAGCAGAGCGTGGTGGGGTGATAACCAAGGATAACTGCCCCATTTATGTGGTTGTGACAGTGGCTGGTGACTATGAAAGGAGCTAAAAACGAGCCTGGAGTAGGGAAGTGACCTGAGATTCTCAGAACTGTGTTCACCAGCTGCCCAGCCTGGAGGAGACACCGCATGCAGCTTATGCCCATTCTGAGTTGGCCTAATTTTCACTGCACCTCCTTCTAGCTTGAAAAACCACGCAAAACCAGCAGAAGAAAGAAACCTTCCCCTTCTCAGCCTTTCAGCTGCATCACACAGTGATCCCCTCATCTGGGTAGCCTCAGGGCTGGATGTGCTGTCTGTGGCTTGGTTCCCTGAGGCAGAAGTGGTTCCTGGGGCTGGCGGGCACTTCCACGGCCACTGAAGCAGGGAGGAAGAACAGCCCACAGAGCAGCCCTGCTTGGCAAGCAAATGGCTGTAAAACCTGCTGCCTCTCTGCTTGGGAGTCCTGGGCCATGCCATGGCCATCACCTATAATGTCAATGGGCTTCCAGCTGAGCCAGCACGGGGCAGAGGTGTTCCTTGATGTAGTTGCTGTGATTTGAAATCAAAGGGCCAAATCTTTACCTGACATCAGTCACTGCCTTGCTCCGTTGCAGTCAGGCCAGAGTGGCTTTGTCTGGAAATTTGGGGCTGAGCTCATTAGATCTGCTCCTGTGCTCACACACGTGTTTGTAAAAGAGTTGTTGTCATGACTGCTTCATGGTGAGCCTGTTCACAGGACACCTGTGATCCTCCCTGGATTTGAAACCATGTGTAAGGCCCCTGGACATCTGCCTTCCTTAACCCCCAGAGCTAGGAGCAGCAGGCAGCTCATGAGGGTGCTACCTTGGTTCAGGGGCAGGATACTGGGGGGAAGCATTCCCAACAGGAATTCATAGAATCTATGGATTCTGTGAGGGGCTGGGTATGAAATCATAGAATCATAGAATATGCTGAGTTGGAAGGGACCCAATCAGGATCATTGAGTCCAACTCCTGGCCCTGCACAGAACAGCTCTATGCCTGAGAGCATTGTCCACACCCTCCTTGAGCTCTGCCAGGCTTGGTGCCCTGGGGAGCCTGTTCCAGTGTCCAGACACCCTCTGGGTGAAGACACTTTTCCTAATAGCCAACCTAAACCTCCCGTGACAAAACTTCAGGCCATTCCCTTGCATCCTGTCACTAGGCACCAGAGAAGAGATCAGAGCCTGCCCCTCTGCTTCCCTTCATGAAGATGTTGAAGACCACAGTGGGGGAGGGGAAGCATTTCCAGCAGGAATTCATAGAATCTGTGGAGGGCTGGGTATGGAGGACAAGCATTTCCTCACAGAGCAGCATCTAAGAGTGGGGCATGGCTGTGTTAGTCCTACAAAGATAAATACTCAGTTACAAACCTGTTTATTATTCCTCCTTCAGATCCTATGCTTTGCAGTGCCTTGACCCAGATACAGATGGCCACTTGCACTGCTGGGGAGTTGGACATGTGGCTTTCTGGAGCCCAGTACTGAGAAATCACGGTTTATTTGCTCGCTCCCAGCAAGACCTAGGGCAGATTTGCTTTGTGTGGGGGTTGTGGACCACGAAGGGAGAACATTGGGAACACTGAGAGAGCCTGCCAGCTCTTGTAATTATCTTGTAATAATTTGCTTGCACGCTCCCTAAGCCCTGCTACTCTTTTTGGAAACAATAAAGTTTCTCTGGGAAGCAGTGACACAGCTGTCTCTGTTTGGGGATGATTTGGAAAGCCTGCCTTCTGCTCTGCAAAGCATTAACTGCCAAAACAGGGAAAAATGACTGTTTTCTTGGGGAGACCCTTTGGCTTCAGTGAACTCAGATTGAACCCAAAGCTGATTTTCTAAGGAGTTGTGTGCATGAATTATTTCCAAAAAGATGAAATGCAAACTAAGTGGAATTCCTGAGCCAGGCTGATTTTTCAGGGGGGTAAATTGGACCCTTGTGATTGGAGATAAGGTCCCAAGTGTCTTCAGAGATCTTTGGTCTTGTGTGGGTTGTACATGGACATCAGCTATGAGTAGAAGAGGGTAGAAGTTGGCCATCACACTGGAGGGAAAGGATGCTCTTTTAATAAAACCTGGATATTTTTTCTTCCCCTGTGATGACAAAGAGGGAAGGGTATGAGGATCCAAAACAGCTTGTAGAGCTGGTGAGGACAAAGGGCTTAAGTGATGCTTGAGATGGTTTTCAGTGTTTGCAAGGGGCAGTAACCAGTGTGTGGATTGTCCTTCTTGGTGGCTTTTGCAGTCAGGGACTTTCTTCAAGCCCCACAAAACCCCCTAAGACAATGAAAGAATATTATGGGTATTTACAGGTACTGTCAACCACTGCTGTGCTTCCAACAGCCTTTGCCCTGCTAATAAGTGAGCAAATAGGGATGGAAAACTGAAATTAAAAAAATAATTTTTTTTTTAAAGCCAAGAAAAATAAAAGAGGCAGCTCTCTTGCATGAAAATTGATAGGATTAATCTCTAGGTGTAGTCCAGCCTTGAAATTAACCTGCCTGGTCCCATGGATTTTGTTTCCTTCAAGTGTTTCTTTAATTTACAGTAACAATTGCTCTGAGACTTTATTCATCTTGATCCCAGTCCAGGAATGGTGCAATGTGATTTCCTCCTGCGGCTGCCACTTGCTGCAAAGCCTTTCATGTCACTGTTTCCTGTTGACTCAAATGCTCCTTTCTTACCACGTCAAACAGAGATACCAGATCAGGGAGACTTCTGGGCAAAGCACAATAGAAAAATACACATGTGAGGAGTTCAGCACTGGGCCCTGTCGAAAAACAATTCAACTGCTCCTTATTCTCACTGGTGGTCCCCAAGAAAGGAGACACATAACTGACTCTTAAGTCAGGTCAAATTTGCAAGTGTCTGAACTATCTGCTGTTTTAAGATTTACTTTTCCTGGCCCCTTTTAAGGTTATTTACTCAGTCTTACTCTTCCAGCTGCAAATTGCCTTCTTTCTTTTTTTCTTCTTTCCTCTTTTTTTCCCTTCCTCTTTTTCCCTCTTTATTCTCCCCTGTTTCCCCTGCCCTTCCCTGCCTCTCCCTCCTTCTCTTCCTCTCTTTTCTTTTCACTGCCCTCCTCTTCTCTTTTCCTTCCCCCCCCTTCCTTTCCCACCTCTTTTTTTTTTTTTTTAATAGGACACTACTGGTTATTTTTTTTCTTAATGATTCTTGGAGGAGTGGTTGGTCTTTGCAGCTTAGCAAGCTGATGGTCTTCCTTAAGAGTAAAAATGGGAGGCCTTGCCTGGCTTTTAGATGCTTTTCCCCAAAGGATGGTCATTAGTGCTCATTTTCCTAATGCTTGTTTCCAGGCATGTAGCAGACCAATGCACAAATGCTGCATTATAAACCAGTTGTAGTACCCATCCTGCTCTTTTCTTCAGCAGCCCCATGGGCTTTCTAAGTGTTAGGAAAGTGGGCAGACAATAAGCTGGACTTCTTTAAAATTAAATTTAAAAAAAAAAGTTTTAAAAGTTGAGTAACCCATAGTTCTGTATTTATGCTTGACCAGTGAAATGAGCCCATGGGTGGGTGTGACTGTATAACACATGTGGTTATGCTTGCTCAGGTTTGCAATTAGTCTGAAGCAAGAGCAGTTTTTAGCAAAAAGCTGCTAATTCCATGGCAGCAGTGATATGAATTTCAAAATCAGCTGTTTTGGTGCTCACCTGAACATTTGAGAAAGAAGTAGTGTCTTCCTGTAAGCATCATAGTGGAGACGAGTACAACCAGAAGTCTGAGGTGGGCTGTGGAGTTTTGCCTGCTCTGGAGAAGCTGGACATAGATGTTTTAAGATAGGAAGAGTTAATTTTGTTTCCCTGAAGGTCACCTTTAAGGAAAGAATAGAAAATCCATGTGTGTTCACCTAAGTGCATGCATGTTTATACAGGCATATGTATCACATAAATACGCACACGCCATCCCTCACCAGGCTGCTGGGAAATTAAATTGCTTCCTGTTGGGGATCTGGCAAGAGGGATTTCTTTTTTAAGTATGGGCTTGAGGAGATGCCTGGACAAGCTGGGCTAGATAAGTGTGTGTCATGTGGAGAGATCAGCAAGGAAGGAGGTGGGAAAGAATAACAAGGAGATGTAAAAGCCAGCCTGACTGGCGCGGCAGAGGTGATGCCTGTGCTGCAGCTGGAGGAACAGGCAGGCACAGGACAGCCAGACTGAGCTTAACCAGTTGCAGTGAAGATGTGGCATTACAGGGCTGATGTGGGCTGAAGAGCCAAGGCTGCTGGTGGGTTTGCACATCCATGCTGCTCTGGCTCAGACTGCTGCTGCAGACAAGCCAGCTCGGGTGTCTTTCGGTGCCCTCTAATAAAGACAGAGTGAAACAATGAGGTGGTGTTGTTTATATGGACTGGAGATAGCATTCAACACATGGCCTTGGTGCTGCAGTAGTGTTGTGAGAGTGCTGGGAGCAATGGTGAGGCTGCACCTCAAATTCTGGGTTCAGTTTTGGGAGCCTCACTGCAGGAAGGACATTGAGGTGCTGAGTGTGTCCAGGGAATGACAGTGGAGCGTGGTAGGGGTCTGGAGCACAAGATGAGGAGCAACTGGGGGTGCTCAGCCTGGAGGAGAGGAGGCTCAGGGGGAAGCTTCTCGCTCTCTACGACTCCCTGAGAGGCGGGCGCAGCCAGGTGGAGGTCGGGCTCTGCTCCCAGGGAACAAGGGACAGGACAAGAGGAAATGGTCTGAAGTTGCACCAGGGAGAGTTTAGGTTGGATATTAGGAACAATTTCTTCACTGAAAGGATGGTCAAGCTGCCTGGAACAGTCTGCCCAGGGCAGTGGTGGAGTCCCCATCCCTGGAGGTATTTGAAAGACATGTAGATGTGTGGCACTTGGGGACATGGTTTAGTGGTGGGCTTGGCCAGAGTTGGGTTAGTGGTTGATGGTCTCTAAAGGCCTTTTCCAACTCAAATGATTCTATGATTTAATGATCTTTACCTTCTGGAAGGAGCCCAGAAGGAGCTTCATGGCAGAGCCCAGGTTGGCTATGCGAAGCAAACTGTCCTCATGTGTCACAAGCCATTTGCTTTCCTGCTCATTTCCATTGAGAAATGAGGGAATTTCTGGTTGTTTTTCTTCTGCTGTGTGCATCTCAAGATGTTAATACCAGTAGTCATTTCAAGCTGGCTGACTGCCAGAAAGTGGAGCATGACAATGCTTATCCTCTTAAACTTAGAGAGGGTTTAAAGGTAGCTTGTAGATAATTAACATCAGACCTGGGAAGGGGCTTGTGGGAAAGAAAGTCATGTACTACCATTAAAAGCCTGACTGGTCTCAGTTGAATTCTATGCCTGTTTTCCAATCTGCTTGTTCCTGCTACTCAGAGAAAAACTGAAACAACAAATACTGAAAGTCCTGAAACAATTGCTAAAAGAAATTTTTGAACTAGACTGCAACAATTTCGGGGTTTATTTTTGTGCCAAATCTCTCTGTGTCCTTCCTCTCACAGTCAAGTGAACACATGTGAAAGCCCTACTCACTGTTGAGCACACAGCTTAAGCGAGTGCCTCCCTATCTGCAGGCTTTTGCAAAAGCCAGAACAAAGCCAAAAAAGAAACCTCAGAGACTAACAGCTGTGCTTAATGAACTGAACTTTATCAAACAGGTTGCTTTTCTGCTCAGCAGAAATTTTATTTACACTTCATCCTTATCAGTTCCTCTACTGCCCAGAGACCTCTGCAGAGGTCTCTGTGCAGGTTATCTGCATAGAATCATTTCCTAATCAGAGGAAAGCTGGAACATGAGGGCCCAAAAAGCAGCTGCCATGCAAGTGTATGGCAGGAAATCCCATCCTGGAAAACAGCCCACACTCTCCAGAAATAATGTTGGGATATCCTCGAGACAATGTTGTGGTGAAGCTGCATTCTGATTATGTATGTTGTGTTATGGAGCAGCTTTTCCCAGAGGTCTGAGATGTTTACTAGGGAGTCAGTGATTTTTTGCAGATTCCTCTCGTGCCACTGAGCTCAGAGAGTACTGATGAAGGGCTATCATTCCCTGCTGATTCAGGCTAAGGGTAATTCAGGGAAACCCAATGGGAGTTGCTTAGTGATGAGAACATACTTACTGACGTGCCCAATCCACATATGAACAGGAATTGATTTCACAACTGGGGTCAAAACTTCTGGGAGGAGTGCAGGGCAAGGAGGTACTAACAGATCTTCCTAGTATTGACTTGATTTTCCCTGAAAAAAATCAGCCTTTCCCCCCACACACAGTCTCATGTTTACTTAATCTGTTTTTGTTTGAGAGATAATTGTTTTACTAAGACTTTTCTAAGCCTGGCCAAGGATGTGATTAATGCTGTTCATGTTTGTTGTGGTTGCCTGTGTGTAGGATCGCCTGTTCTTTGTCATGGAGTTTGTCAATGGCGGGGACTTGATGTTCCACATCCAGAAGTCGCGGCGCTTCGACGAAGATCGGGCCCGGTTCTACGCTGCAGAAATTATTTCAGCCCTCATGTTTCTCCATGAAAGAGGCATCATTTACCGGTGAGCTCTGCATTCATTGCTTCCCTTTGTCTGAACCCCACAGCTGAGATGAGAGCTGGAGTTCTCTGCTTGAATAAAGAAGTGTCACTTGCTGCCCGCCAGGAACAAATTGTCAGCTGGGATAACAGTACCTCCACATTCCTTCTGCACATTGGCCAAGGTGCACCACTTTCCAGGAGGGAGTGAGATTTCTGGGCAGGCATTAAATTAAACCTTCCCAGATTTTCTGGGAGGTGAATGTAAGGATCTGTTGCTTTTGCCACAATGTGCCATGTTATTTCAGGACTAATGCGTACTGGTCACACCAAGGCCTCTGCTTCCCTGTTTAAACCCTATCTATTTCACATACCTATTCAGTGCCACTCATCTCAGCCACTAAAAGTCTTTTCATTCCTGCCATGGTCCTACAGCAGGAGTTTTTCCTTCCTGTCCATGTCTGGCATCTTTGTGTTTGGAACAGGATGGGAGCATCATTGCCTCCATGTGTCAGCCTCCGCTCCAAGTCTCAAGGCTGTTCTCAGGAAGCTGCTTCCCATACATAGTTCTCCTTTGTTATTTGTCATTTTTCTGTACTCACGGGGTCACTTTAGTTATATTTTTTCCTTTCTGTGCTGCTGAACTGCTCCCCTGTCAGCTCAAGCATAAAGGCATAGAGCAGCCAGCATGGATCAGAGCCAGGCTGCTGTGCAGAACCGTCCCTGGCCAGCATGACCATTTGACCAGCATCCTCCCTTATGCCCCAGGGGCACAGCAGGGCCTCTTCTGGGATGGAGGAGGACAGCTGGAGCAGAGAGGTGTCATCACTGCCACAGTCTGGTTGTACAGAAAGGTTTCTTTCTGCCATACTTCACAGAACACCTCTGGCATCCTTGTGCCCAAAGCACTGGGGAGGAGGAGCAGACAGTTGTTCTCTTTGGAATGCTGTTACCTGGAATCCAGCAGCAAAGCACGCATTTTTGAGCATGATCTGCTGTAGCCCTGCTCAGTCCCACTTGCAGCATGCCAGTACTGCAAAGAATAATGTCAATTCTCTTTTGCTGCTTGGTTACAGTTGTACTGCTGGGATCCAGAGCTGGGTGCAGGATGAGACCAGTCCCAATCCCGTCCAGCTCTGTTAGTGCCATTTCTGTGCGTTGGGTCACACGCTGTCTGATTTGGGACTTTACATAGTTTAAGCCAGGAAGTAGGGCATCCTCCCATGATAGATAAACCCAGGTTTGAACTCACTAAAACCAGAACAGCTGAGGGCTGAAGTGGCCAAAGGGCTGGGGGCTGTGCGAGGGGCACTTTCCTATCTGATGGTGAGATGGTAGGATCAGTCAAGCAAAGGCAGCTTCTCTGTCTCTTCCTACCTTTATCTCCAGTAAGAAACAGATGGTCAGGTGAGGACACAGAATAGTAAAATATTTTTAAGTATGAACTCATGTGAAATATATGGCACAGTGAAATAGAGGAGTGTCATTTTGATATTCTCCATGTCCTGAGAGCCTGAAGATGACTAATGATATACCCTATGTATCAAGCTCCTAAAGCACAGTGATTGTCTGTATGGAATAGCAAATCTCCTTACTCTACAGCTGGATTTCAGTCTAATTCTTCCCTTGTGAATAATGCCAGCCGCTGAGGAAAGACCCTGCCAGATAATTACGCAAATGACATTACCCTTAAAATAGTGACATCCAGTAGTTATTGTCAATCATTCAGCAGCAAAACTGGGTCTGTGTATAATGTAATGCCATGTGCTTACAGCTTGTCCTGTCTGCCCCAGCCTGCTGCCTGTCACAGGGCAGGAGTAACTGATCCCTCTGGGTTTTGGCCCTCTTCGAGTGCTGCTGTATTTCATGATAGAAACTGGAGAAGTAATTGAAAAGCTCCTCGAACAACTGCACAGGCTTTGATCTTGTTAAGAAACTGGTTAAGCTGTGGAGTCAGCTTCAGCTGCATGGGGCAGATCTGCAGGGGGGTGACTTGGTTTCTTGTAATTAGTTGGGGTTCTGGAAGATGTAAGAGGAGAGAGCTGTTGGCTGGGGCTGTACTGAGCTGAGGTTGCTTCTGTGGGGTCACAAACACCAGGCTCTGGGAGAGTGTGCAGGATGGAATCACTGCACTTGTGTAAGAGAGTTCGGATCAGATCTTAGGATCAGAATGTGAGTGCTTGCTTAGGAAGCCGGGAGCAGGGGGCAGAGACACCAGAAATAGCCTGACCAGAAAGGGTTTTGCCACAAGCTCTTCAAGGTGTCTCTTCTTTCTGGATTTCAAGGGTGAGTGGAGGAAAAGAGCTCCTAGAATACTCTGCGTCATTTGTTTTTCTTCTGGGCTTGACTTAATAATGCTGTGTTTTTCCTTGCTCCCTTCAAGATTAAGCAGTTCAGGAAAGAATCTGCATTTACCAGTGCAGTGAGTGTTCTCCTGGTAAGTCAAGTTGCATTTGCCACAAGCACTGCCAAAAGCTGAGTTTTCTCTTCTTTGAAATGCCAGAGAGATTTGAGAGACAGCACTGAAAGTTCATCAAGAAGTAGCTGAAACTTGTCATTGTGGCCTGGGAGGATGGTGCTGGTGGCTGCTAAAATCAGGTGTTCACTGATTCCTTTTTCAGCCACACACAAGCAATTTGAAATAGCTATAGTGCAGTATTTTTGCAATTGCTACTGTAAATCCCTGAGAATGGGGTTCCTGAGGCAGATGATTCATTTTGGTTATAGGTGACTTTTAATGTTAAAACTGGGGTTACAGCTGGATTGGTGCCCTCATGGGATGGTTTTCATGATTCAGCTGGAATTTTCAGTGAGTTTATGCCTCATTTTGAGGAAACTCCTTTTTTGTTACTAAACTGTGGCCAGAATAGGAGTCCCATAAACATACATTGTATGTATTTGGGGCTCTTTAAAGAGAGATTTCAGTTTCAAAAACCTTTATTTTTTTTCTCTTCATTTGCAGCACTACAAAGGAGAGATAACTTTCTGGCCTTATCAAGGAAAGGTCTCTGTCTTGCCCTGAGCTGAGGTTTAGCTGTCAACTTAGCAGCACCTATTTATAGTTGCTTCCTGAAAAAAAAAACCCAGCAAGTACAGTGGGGTTCCTTATCCCATCATACAGGGGGAATGCATCCAGACATGAAAACAATCTCTTTACATGTCACATCACAGTGTATTGTGCACCCCTGACCACAGAGGAGTAGGACAAGGACATACTTGGGATCAGCTTATGCTGGTTGTTGCCAGGAAAACATTAGGTAATAATCGTGGTTATTGTAAATAAAATCTTTGCTCACAGGGTGATATTTGTGCACTGCTGCTTTCACCAGGATTATTTCTGAAGGAAATGACTGTCCTGGGTTCTGTTGCAGATAGGTAGGTTGGTTTGTCATTTTTTCTAATGGCTGTATGTGCTGTTTTTCTTGAGGCAGCTTTTGCAGACTTTCACTTTACAGTTCAGCAGTTCCCAGGGTAGGGGAAGCATATTTTGGCTTCTGTGCATGCCAGAAACAAAACAAAGCAGTGTATCTGAGCAGAATTAGGCTGCACAGTGGCTTACTCAGTGCGAGGGAGCTGGTCCACTCACAGCCTGCTAAAATGCAGAGGGATAGTGGATGATTATAAGGGTTTATTTCAAAAGCAGGGCATTTTCTTCTGTGTAGCACTACTGTAAAAATGGCTGGTCTGCCCTGCTGCCCTCAAATTCAAACCTTGTTGTAGGCTGATGTACAGCTTTGGGAGTGGATGGATCCACATGCCAAGGTCACCTACTTGTGTATTGAGGGCAAAGGCGAATATTTCCTTAAATTTGGTTGTTGTGGAGTTGGATTTTTTTGGAGGAGGGGGCTTTGAGGTTTACAGTAAGATTACAGTAAGACCTTTCTAAAGGCAACATAAAGCAGTCAGCCCAGCCTAGTGGTATGGCCTTAACTTTTAAGACAAACTTTTCTCTCTCTCTGCAAATGTGTCTCGCTAGTAGGATGCCTGGGCTGAGAGGCTCACTCTTGAGAACACACCTCCACTACCTGCAGAGGTGATACAGCGTGCAGGACACTGATACACAGTGTCAGCTGTGCACCCTGTACTTTAGTGGTTTTGCCAGCCTGAGGTGTGGAGTTGGACAACAAAGACACCTCCATGCCCCATCTCACTGCTGGCATAGAGGCAGATAAATCCTTAAGGCTACCCATGGTGTAACCAGGACCCAGAGGAGCTGAAAGGCTGGGGAGAAGGACTGGTTACTGGGTATCTGAAGAACCTTGTTTTTATCCTGAGGGCTTGTGCTGATCAGCTCATTCCAGTGCCTTTGTGACTGTATTGATGTTTCTAATGCAGCCGACCCATCTGGAGATGTTGGGGGCCTGCTGGTGCCTTATCACACCTCTGGATGTGGGATGGTGTGCAAAGAATCCCTGTGCTCTGGTGTGTAGGTCCTGTGACTCAGTGGTGTTTAATAGGATGCATGGTCCCTTTGGAAGGCAAAAGATAATTCCACACTTACCCAGATAAAGAACATGGTCTGGCCCTGGGGCTGAACTCCAGCTCTTGGGGAAAATAAGAAGAGCATGTTAACAGGCAGTGTTTACTCCTCTGTGTGTTACCTGAGAGCATCTCCTTTGTGTGTGGGGTACTCCTTATGACAGGGGAAAACTTCATCCTCTGGGATCTGGACAGATTGCTGGATACTGTCCAGGTCTCTGAAATCATCACCTTTCCTTAGTGGAGGAGACCCATGAGGTCTGCCGAGCTGTGTGTCTCATGGCTGTTGGCTTTTATAGGGAATGGCCTCTTTGCAACAGGTTAATTCCCTGCCAATTCAGACAATGAGCCTGTGACACTTGAAGGAAGCTTTACATAAGGCTTTTATGGAGACCAGTTTTGCTGGAAAGACTCCTGCTAACTGAAACAACACTAAGGTTTCTTTCAGCAAAATCAATTAAAAATTATGTGCTGAAAACAGAAGCTGAATGCCTTTCCTAATTACATACAGCCACTGTTAACAGAGCAACTTTTATTAGTGTGCTGTTTGCTTTTTCCATGGGTCAAGACAGTGTAGACACGGGATTCCTCATGTTCACTCTGTTGTTTTTAGTTGTTTTTTTTTTTTTCCTGGCAACTGGTGATTTTGTTTATTCTCATCTCATGCCCTTTTTCACATCTTGAGCCAGATCTTGTTTCCCCTGAAGTCAAGGGGCTTTCCTCAGGGAGGTAAATGAGCAGTTGAACTGGATCTGTGACTGATAGCAGCAGTGCTCTGCAGGGCAAACTGGCTGGGTGGGGGACTATCCAGGGATTACTGATGGTTTGTTTAGGTGCTGTGCATAGGTTTGTTTTCTTGGCAAATAAAGATAAGCCTTTGGTTCAATGAGGTGTTTTTAAGCTTTTCTGAAAGAGAAAGACCTTATAGCAGCCTGGACACCTGATAGCAGCCTTCTAATATCTAAGAGGGGTCTACAAGAAGGCTGGAGAGATACTCTTTGCAAGCGTATGCAGTGATAAGATGTGGGGGAATGGCCTTAAGCTGAAGAAGGGTAGGTTTAGATTGGATATTAGGAAGAAATTCTTTACTGTGAGGGTGCTGAGGCCCTGGCACAGGTTGCCCAGAAGCTGGGGATGCCCTATTCCTGGAAGTGTTCAAGGCCAGGTTGGACAGGGAGGGTGTCCTGCCTGTGGCAGTGGGGGTTGGAATGAGATTATCTTTAAGGTCCCTTCCAACCCAACTGTTTTATTGTTCAGTGAAAGTTTTTGCTTGAATGTGCTACAGTCGATGCCTCTATAGGTAATCTTTGCTGATTTGATGTATTTTATGCCTCTCTTCCCCATGGGTTCGGCTTTGTGGGCAGAGTTGTTTGCATCTGAGGAAAGGGTGGGAAACAACTCAGCTAGTGCCAAAATGGGTGTGAGTCTCCATAACCTCAGCTGTGGGATCTGCTTGCTGTCACTTCAAGAACTCTGTTTGGGAGAGTTCCGAGGCTCAGTGCTGTGTGGGATTGGGGCCCTGAAGACCAGAGAGGATATATGTAAGCAGAGCAAAATGAAGGATATGCTGTGTTCTGAGAGCAGCAGAAGGGATGAAATATAAGCTGATTATCTGGTGAATGAGTGAAGCAAATCAGCTAAAAGCTGCAAACTGGCACAGAACAGCATACCAGCAGTCCCATCCCTACAACAACTGCTTAGTGCAGAAGAGGAATTTTCATGCTGGAGTCTCTGGAAATGCTTCATTCAGCTTTAGAAAACATGAAGGGATGGCTCTGAGGGTCAGGAGTGTGGTGATGTCTGTGGCTATCTTATCTGCTAGTCAACAGCTCATGTAGACTGATTTTCCCTTCTAGACAGTGCATCTTCGACATAGTTTTCCACTCAGATGTGGTTGTTGCATGCTTGTGAGATGGGCTCTTTGACAGCCTCTGGCATGCAGTGCTTAAAGGGTTGTTTCTCTGCACTTGATCAAATGGAAAGTGCAGAGAGAGAAAAACCCCAGCCTCTCACGTTTCCGTGTCATGTTTAATCAGTCAGAGTGCAGGACAGTTTAGTCCTGATTTACAGTTATGCTTACGAAGAGCAGTCCTGTTTTGAGATCCACATATCAGATCTCTGTGCCCCATTGACTCCACTGTATATCGTCTGTGAACTTTGGTGGAACTTTCCACATGACTAAGGACTACTGAATAGCCTACAGAAGTTGTTGGCTCTGCCAGTGTCTACTTTTCCTTTATGGTTATTTAAAGGGATTGATTTGAAACCTGCAAACCCTGCACATAATGAGTTTGTATAAATCATTAAAAAACCCAGCTCCAAGGGGCCTCAAGAGTTTGTGTAGTTCATCCACCTGCCTCAAGGCTGGAGAACCTTTACCTGAACACAAGTCTCTCATACTTTCCCTCTTTTTTGGTGTAGCTGCTACATTTGCATATAAAAACTTGTGAACTCTTAAAGGCACAGACTCATTTAGTGAATGCTTACAATGAGAGCTCAGTGTTGTTTGAAAATTCTGGTGCTGGTGGAATAAAAATAAGTAGTACTGCTCATCTGTGGAGGGGATAAGTGATTAGATGTGAGTTGTGTTCTGGCATTCCTTTTGTGACTAATACTTCCCCATGGAGGCATTTCACAATTAAAGAGCATGCAGATACAATTAAGAAATGGCTATGTGTAACAATTACAGACAAGTTCGTAAAGAAAGGAGACTTAGAAACCAGAATTAGGCTCAATCTTTAAGTCCCAGAGCACCTGGGAATATTTAGATTAGAATTTTTGAAACTAAGAAACTTTTCTACAAAAATACTGGTTTTTCTGTCTTTCCTGCTCTCTTCATTGTATTTTAAAGGCATAAAGGTCATCAGAAGGAGAAAACATAAAAACTGAAATATATTTTATGTTACTTAAAATTTATTTTTAAAAACCGCCCCTAAATATTACTGCTATGTTTTTAGCCAGAAGTGCTCATCTGACTTTTAACATGTTCCCTGATGCCAAGGGCATTCAGGTCTATGATTTCACGAATTTTGAAAACATTTGCTCTGAGATCTCTAAAATTGCCCAGCATTAATCCAGTAATTTTATTGATCTTTTTACCCATCTCAAAATAAGGAAGCTTTCAGTGTCACTCTCAGAGAACATGAGCCCTTCGTTGGCATTAGGGAGGCTGATATATATAGCTGGGGAAAAGGTCTCTCTGTCAACCTTAATAAATGTTTTCTACAACTTTTTGGAAGAAGGATTATGCTGACAAAATGCTGTTGCATCTGCTCCTCTGACTTGCTGAAATGGAAGATTTCTTGCATCACAATGTGTTGCAGTGAGTGAAGTTGCTGTATTTGTAAGGGACACAGTGAGACGCTCAGTGTTGAAATATTTGGCCCGCAGCGACAGCTGTAGTTATCCAGGGAGACTTTGGCTTACTCTTTTAGCAGGTTTTCTTTACTCTGTAGCAAGATTGGCACCTGCTGTTTCCTTGGTCAGTAATCCCAGTGTTTAGATCTTGTTCTTTATGCCAGGGACCAGGTGGGTTACTCTGCTTTTATGCAGGCAGAGGAATTTTGTAAAGCCACCCAGCAACTTTTGGTATCAGTGGTGCACCACTGTCACACCTTGTCTGTGGATTCCTGTTCAGAGCTGTCTGTGATGATACAGATATAAGCTAAAAATAACAACACAGTGGAAAATTTCAACTATTACTGGGTAGTGCTGCAGTAATAACTGTTTTACAATTCAGAATTTCTGTGAGAGAGAATTCCCTCTTCTGCTAGTGGTAGCCTGGGCAGGATGGTGGGCACAGCTTTGTTTCTGCCCTCTGCATGCCAGCTGAACTGGTGCTGGGGCTTGTCCTTAGCTGCTGGTGCAGGCCAGGATGCAGTTTGTGGGGCCTATTCCCATGGAGCAAGGGAAAAGCATTGCTCATCATTTGGCTTCTGAGTCACAGCACCTTTGCTGTTAATAGGATGGAGAACCTCCCCTTTTATGAGGCTGTGCCTAAGGGCACAATTTAATCTTGGAATTGTATTACCTGGTTATTGTTCCACTGAAGCAGTGGCAGTATTCCAGCTGACAACAATGGAAAGGGGAGCAAGCCTTCAAGTCTCAACCGTGTACAAATGTGATATATTCAAAACCACAGAGATCCTCCGCGCTCTGAGCTGATTTTTTCTGAATCAATTAAAGTTTCACAAGCACGATTTATTATTAACATCCAGAGCCGCTTTCACAAATCTCTCGGCAGTGTGGTAGGGGAGTGCTCATGAATCAAGAAAATTACTTCCAAGTAGGAGAGGTTATTTACTAGCTAAATCCCTGATCCAGGCATACTGCCATGGCTAAGTCTACCCAATAGGATGTGTGTCTCCACATCTGAAGCGTTTCTGATCTGAAGCATTTTTGTCATGGTGCCTGGCCGGAGTGGGTCATGCCACCTTTGGTGGTTGTGCTGGAAAAGGAAGGGGGGTGGAGGAGGGGTTAAATTGGGAAAAGCAGGGTTAGCTGCACAAGGTAGCAGGGGGAAATTAAGCCATGTGCAAACCTGTGTGGTAGCAGGGGCAGTAGGAGGTGTTCCTTCAGACTCTCCAAGGACGTTCCACTCAGCCAGCATGGGCTGTTGAAGCGAGGCTGCAGCGTGTCTCAGTGTCCAGACTCCGTGGCACTTGGGCTAAGAGTCTGAGCTGCTGTGTGACATTTAGCAAGCAGGCTTTGGGTTTTCTCCTCCCTTCTCTGGATCTTGTTACGTTCCTTTTGGCATTTACCTGGGCATGAAAATGAAGCAGGGTCCCATGTCCTTGTTGACTCATGTCTAAAAGCTGAATTAGTGTGCTTTGTATTTCTGTTTGTCAGTATCTCTCAACCATAAGTTGAGGAATTGTATACTTACCTGTGCTTTGGGGATTTTGACACAATCTTACCAACTTAATGTAATATTTGACATTTCCTGCACCTTCTCTTTTTTTTTTTTTTCTTTTACTTGATAACTATTCTTCCTAGCTGGAGCTCCCCATTCCAGTATTATTCATATCATTTCTCATATATTTTGAGCAGTAGCTTGAAACTTTGTGCCCAAACAGCAGCTTTACAGCCAGAATTCCTACCTTCAGACTCTGTTGAGCACAGAGGGAGAAAAAACCTTGGCAGCTGACTCCTGCTTCTTGCTGCTCTGCCCAGCTGAGATAAGTGAGAAAGCCAAGGAGAAGCTGTAACTCCTGCCAGCTGGCCAAGCTCCCAAAGTAATAGTCCACCCACTGGGAAGGTCAGAAGGCAGCACTGCCTGGCCACTCCACCCTTGCAGCAGCACAGAGTGTGGAGACAGAGCTGGTCCTGCCATTCTTGCTCCTGCTGGGGTCTCTTTGGGGGCAGGGCCAACCCCCATGGCAGGGTGACAGCTCTCATTGTCCTTTGTGCTGCTTGAGATGCAGCAAGCCAGGGAAGACTGAGGCAGTCAGCTCATGCCTCACACTACAGAGTTAATTTTGAAGTTGGGGTGGCTGATGGATGGCAGGTGATCTGCTGGTGGTAGGTTTGAGATAGGACTGGTGTAACTCCTTCCTGAATTCATGTTTTTCTCCCCTATCCTTACACAAAGAGAAAATGCCCAAATAAGCCTTTGTGGCACCATATCTGTTAAATAAATAGCTTTTATCAGTGACTGAGCCACTTGAAACATAGTTCCCTGTCTGCTTTCAAAAAAGGCAGTACTAAACTGTGCTGCTTCTTGGAACTCATGAGCTTTTGGAAATGAGCCAGAGCAAAGGGAGAGCAGCTTTCAAACCCCTAAAGCCACAAGTCATCTGTGGCTTGAGTGGGCTGAAGTTGGATTCATGAGTGGAAAGTCTCTATGTCACAGATCCCCCTACACTCTTTTGATCTTGTGAAATTGCCCTACTCACTCAAATTGGTGACTGCCCTGACAGGGATAGCCCCGGGGAAAGACAGCTATTTGGTGTGATAAAATGAATGGGAAACTATCTTGCAGCCTGCCCTATTTACTGCCCGTCATCATCTCCACTCAGAGCTGCCTTGGAGTCCTTCAGGACTGACATTTTTCCCAGGCCACAGGCCAGTCAGCAGAAGTTCCTACCAGAGCTGTTGGATGCTGCTTCCCAGCATCAGCCAGTGGCATCTCTGGATCCCTGCTGGCCAGGAAGCAAGGCAGCAAATGCCAAATATTGCCAGTAAGCTGACATTGGAATGGGGACACGTGGAAAAGAGGGGATAGTCTTTGGAGGCCTGGTTATTGCCTCTGCATGAGTTACATGTGGTATGGAGTATTGGCTATCTCACGTTCTGTTATGTCCAGGACAGGTTAATTGAAGTCACTGTTTGACTGCCTGAGAGCCTTCCCTACTTTCTCTTCACTTTCTTACAACCAGGTTCATGCTGAAATTCTCCATCTCTTCTCCAGGGAAGCTCCTAATATTTCCAAGTCTTTGCTCTGCCTGTGTCTTCCTTGGGACCTTGCTGTGCTTTGGAGTAGTTCAGGTTGTTCTCCTGTTCCCTGGGGGACGCAGTTAAAAGACAGCTGTCCTTCAGTTGAGTTGGGTTGTAGAAATAAGCACATCATTGCCATAAGATCTCTATTTCTCTGAAGCCCACAGTGAGTATGTAAGGGTGTGTGGAGCCTCTGGATGTAGCACAGGCACTGCTTGCTCCCAGGCTTTCTTTGGGCTGTGCTGGCACAGCCATGCACAGCACTGGCCAAGTCAGTGTCTGTCCCAGCGCTGTTATGTAAGGAGGAATTTCAACATTAATTACCTGTCTTGGCTTTGGGTTTCATTCTGTCTCTCCAAACACCAGAATGAGTCTCAGAAGGTTCCATGTGGCTTCTGCAAACAAAACAAACAAACTTTATTTTACAGGCTCTGGGCTCTGCTGCTTTCTGCCAGGAGCATCCGCTCTTCTGGGACGTTTTCCCTTTGTTTCCCTGCCGCTGAAGAGGGACAGCAGGTTTTCTGGAGATGCTGCTGAGCATAGCTAACATGCTCAAGTATTTGAGCTGCAGGGAGGCTGGCACTTCCAGTCAGGCCGATTAAAAGAGAAAAATTAACATTTCCTTTTCTCTCAGCCACCTTCCTCGCTTCTGAAGGGCTGGGGGAGGGAGGGATGCCACCAGGGCTGTAGAGGCTGGCTGGACAGAAGTGTGTGCTGGGCCAGAGGTATCTGTGTGGATCATGTTCTCCCTAATGGCTTTCCTCCCCCCCATCTGAAGTCATTAATGCTTGTTAAAGCCAGGATGGAAACAAACCCAAACAACAACAGTCTACAAAATAATTCCGTCACTCCAGACTGGTTCTTTTTATTTCTCCAGTGAAGCAATTAGTCTCCTGTGATCCCATTTTTAGCCAGACTGGAAACAACCAGCCGGACAATAGTGAATTCCTCTCCTGGCAGAGCAGTCATTGGATCTGCTCCCTGATGGGAAAGGTGAGGTGAGTTCCCTTGCCTGTCTCTAGGGGAAGAATCTCCCTGCAGAAATTCCTGTGGGCCTTGCTGAAAGCCCTATTTTTGTGCAGCCTCTCCCAGTGAGTCACAGCCTCTGGCTCTCTGGCTACTCTGAGAGCTCTCAGTACCATGGGTTTTCTCCCAGCCCACTGCAGGGTTAACCCCTCTGTGGTTTTGCTCTCATGCGTGTACAGCCCATCCCACTCGCTGGCTGATGATGCTGACTGTGGGTGCCAGAAAGTCATGAAGTAACTTGTGGTTTATACCAACAACAGGCTGATGTAGGACTCGTGTGGAGGTGGGGTGAGACTTTTCCAGTCTCGCTCATCTGAGTGGTACTTGATCCTAGGAAAGGCTCAGCCCATGTTAGGGGACAGTGCTGTGGAGCAGCAGAGTGTGACACAAGCAGGGTCTGGCAAAATTCGGGGTGTGTGATAGGAAGGAGAGGGGCCGGCTGAAGTCACTGAGACTGCCACCTGAACAGGCTGTGCAGAGAAGTTGTGGATGCCCCATCCCTGGAAGTGTTCAGGGCCAGGCTGTGTGGGGCTTGGAGCAATCTGCTCTAGGGGAAGGTGTCCCTGCCCATGGCAGGGGGGTTGGAACGAGATAATCTTTAGAGTCCCTCCCAACCCCAGCCATTCCGTGATTTCTCTTCTATGATTCTCTGAAGTCCTGTGTAGCACCACACAGAGCTGTGGGGGCAGCTTGGCCAGAGCCACCCGGGAAATGTCTCAGTTCCTGTAACTGCTTGAGTAACATGAGTAAGGTGAAGTGCTGTCCTCTGCCCAGGGCAGAGCCTGCAGCTGTGCCACACACAGGGCCTTTCTCTTGTGTTTGAGGATTTTTTAGGGTGTGGGGAGGCACTGGGTTCCACCTCCATCACTGCAGCTCCCTGCAGGGCACCGCCTGCCAGGCATGCAGCACCTTCACTGCCCTGAAAAATGCGGATGATGGGACAGGGTATGAAAAGGCAAGTACAGCTGGAGAGCACTGTGTCCATGCTGCTGGAGGAGGAGGCTTAAATCACCAGAAAAAGGGATCTTGCTGTCTAGGTTCTAAAAAGCAGCCCTGATGCCACCTTAGCAGCTGGACAGTGCTAAACCCAGTGCTAAACTTCCCTTTCAAGATGCAGGAAGGCTCTAAGCCCAAATCCATGTTTTACCTCATACACATGAGGTAAAAGCCACAGGGTTTCTAGTCAGATGCCAGGAAAAGCTGCAGCTGCCCAGAAAAGGGCAGCTGAGGACAGAGGGGAGCTCTGCTCACTCGGCTGCTGGGATTAAGAGCAGTTCACCACGTGTTTGAGTCATGTGTCACCAACGCCACAGCTCTGACTCCTGTGGTATGAAGGTGCCGTGTGGGCATCGGAGCCGGTGGGCTGTGGAGTGCTTCTCCTTGAGATGGAAAGCCAGGGTGGAGAAACACTTGGCAAAGAAGTCTGCCAGGCAGGCTCATCTGGGGATGCACAGGAAAAGTGTTTCTGCCTGATCCCTGCAGCTTGGATCAGCTCTGGGGCAGAGCCTGCTGCATCCGAGCATCACCCTGGGTGTTGGCTGCTCCCGCTCCGTGCCTGGGCGGAGCCGCCGTGGTTGCTGTGGAGGGATGAGAGGCTGTTGATAAACATTGTCATCTTGTTGGGTGTTCTCTGTTTTGAGTCATTCCAGCCATGCTGATGGTTGCTGGTGGTGCCAGGAGTGCCAGCAAGTGCTTGATGCCCAAGGGTTGAGTTCCAGGTGGTTGTGGAGATGCAGGCATGTGCAAGGGAAACTCAGGGATTCAAAACTTGCAGCACGAAATTAAGGGATTGGCTGGAGAGGAATCAGGATGGGTTTGCGTTTTTATCACTGTGGTGCTTCCCAAGTCACCACAGGGACAATGGGAGGTGGGAAGTGAAAGTAACCCAGTGTTTAAAAGCTGATTCCAAATGCCCTTGGATGTAACCTTCATGAGAAAGTGGCTGCTGTGTTATGGTGTGATTGGTTGCTTTCCTGTTAACAGTGCAGGACAAAGTACACTGCAGCACCCACACCACCACCCCCCACTCAGTGTTCTGTGCTCTCACAGCCACGAGATCATTTCAGGTACTGTGAAATCATTCCTCTTGCAAAACCATGAAAAAGTTTGCAAACCATTTGTGAAGTAAAGTATTGTGGAGTCTGCTTGAGAACAGAGATGGAGGACAGATAAACCACTTACAAATTATGTCCCCAAAGTGCAGAGAGGACATGGGTCATCTATTGCTCCATGTCTGCAAATCCATCTAGAAAAGTTCCAGGGGTTCATTAGCTTTAATGTGCCTATTGTGGGTGATACATTTCAGCATGTTGGTATTAAAATAATGCCCTTTTTATTACTTCTTCTCAGGACAGTACAGTCATTCTGCTTTCTCTGAGCCTCCATGGTCTTCCATTAGTCCTCAATCAATTATTTATTCATGGGAGAGTATCTGAAAGCTGCAGTCCAGTCTGAGAGCAGCAGCACTTGACTGCGGAGATGAGTTTGAAGTACTTGATGGCTGAACCCACTGGAATGGTCAATAACATTAAGAACTGCTTTCCTGCCACACAACAAAAATATAGTCTTGTAGATGGAGAGTGCTAAACTTTGATGAGGACATGAGCTAAAAACCAATGCACTTTAGATGTCACCTGGGTATAGCTTTAGTGAGCACAGACAAGGAGTTTTTTGAAAATCATCTTGCCTTCAAGTTGAATAACTTTTATATTGTGATAGAAAATGTGTATTGTTGTGCAGTTCTGGCCTGTGTTGTAAACATGGGAGGTCTAGGTAAAAAATCTGTAATTCTGAGTTTTGACCTGATGTGGTGTCTCAGCAAGAGGCACCAAGATTTTTGCCTGATGTTTCTTTTCTCCCTAGACTAGAAATAAGTTTCAGTGGGGATTTGTGGTGTCTTCTTCCTGACTCAAAGGGATTTATAAGCAAGACATATAGTTGGAGCCTGTGTAAGCAAGAGGGACCTGACAGCTTCAGATCTTCCACAGCTAGAATAGTAAAATCTGAATATGACAAGGGGCATAATTCCGGAAAGACACACAGTACTCTGGGTATCCTTCTCCATGGTCATATGTTGCAGAGGCCAAAGGGGCTTGCTGGGACTTGACGTATCAAAGTGCTAAAAATTCAAGGGCTAAGCAGTGTAAAGACAGACTTTCCCCATTCATGTGCCATTTGTATTTTTTTTTTTCTTGATGGGGTCAGTGGAGGCAGTGCTTATTTTATTTTGCCATTCATTTGTTTCCTGTATAGCAGGAATGAGGGAGTTGGCAGCTCCTTGTGCCTGGTAGCCATGTCAGGGGACCATCACTTGACCCCTGCTCTGAGTTACTTCTGCTTTGCTTTCAATCAGACAGCCACCTAAGGCACCTAATTTGAGAACTTTGGTAGCTTGGTCAGCTAGTGAGTCAAATTTAGAGGGGCTGAAGTGGCTTGGGAAAGCATCTGTTCCCCTGTGCCCGCTGAAGAGGGAGCCCAGACCAGTGAGACTTGTGGGTTAAGTACTTGATGTGAAGTGGGGACAACACCATCCAGCATTGTTCATGGGCAGTTTGGGGGTCTGCTTGATGCTGTGTGGCATTTGGGGTGACAGGGGATCTAGTCTGTCCCTGCTGGCCTGGCACAAAGGTCAGTGTCACTGGTTCCTGCACACAGGCAGCCTGGGAGGAGTCGGAGTGGGGCTGCAGAGAGCTCAGCATGCCCAGCCAGGAATTCCACCTGGCTCTGCCCTGCTTATCCAGGATCCTTTGGCTTCACACAGCTCTGGGTGAATCACCTGTAATGAGTGAATAACAACAGTAATTCACATGAAGCGAGAATCTAAATCTTGGGATAATGACCCATCTGCTAGGCTCCTGCAAAAGCCTCTTCCATTTTATATTTAAGTGATTGGTGTGGCCAAAAGCAGGGAGATCAGAGCAGTCAGAAAAGCACTGTGTTTGCCCAAACACTGGAGTTCCTGTTCCCTGGAGTTTTAGAAAAAAAAGAGCCAATTATATCAGTGATGGTGTCAGTTTGTTTTTTTAAGAAACAGCTCTCAAGACAGCATTTCCTAGGAAATTCATTTAAACTTTGTTCCAAGGGGAACCAGGCAGAACCCCCTCCTGTGCAGCAGTGGGATGGCTGTGTGCTTTGTGCCCACAATGTGTCACTAGCAAGGAGACTGTTCATTTGCTCTGTGCATAAAAATTCAGTGCAGATGGTGAGATTTTAAAAAGCATCCACAGCGGGCCAGCACGGATGCTCCCTCAAAAGTTAGTAGTAGGTTTGGCAGTGGAAATCTACAGGCCAAAGCAAGGTGCTTTTAAAAAAGCCTGTCTAAAAATACAGTACTTCTGCCTTCAGCTTTGTTTATTCCATTGTAGAAAGGAGATTAGCACCTATAGCCTTAGCTTTATTAATCTGGATCTGTAATTCAGAGCCTTAATAAGGTTAAGTAATTTTTTTTTCTCAGGGCCTAATTCAAAATCGAGTGAACTTTACAGGATTTTTTTTCCCACTGATTTCCCTGGATTCAGAGTCAGGCTCAGCAAACCTTACCTGTGTCAGATGAATGTGGAGAGCAGATTTCCTGGTTCCAGGCAGGAATGTCCTTGCCACAGAGCCCTGCTGGCATTGCCAGTACCAGCACAGGTTGGTTTTCTGCCCAAGCCGGTGCCAGAGGCAGTCTGCACACATCATCCTGATGGACAGGGACACCTTTATTTTCTTTGATATTTCTGGGAGTGAAATACACCTCCTAGGACTGGAGTGTGGGGAGGGTGGATTCCATGTCAGCTGTGGGATGAGCAGGAGAGTTGCTTTGGTGTGGGCTACTGTGTCATTCCCCCAGGGCAGGCTTAGTGGCACACAGCGGTGAAATGGGCACCTGTAACTGTGTGCCAGTGGAAGGAGGAGCCTTTTCAGCAGCATAGGCCAACCCTGATCCTACCAGGACAGCTTGGAGCTGGGACAGGGCCTTCAGCAGCCCTGTGGTGGGCTGTGGGCAGCTGGTGATGACTAATCCTGGATAACTCTTACTCCATCTTACAGTGTTGAGACCGTGCTGTGCTGCGGGCACAAACCTGATTTAATTTTAATTTCCATATCAGGCTTTGAATCAACATTGATCTATTTTTGTCAAAGTGACACAACAAGCTTGTGCTTTTTAACCTCTCCTGGCTCCATCAGTCACCTGATTCTTGTTCCTGCATTTGGGTCTTGAGTCTGTTGTGTGCCTCCTCTGAAGACTTCAGGCAATGAGATGCACAAAAAGAAGCATTGTGGTTGGTTTTTTTTTTGTTTTTTTTTTTTTTTCCTTTTTCCCTCTTTTTCTGGCAACGGTAAAATAGGAGCTCTGTTGGGAGCAACTCAGCAAGTAATGTTTCAGGGCCAGCAAATTCCAGTGTTGCTGCCCAGTGGGACTGAGGAGCAGGACCAGGCTGGCAGCTCATCCGGAGGGGAACGTGTGGCGTGCATACCAAAAGCTGGACACGAAGCCTTTTTCTGTTCACCTCTCCTCTTTCTGCAGTAAATGGGAGGACATTTGCTCTGGGATTCAGGGAAATACCTCAGGTGTAGCTCCTCTTTTCTGATTAGAGTCCCACATAAAAGTGCAGCAAATAATACATAGATTATATATAAGTATCTATAAAAAATGCAAGCACACCAATTTGGATGTGTAAGTACATTATAGGGATTGTGCCATCTTTGGGATTACTCCAGTGTGGCAACCTCCAGTGCGTCTGTGTTTCACCAGTAATGGCTCTGGCTCGTGGCTGCCCCATTTCACAAGAGTGTCTTTTTGCCCTTGTAAAGCTGCCTTTGGACACTGTCATCAGCCCCCTTACAGCTGCTGTGGGTGTAGTAAAGGGGAAGCTTGTAGGTGTGCCCGACCCCAGAGGGACTCAGGGCACCCGTGAGGTCCCGCTGGGTCTGTACCACCAACGTGGAGGAAGCTCTGTGATTATCTCTCGTGGTATGCCCTGGGATTTTAGTCTCTGCCTTTATACTTGAGCCTACCACTCTTGTTTTAACTGGAGGATGAATCACGCCTGCTCATCTCAGCAGCAATGAAATCCTGTGAGTAATTGTGTTCAGCTTCCACAGGAGCCCTTCTGAAGTGCCCAGAGGGGAGGGGAGGTGGGAATGCTGGTGCTTCAAACCACCGGAGAGGTCTTGGATGCTGGGTAATGCCATGTCCTGTGCTGTAAGAGAAGTCAGTGCCTTGGGCACTGCTTTGTCTTCGGAGCAGCAGCCTGGAGTTTACCAGGAGAGGGCCAGTGCCCTGATGTGGGCTGGGGAACTGCTTCCAGGGAGCCCTTGCTGGCAGGAAGGGGTCAGGCAGATGGACAGCCAGCAGTGCTGGGTGCCAGTCTGTGTCTGCCAAAAACCCCATGGTGCTGCCTCAATGCAGGCAGGTTGCTTGCATAAACTTGTCCTTGTGCTTGAAGGGCTGCTTTACTTAAAGATTAAAATAATAATAATAACAGATCACTTCTGGATACAGTGCTTGCCAGTCTGTTTAGTCTGAAGCCCAAGCAACAGAGCAAGAATGTGTTTTAGAGCTTAATCAGACTTACCCCTGTGAGTGTGCAAGACTGATACCAAGTGCCTTTAGACACCTGAAGAGCACAGGTGCAGGTGTGAGGATCTGTCTTGTACTAATTCACAAACCCCCTGACCTTGCCCTTAGGGCGGTCCTTGGCCGTGTGCTGTGGTGAGAGTTTTCAGAATGTTCTAGTGTTGCGTCTCGAGTCTGGACTCGAGTCCGTATTGCATCAGTCTATAACATCTTGTGTTGCAAGAGAGGTGGAGCCTGCTTTGGAGGCTGAGTGTCCCTAATCCATCACACCTTTATCCTAACCCATGGGTGCAGAGCCTTTCCAAAGGCTCTGTGTACCAGCAGGGTGAGTTGGGTGAAGCAGAGACAAGCCAGGAGGCTCTTGTTGTATTCTGCCACATTCCCCTCCCCAGCTCTCTGTGGAGTCTACAGGATGTGCTCCGGTGGGATGAGGCTGTAAAATCCCCAGGAACGGTGCTGGGCTCCTAGCTGGAGCACTACTCAGATGCTAAGGTGCCTGTAGGATGGAGCTTTCCCAGAAGCCTCCTCTGGCTCCCACGGCCAGCAAGGACAGGCTGCTGTCTTCTGTTAAATGGCCCCGCAGTGAGTGTGGATTTTCAGTAGAGTTTCACTTACTTGTGCCACTTACCCCGAGTCTGAGTTGGATCCTTGAATCATTATATCACATTTCTGCTATTGCTTTGTTTGTGAGAAATGAGAAGGTCAGCCTGGAGCCGTGGTG
Organism: Corvus cornix cornix; assembly: GCF_000738735.6. Classification (NCBI taxonomy): domain Eukaryota; kingdom Metazoa; phylum Chordata; class Aves; order Passeriformes; family Corvidae; genus Corvus; species Corvus cornix. The sequence goes on from NC_046335.1 coordinate 5,690,704, forward strand.
GCTGTATTTACAGTCCCTAAACACTTAAGTCTGGTCAGCTTTTGAAAACAGCTTCTGGCTGTTAGGCCAGTGCAGAAGGGCACTTGCTATGTTTCATTCCTACTTTCTGGTAGTTACGATACAAATACCTGGAGAGATCTTCCCTTCACTTCTGGCTGTTACGCTGCACTGCAGGTTGCAGTTTGCTGTAGCCAGGCTGTCTGTGTGGCTGACAGTGGTCTGGGTGGGTTTCACCTCAGAGGTTGTTTGGAAACCAAAATAAATGTTTTCTTTACCCAAAGGAATGTTTTTCAAGGAAACAAAGAGTTGAAGTTATGTTTTGCAGACGCTGTGTATTTCGACATGACTTCCGTGCAGTGCCGCGGAGAATGGGGCGCACAGACTAAATCCCATGGGATTTTAGGGATTGTGCTGGGAAGCTGCAGGTGTGTAGAGCAACACTTTCCATCTCAGCCTGCAGTTCCCACGCAGTGGTGTGTGTAAATGCCTACACACTGGTTATATGCTGGGGAACCACCCTGTCCTGCCTCTGGTTCTTCCCTTGGTGCTGTGCCCACGAGGGTCCCTCTGTAAGCACAGGGAGTTGCTCCAGCTGTGCTAATTTCCCCCAGTAAAGTTGAACAGAAGTCAAATTAAATAAAGCTTCCAAGACTGGAAGGGACTGCCAGCTCGTCTTTTTATTTGGTAGCAAAACTCAGGATTTCAACTGGTGTTTTCCAGCTCAGTGCAGCTTGATCTTTTTCTGATCTCTGCTTTGTGACTCTCTTTATCAAAGGCCAGTAACCTGGTGTTTCATTTGTGATTTCAGTGTTTCCTCCTGCCCTAAAGATGTGCCTAAGCAAATACCAGCAGCTCAGCTTGGGTTTTTATGTCGTAGCTCTGGTGGAATATGTTGCAGGTGTCAGCTTCAGCCTGTATTTACTGCTGCCACTCCACTTTACCACGGCCTAGGACATGCTTAACTCTTCCTTGGGGCTGTGAGAATATGAGTTTCTGGTTATAAAAGCTTGCTTGATCATACAAATAAATAATGTTTGGCTGTTATTAAAAAAATGTGGGAGATGTGAACCATTTTCTGTGAAGGAATTTATAAGCAAGTTCTCTACAACCCAAGACATACAACAGAAATAGCCTTAATTCCTAAAGTGGTGTAAAGTCTTGGGGACAAAATGTGGAGGTCCCTAGTCCAAAGCTGATGGGAATAGATTCATGAAAATAATTATTTTCTTTGCGTTTCCTAACTGAGTCTCCAAAATTTAGTATGGAAAGAAAGACAGAAAAACATTTTGAGGGCTCAGAATTAATGTTAAGGCTTTTTTAAAGCAATAATATTTTTTTGCAAGTCAAGAGAGCATTGCTTTCAGGTAAAATAAAATATTTTAGTTTGGATGTTCCTAATGAATGCAAGGTAAAATGGGAAACAGCATCAGCTCCACATGAGTATTTAGGGCTTTACATAAAATTGAGACCTCCATCTGTTCTCCTCCTTATTTAATCAAAGTATGGGTTTAAATCTGTTGTCCACTATATTTGGAGCAAAGCCTTCAACTCGAAAAATACTACCTTTTCCTTAAGTACCTTACCAACTATGCTATTCTGCAGGTTGTACATCTTTCATTCTCTTCTGCTGAAGTTGCTTCATTTAAAAAAAAAAAAAAATTACAATGTCATTGGAGCAGGAGTTGGAAATGGGTATTGCTCTGGCTACCAGAGCGGGCATTAGAAGCACGTTTTTCTGCATCGTGATGGAGATTGCAGTATTTCTGTGAAGTAAAATGACTTCAGCAGAAGAGGTGGAGAAAAATTAAAATCTCATCCCTGCTTGCAAAGGGATTTGAATGCACATTTGCTCACCCAAAAATGTTTCCAAGGAGTGTCTAAAGGGAAAGTTTTTCCCCTTCAGAAATGCCAAAGTTACTCATTTAGTTAATTTCAGGTTTGGGGATTTTGTTTTTCATTGTGTATTTTTTGAAAACCATTTGGCTGGAGTTTTATGTTAGTCACACCTACCTTTGTGGCTGGCACCCACAGCTTTCATGACTGAATGATTTGCATTGAGATGGGAACACTAGGCTTTAATGAGCTTTAAACGGAACCTTTGAGATTAGCAAACCTGGGATAACCTTGAACAGAAGCAGGAAGCCAGTGTTTGCCACCCTTACTCTTCTGGATCCTTACATGTACAGCTCTTACCACAACAGGATGATAAAACCAAAATAGGGGAAAAACCCACCAAACTTCATCCTTCCAAATACAGTTTCTACATCATGAGTGAGATGGTCGGAGCGATTGGCAAGTACGTGTATAACACACATTCCCTGGCAAAACTCCCCAGTGCAGGGAAATTGCATTTGACAGATGCTTTGGAAAAGGATCAGATCATCTGCAGTTGTAATTTTGGGTTTTTTTATGAATGTCAAACTCGAGCAGCAGATGTGCAAAGAACACCTCTCCCAGTGAGTGACACTGAAGCAGCTCATTTTATCATTTCTTCTGGGTCTAGACTAAACAAGGCCATTAAGCCAGTGTGCCATAGCTGAGGGTGAGGACAAAGACAGCCTTTTCTGAGTCAGGATGAAGCCTGTTTTCCAGGGAAGGTTTGCCAGTGAAAGGCAGAACCTCAGCCGGACCTTAGAAACGCAGCCTCAGAAAACCTCTCTGCCGTTACTGCTTCATGGAACTGCTAAAAATATTGAATGGAAAATGCAAGTATTAAGGAAATGAGGTAGATTTGGCCTTTCTGAGCTGGATGGCTTCCAGTTTCATCAGCTTCCCGGAATCCTTGCTGCGAAAATGAAGAGCTCCTTGTAAATCTCAGAGAACTGTCAGTGTTTTTCCTCTCATGTGGCCATGCTGGCTTACAGGGTTCGGTGTGTGGGGAGACCTCTCAGCATCAAGCAGTGAGTTCGGAGCTCACAACTGCTGGGATGGCTTGAGACAAATGCTCAAACCACAGCTTTCCCAGGGAATTATCTTATGGGGCAGCCAGAGAGAGCAGGCTCCAGAGGAACCAGTGGCTGAGGCTGCCACTGTGCTGGCCTACGAGACCTGCTTCGAGAGGGACGTGTGGGATCATCTCCTGTCACTTTGCTGAGCAAAGAGCATTGAGCAGCCTTCTGTGGTCATGGGAGGTCCTCTTCTGAAATGATCTGCACGTAGCCAAGGGCCTGAGCAAGTGAGAGCCAGAGTAACGTCACATTACAGGTTATGTGAAAATAGAAAATGCAAGTGTTGGGTTTCACACTGCTGGACAGAAGTCAGGAGAAGACAACAGACACTGTTAATGGGTTTAACGTGCAGTGTGGAGAAGCCAAGGGCTGGAGCTTTGCCTCATGTGGTTAAAACTATGCTTACCCAGCGAGAGGCAGACAGTTTAAATTTAATGTCAATTACGGAGATAGAGGCTCTCTGGGAGGACACAGCCAGCGCAGCACTCTTGCACCTGCAGAACTCCTGCCATCTCAGAGCTGGGATGAGCATGGTGCACTATGCAGCTAGCAGGGATTTGGGGGTTCCTGCAGCATGTCCTGTGGGGCAGAGTCGGGGAAGTGGCAGCATGCCCTGGTGATGTGGTCAGCAGAGCTGGCCCAGCCCCACAGCTGTCTCTTGCCTCTGCTCCTCCACGTTTGTGATTGTGTTTCTGCTGGCTCAGATGGTGTATTTTGAGGTAGTCCCAAAGCATGCCAGGACATGGTGCATGTTCCAGGGAACAGGGGGAGGTTTGCTAGGGGGATCTCCACGCGAGTTCACCAAAATTCCCCTTCCAATTGTACCTTTAGGGGCACACCGCAACAGTCAGCACTGCCCAGGACTGAGAAGGTGTTCGCTGCATTTAAATCTGAGCCAAGAATAAACTGCATTTCAACCACATCGTGGCAGATTCCTGAAAACAAGGCCTGCCTTCATGCTTGGAGGGCTTCCTTGCCCTGCCAGGAACCACAGGGAAGAGCAACAGGAGCTTTGGCTGTAAACTACTGCTGAAGACGGGCTGTCGTGGGCAACTACACACAAACCTCTCCCTGTGCTTGCCTAAAGCCTTTCCAGGACAAGCCTTTGCCCACATGCCTCAGCCATCATTTGTGATTCTCAGAAGGGAGAAAATGTCTCCTGAGCATCCCACCTAGAGCAAACACTGCAGTGTGAGACAGGCATGGACACTGTCCTTCACATCCAAATTTCAGCAGCCACTGGAGAGCTCATGGGCCTGCCGGGAAGGGCAGCAGTGTTGCAGAAGGCTTTTTGCTGTCTTGCATTGCCAGGCCATCTTAAAGTTGAAGAGGGGATGTGTGATCTTGTGATTAAGATCCGGAGCTGGAATTCAGGAAGCTGGTGTTCAGCTTTGTCTCTGGGGGGCACAGGCAAATTTCTTAACTTCTATCCTTTGCTCTCCTATCCATTCACAAGAGGCTAAGAATACTTTTCTTTGTCTCTTTAGGAGAGGATGTGGCTCTGATTGTCTTACACAATGTGTCCTTGATCTTTCCAGTGCAGCAGTGTAAATGAGGGAGGGCTGTCTTGAGTCCTGTGGGCTGTGGAAAATGCCAGTGCACAACAGAGCTATCAACCCCCTGATTTTTCACTTTAGGATCGTAGATGAAGGATGAACAGGATCAAGCTGAATTCAGATTTCAGCTCGACCATAGGTTTTTATATTGGTATGGAGATGTCACCACCTATGTTACCACCCTCCCTACTGCTCCCCCTTCCAGGGAAATAGATAACCAACCAAAGGGCAAAATGCATTGAGATCCAGCATGGATTTCATGAAGGGACCCTGAGACCCTCAAATGTATTTCGTTTTTTGATCTTGATGTGGGCATCAGAATAACTTTGAAGATAGCTCTGTCAAGGACCCTCCCGTCACGGAGCTGCTGTGAGGGCTCTGGGCAGCTCTTGGGCCAACACCTGAGACAGTTCAAAAAATGAATGTGACCTGTTTGTGCTGCACAGAGCTCCCATCAGAGCTCCTCTCCTGCATCCACAGTGGTGCCTGGAGCTTGTCTGGCAGCTGCAAAGCGGAGGTGCTCCGAGTTGGTGTATTTTTAGGCAGGCATCGCCTAAGTGTGCAGATGACCCTGTGCTTCCTGGTCATGTTCCTGACAGTGCTTCTGGCTGCAGGCTATTCCTGTGGGCGATCTCAAGGTCAGGCAAGCTGATAAGCTTTGTTAGGGCTCTGTCATTTTGGCAGCTCTGCTTCTGGCGAGGAACTCCCAGGCTGTTAGAAGTGACGTATTGGAAAAAGTGTCCCTCTGCAGCTTGTTGGGCTGCAGATCTCTTGTGACAGTGTCAAGGAGGTCCCCACTCCAATGTGCACTATGGGGGATTAGTGCACTGCTGGAATGGATACAGCTGGGAGGACTTTAAGACTTTGCTGTAACAATGGAGGCATCCTGTGCTGCCTGAAGATTCCCCCTGCCCCTGTGGTGTGATGTTGGCAGGGAGTTTCTTTTCTTCTCAGCTTGGACAATGCTCCAGGTGGGGTTTATCAGTCAGGCTGATAACAAGGAAATCTAGGACTGAAGCCCCAACACCTCAGGAGAATAGGGAACGTGCTTCCCCTCTGCAGAGGCTTTGCTCTGCTCCCCAGCTCCAGTGTCTCCTCCAGTGCAGCTTTGCTGAATCAGAGTGTGGCCCATGCGCAGCGTTCTGCTGCATCATAACACCCTTACGCAATCTGACAGCTCTGGCAACCTCTGCTCCAGTGAGTCCCAGAGCTCAGCGAGCAGGAGCGCTGCCAGCCAGGCTGGTGGTGTGTTTGGAAAGCCGTGTGGGCCAACTCCTGCAGCACCTGCCTGCATTAAATGCCATTCAGCAGAGTGACACTTCTTCCTCCTTCCCCTATGTGAGATGAAGCAAAAAAAAAAAACGCCTCCTGCATGACTTTTGTTTATTTTTTTACATTGATGAGGCTTGTCCAGGTTGCAGGTTGAGCTTCTGAGGCCTGGGATGCTGCCTGCATCTCTGTGGGGCTGCTCCAAGCACGCAGTGACTGAATGATTCTCATTGCAGGGACTTGAAGTTGGACAACGTGCTGCTGGACTACGAAGGGCACTGCAAGCTGGCAGACTTTGGAATGTGCAAGGAGGGCATTCACGATGGCATCACCACAGCCACCTTCTGTGGCACACCAGACTACATCGCTCCAGAGGTACAGGAAACCTTTCTTTGGTCAGGAGAACTCGGTCACAATATGGAAAGTGTAGGTTAGCTTTGGAACAGCCAGTGACTTTGGCTATGCCTTATGTGATTGCTGAGCTCAAGGTTTCCTCCTTAGGTGTATTATCAGCCCCTTGTGAAGTAAAGCATGAGTAAATCTTCAGGCTGCTGTATGCACTGATATAAGCTTTCATTTTTCTTTAGAAAATGCGAGGTGAAAAATGGAAATACAGCTGCAAAAAGCTTGAGAGGCACATACAGATGCTGTCCCAGCTTGATTTGGAAGGAGATTGAATTCTCCTTCATTATTCAGTTCCTTTTTCTACCTCCTCACACTCCCTGTCATTCTCCAGTCTCAGTACAAAATTAATAAACACCTCTATAAGGAACAGCTGCCCTCCACATGCTTCCAGATGTTCTGACGGGGCTTCACATCCTTCAACACAATTGAATTCCTGTCTGTGGTTGATGTTTGCACCATTCTCCCACACTCACACTGCTTCCCCTTTCCAGCTGAAAGCCTTGCTGTTGGAGCCAGGTAGGTGTTTTCTTCCCAAGGGTGAGGAGGAAGCAAGGTCAGCTCACACACGTGGCTGCTCTGCCGCTTCTGAGGCTCAGGCAGTTTTGCTGGAGTGCCCCTTCTCCTCCAGCTCAGCCCCAGCATCATTCTAAGGGCTTGTTCCCCAGGTGACCCAGCCAAGCTAATTCAGCCCTCGTTTAATGCATCTGATGTGCCTTTGTGCTGGTCTGGGGGTTCCCAGAGTGAGATCACTTTATGTTCCTGGACATCCACCAGCCTAACAGAGAGCACTGTTAGGGCATAGCAAGAACTTCTGCATTAATGTTTCCAAATCCTTTTTTCCTGCCCTGCTCAGTTACGCAGCTTCAAGGTTGGTGTTTCTTTCCCATGTGTGCTGCAGATCCTGCAGGAGATGCTGTATGGCCCCGACGTGGACTGGTGGGCCATGGGAGTGCTGCTCTATGAGATGCTGTGTGGCCATGCGCCCTTCGAGGCTGAGAACGAGGACGACCTCTTCGAGGCCATTCTGAATGATGAAGTCGTCTACCCAACGTGGCTCCAGCAGGATGCAGTGGCAATCCTCAAAGCAGTGAGTTCCTTTGGCTGTTTGCTCTCTGTCCTGGCTTTCTCCAGCCTAATTCCAGCAAAAGAGAGCAGGGCCGGGGTGTTGGCACGCAGAAATCGCAGTTACCCTGACCCTGACCCTCTTCTTATCTCGGATTGAAGGGTAAACAGAAAAAACATCCTGCCACACTTAGGTGTGTTTGCATGGTTATGGCCTTCATAGGGTTTAGTAGCCAGCTTGGCAAGCAGAGTGTGAGCCTGTCCATGTGTCTGGGCATTCCCCTGCTTGCTTAATGATTGACGATGTGTGGTCATCACCCAGAACAGAAGCAGCAGGTAAACACAGGGTTTAATCAGTAGCAACCATATGGCCAAGAAGTGAAGGCTTCCTGATAATCCTCCCTGGTAATGCCAACATCCCCCAGGACTGCTGCCTCCCTGCATGCAAAGACAGAGGTTTGAGTTTTGTGTGTTTGGGAGGAAAAACCCTGGGGCTGTACAGCAAAAAGTTTGAGGAGAGCTGTTGCTGGCAAAGCTTTGTCCTTGTCCTGCCGTGTATCCCTGACTTTTTCCAGGAGTTCTTTTATCCACATGCCTCACATCTTTGGCTGTGACATAGGAATTAAGCTTTGAAGATTTTGAGCTGTGAGTCTAATGGACTGGAACTGCCTGGCTTTTCTGTAATGAGTCAAAAGGTGATCCTGTGACAAGAGTGTTAAACTACGAATTGGGAGACCTAACTTGGCTGTTCTGCTACTGACTTCTTCCTGGCACTCATCAAATCATATCTCTAAGAACCTTTTGGAAAGAGAAGGGTCAGTGTGTTCCCTTTTCTTGTAAAAGCACTGTGGACAAAGATGCATTAAAGACTGGATACCAGTAAATACTATGGTAATAGAGGATCTAAGAAATAATTGGATAAGGTAATAATTTATAGAAACTCATGGAGCACTGACCCAAAGAAATGGCGTAGTCAGTGATTGGATCATTTAAGGGAAAAAGGAGAGTTCTTAGTAGTAAAAATCTGGACATTTTCTGCTGAAGGGTTTCTGTTGTATATGACTCAAACAACTACTTCCTGTAGCTGAAAACACATCTGATAAATTCCACAGAAATCAACTGACAATAAAATCCACTCCTGGAGGAGTAAGAGGAGCTTTGAAATCACAGGTTGTGCTCAGAATTGATTGATTGTCATGCTGGAGGCTCTCTTGGGTTTTGGAAATAACTCATTACATATTTAAAAGATAAACATGTGAACTTCAGACTCAATGCAGCTTCTGGAGCAGTGTTCATGTGGTTGGATTGGGCCTCTTAAGTGCCTCTTAAGTACCAATTCCTCTTCTGCAGTGACAAGTGCTAGAGGAGTGTATTTGTTGCAGGTATATTGCATAATTATGAGATGGAGGTAAAATGAGGTCCTGTAGATGCTTGTCGTAACAGGAATCTCAGGGTGTAATAAAATATGATTTGTGTTTTAGCCTCTTGATGAAATGAGTTTTCCTCACTGATAGGGCATCCCAGAAACAGCCAGTGCCAGCTGCAGTCAACCCAGGCTGCTCTAGCTTGTGTTCAGAGGCCAAATTTTAACAGCTTAAGGCTTCTTCTGTGATTAACAGGCAAGGAACATGATGAGGGACACTGGAGAAAGTGGGCCAGAATTGAGGAGGGAGGTGAGAATTTAAATAGAAAGCGACTGAGCATTTCCAAAACACAATCAGCTCAGTAACTGCTGGTTCCTTGCCTGGAAGAGAGTCTCCTCTCCAGCCCCTCTGCTTGTCTGCTGTATTGTGTGTTGCTGGTGACACACAAATGAAAGCAACACTGCCTCTCTGAAATGCACGTGCACTGCTCATGAGAAGCACTACGCTGTGTCTGCTCTGGGAAAAAGGCTGAAACTGGGGGCATTCACCACGGGTCTTGTGATTAACTAGTGGGAAGTTAAACTGAAATGTTTACTGCACCTTCCTTACAGTTCCTCAGTATTTCTGCTCCCTGAGTGGCTGCTACTTGGAGGTGATTTTTGTGTCTTATTTCTGCAGCTTCATGGTAGCTGCTTTTGGGCCCAAGAGCTGTTCACTGGAAGAGCTCCTTCTTTCCTCATTTCTTTCTTATGCTGAGTTTTTAGGGGCATCGGAGCATGTTGGCTTTCATGGGAAGGAAACATCCTGTCCTGAGATTGTCTGGGGTCCTAGATTAACATGGAAACCACACACACTTTGATTTCTTCTGAATGATAACAAATGTTATCACTGCTGAGGTATTATATTTGCAGTGCACTGATAATGTTTGGTCAGTACTCTTAGCTGTTGGTATAACAGAATGGTAAACCACTTTATTTTAAGGAAGACAGCAGATTTTCTATCTGCTAAATATGTAGATTTTCTTTTACACATACTTCTGTTGCTAATACTTGTCTTAGATGCAGCATTATGACTAAATGAGCATCTTCTAATTGCTATTTTTTTTTCTCCAACAAAACATGCAGTTGAGCTCTCTGATTTAATGCTGTGACGGTGCTTTCTAACCATGATGCTAAGAGCTCTGGAAAATGCTGCTGCAGTGACATAAATGATTATAAGTAATTACATGGCACAGAGAAGCCTGTGGAAGATCAGGGAATTAAACCTCGGTTCTCTTGTATTGCAGGCTAAGGCCTTAATAGCCTTAATAACTGGATTATCCCCTTACTGAAAGTTCTGGCCTCTAACCTTGAACAGACTAGTGAGAATTCACTGAGTTTGAATGGTACAAAGCTCTGTAATGAAAATCAAATTCTTCTGCTAGGAAGGTGCACTTAGGTTTAGGTGCTTAGAGATGCCCTGCAGATATATCTAGGTTTAGAAAGCACGTGATCCATTTGCTTTTGTGAAGAGCTTCATTTTAAACAAGGATAGTAAGTTTAGGACTCATTTCACAGATGCTGTTGCCTTGTTTTGCTTTCATTTTGCGTAAGTGCATTTCACCAACTTCCCCCCATCAGAAACCACACTGTTTCTGAAGATTGCACCCTGTTCATCTTTGCAGTTTCTTGATAATAACAAAACTACGTTGTTAGGACCTTGTTTACGTCACTGGGTGTTCCTGGAGGGTTTGTGAGCACTGGTAGCAAGGAAAACAAAACTAACCTCAGTGTCCTGGGACTTTGTATAGAATTGAAAGCAGAAGTATTTGTGCTCCAGAAAAAAAGTTTTTATCTGTTTCCCTTTGTAATTGTTTTTATCCTTGAAATTTCCCCTGAAGAGCTGCAGAGGGAGTAGGGCAGATCAGCAGGGTTTGATGGAGTCAGTACTCCCAGAGGAGGGAAGTTGAACATCTCACTTGTGTACCCTGCCCTGTCTGAATGTGTCGCTGGGGAATTCAGGTACTGATGCTTCAAGTCAGGAGGAGAGGACTCAAACTGAGGTCTCCTCTGCTTGTGTGAACAAGTCAAACTGGGCATGGGTTTGCTTGTGGGAATAATAAAAGTGCAGGAGAGGAGAACTGGTGCTGAATGGATTCAGACCACTTCAGCTTATTCTAGACATAAGTTTTGCTTTGATTTTAATTCCTAAAGGAAAAGGATTTATCAATCGCCCTACCTGAATGCAGTTACAAGGAGTTCATGGCAGAGGAGCTGTTGGGTTTGTGTGTGTCAAATAAATTCCTTCAAATACTCTTTGCCATCAGCTGACAGAGCAGTCACCAGGGTCTGATGATGGAGAAGCTGTGAGGGAGAAACTGTGTGAGTGTGCAGAGAGCAGAGGCTGCTGCACCAGATCTCTTACAGGGAGAGTGCAGCTAGAGATTACTTTGTTACAGCATATCAATATTCTGAATTTGTTAATTGTCACCAGTAAAAGGTGCTGGAACAGAGAGGGGAGCTTTCCAGGCAGCCTGAAGCTTTGGGATTCATCTGAGTGAACTGCAAAATGAAATACAATCCTCTTGTTTCCCATAAGCGGGGTGGGGTTTTGGCAGCGTGTTGCAATCACTTCGTGCATAACTTTCTCAGATGCAATTCAGCCACGCTGCCTTGCTCACAGGCAGCTTAGTCTGAGGGGAGAATGGAGGGACACAGTGAAAATCAGGTCTCAGAAGTCGATGGCATAATGGGAAGCAAATTCCCAGGGAAAGTTGCAGGGATTTTCCTTTCCGAGTGTGGGTTCGGGTGAGGAGAGAAGGGCTAAGCCTGCTGAGCTGCTCCATGGGCTGGTGATCTCAAGTAGCAATGCTTGGCCCAAAGGCTTGGAAATTTGGATGAGCAATTGCAGCTTTGATGTTTTCACCCTCAGAGCCTGGTAACAGCAGGGGCTGGAAAAACAGCATCTCCCTAGGGAATTGTTAATACTTCTCTGCCTTCTGCACGCTGGATTTCCAAGCTCCTGTCACAGCTGAATTTGCTGAAGCCAAGGATGTCTCTTGGCATTTTTATGTTAACCCCCAGTCTTAATGAGAGCTCTGAAACACTTCTGGCCTAGCTGAAATGCTCCTTCCAAAAGTGAGGCTTAGGCAGCTTTGCCTGTAGCTTTATATTTTGGGGACACAAATGAGACTAAAGCCTGTTCTTCCTCCAGCTGGTTAAAGACATGCATTTTTAAAAAACACTACTAGAGTTAAGAGAGTGGGCAGAAGTGGTTATATCTGCCTCCAAGTGGTTTTTGTGTGAAAAATAAACACCAGACAAGAAAAGAGGAAGGTGCAGAGGAGATTGGCTGTGGTTTCAGCACTGTGCTCTCTCTCAACACAGGTGGAACAGCACTGGGGAGTCCAAATGCCCCTGGATTAGTGTGAAGAGTGAGAGGGATGGAAAAGTGAGGAAGCTTGGCTGAGGGCAAGCATGAGAAAAATTGCATCAGCACTACAGTGCCAAGGATGCAAAAGAAAAACCTGAAGATGATTTGTTTTTGTAGAGAACAGCAGCCTGGGAGTGACTCAAAAGGCAAATGGTCTGGTTGAGTGAACTCTCTCCTGCTTTGTGTCACTGACTTCCTTTCCCCCCTCCAGATACCACTGAGACTTTGTTCTTGCAGAATTGTGTAAAATCCCCTTTGCACTGTTCAGGTTAACTCAAGGGGCTGTCCTATCTGGGAGTGGTGCTTCAGACTCAGCTGCTGCAATAATGGTGCTCTGTGTGTCAGTAGGAGCTGGGTCCTGCTCTAATGACCTGTGTTTTATGGACTTGTTTCTGGCTGTCAGACCACAAGGTGAGGGCACTGGGATTTCCTGTGTGTACCCCTGTGCATACATAGAAATAAGTTTGGTGGAAGTTAGGAAATGTGTACGTGGATGGTTTTCTTCTTTCCTAATTTGCAGCTGATACTAGGTGAGGAAAAACTGTATTTGAAGGGTAACTTCCTCTGTCCTTCCTTGTGGTGAAAAGTTTTTCCCATCATTCTTCAGGAATCCTAAGTGATGATAAAGTGAGATAAATTTTAATACTATGTTTGTGTGTGTGAGTTGAATCCAGGACTCCCTAGGGAGTACAAGTCATCATTCCAAGTCATCAGAAAGAAATACTGAGGAGCTTCTCATGGCCCACGTGAGTAGCGCACAGGGCAGTCCAGTTTGGCTGGAGGCAGGATAACAGCTCCAGCAGAGCCTTTGGAGATTCAGGCTGGGAAGGCCCTTACTGTAATGGGCTGAGAAGAAAGAAGATTGGAGAGATCACAGAATGGTTTGGGTTGGAAGGGACTTTAAACACCATCCAGTTCCAACCCCCTGCCATGGGCAGGGACACGAGACCAGGTTGCTCCAAGCCCCATCCAGCGTGGCCTTGAACACTTCCAAGGATCATTCACAGCTTCTCTGGGCAACCTGTGCCAGTGCCTCACCACCCCATAGTCAGTAATTTCTTCCGTATATCTAGTCTGTATCTGTCCTCTCAGTTTAAAACCGTTCCCCTTGTTCCTATCTGCCTGTGTAAAAAGTCCCTCTCCCTCTTTTTTATAAGCTCCTTTTAAGTACTGGAAGTGTCCATGTACAGATACAAAAGAAAATTCCCTAGGACACTTCATCCAGGGCTCACTAAGGGAGAGAAAGCAAAGTGAGCACTGAGCTGTGCTGTGGGAGGAGTGAACTGCCCACCCTAAGGGTGCCACCAGGAGTGCCCAAACCCTTGGTGAGGACCCCTTATTTTCAGAAAGGTTTTGTGGATGGTGAATTCTCTGAGCTGAACCAGACTGGCCCCACCACTGTGGGCAAATTGAAAATGCCTTTAATGAGAAGAGGAGGCAAAGGGATGTAGTTTTTACCTCAGAAAGACTTTGAGGCAGATTTTTTCATGTAATCAAAACAAACAGTCTGCTGTGACAGAGGAGCAGAGGGGAAAAGGGTGTTTCCAAACTGCTGATGAGAATGTCTGAGTTCAGGAGAGGTGTGGATGGTGCCAGCTGCCTACTCTCTGCAGCTGCTTGCCCCTGACATCAGCAGGCTGGTGAGGTCCTCTGGACTTCGGAGAAGTTTATTCTGTTCATACTCTGCAGTTGCTTGGGGTCTAACACCGCTAGATATGGGGAGGTCAGAAGTAGCTGTCACCAACTCAGATACCACAGGAGTGTCTGCATCCTCCATCAGCACACCATGCTTTATAACATATGGGCTTTCTGCTGCCTTCATGCCTCACCTTTTCCCGAAGTCCTGGGCAGTCAGTTTGGCCACTGTGCAAACTAGACCAAACCCCCCTGTGTTTGTGCTTCCCAGCCCTCTCCTGAGCACCTCCGAGGAGTGAAAAGAGACAGCCAGATGCTGATGGTGCCCTTGTGTCACTCTGCACAAGGCTTGTCTCTCCTTTGCACTTGTATCCTGCAGATCTGGACCAGGTTCTTTCTTTCCAAGTGACAGAAAAAGGCAGATAATCTGTTTTGCATTCAGTGCTGGAACAGCCAGAATGAACTTGTTTCTGAATGAACCAGATGTGAGTATTTTTTAGGCAAAGTTCAAAAGGAAAAGGGACAGCACCATGGTGGACCCACTGAAATCAAAGAGGGAGCTGGATGAGCTCATTGCTTTAGCCTCAGAGCTGAGGAGCCTGCTAACAAAGGCAGATATTAAAAGTGCCTTCAAATATGCCAATAAATTATTCTCCTTGGCATCTCTTCAGAGTTGGCAGTCTCCATAAATTCTCTTGCACCATTTGATTAAGCCTTGGCTTTCAGCGTGAGGCTGATATATTTGAATCTCTCTGTGAAGCTCCGTGCTGGATCTGTGTACACATTTTTCCTTAATTTTATTTTTCAGAAATGCTTTCATCTTGTATTTCCTGGTTGGCTCCACAGCCACTGCTGCAAAAGCAGGACTTTGGAGCCTGTTGTTTCCCAGCTGGGGAGGAGTTCTGCAGTTTTAAATGATCTTTTGCCTAGACCGTTTCTGCCATAAACACACAGCGTGGTGAGGTGACAGGGCTGTGCCCCACCACAGGTGGCCTTACCTCTTCTGCCTGAGCTTGCACATCCATATCTGTAACCTGCTCTTATTTTTTCCCTTCTAATTCTCAAACAGCAAATGGCTTTCCCCAGTGATTTTAATCTCTTCTGTTGATTGTTCACACCTCTTTCTCAAGTGCTCCTCTTCCCCACAGTGATAGTCCCATGCTTCTGAATAATTCACTCTGAAAGAAAACTACAGACATCTGTATAGAGCTTGCCAAGGCCAAATTCATCCTGAAGTAGTCATTAGGCCTTTCACCATTCCCTTTCCAACAGGCTGAAATTAGCTTCTCGTTTAAGTCTGCAGTGTGCAAGCTCAGATTTACTTCAGTAAAAGCTCCTAAACCAGCCTATTGTAACGTTGTGAGTCATCCTTCTCTTTCCTGCCAGGGATGGGGGAAAATGAAGGTTTATTCCTTGTGCCAACATTGTCTTCCCTGTGTTTTTTTCCTCCTTACTCCCTGGTGCTCAAGAAGGAGCGATTCCCATGTCCAAGCCTAAGACTTGTGGTGCAGGCTCCTTCCTCAGCTCTGCCACAGCTACACTGATATTCCAGACCCACAAAAGGGGTTTGGTGAGGTCCATTAAAATCCAGTCTTGGGGAAAAGCCCAAGGATTCATTTAAGAACCTGGGTCCAACCTGCATTTGGGAATGATTGCTGGATGATGAGGCCAGCTCTGGCTGTGCAGCCACTGGCAGAGGGGGCCAGTCCATCTCACTGGGAGGTCTTCACACTGTGATAGAGGTAACAAAACTCTGACTGACTGAGCTGTTCAGGGCTTTAGGTCTTACTTGTCCCTCCAACTTTGAACTTTATGACATGCTGTGTCTTTTCAGGAACTTTAAAATGAAAAGAATTGAAATACAACCAGGACTACAAAAAAAAGGCTCCTTTGATGTATTTTTCTTTTTCTGAATTGGCCTTTACAGGTTTGTCCAGGGCACTTTAGTTGCCTTTGTACTTGACCCTATGTAAATAGACCACCCAGGGTTGTGTAACAGATTCCCAGTTCCTCTTGACAGGACTATCAGAAAAGGATTAATTGTCTTCCCCTGCAACCCAAGGGAGATTTTACTCCTGCTTAAAACAAGAGCAGGATCACACTCCCAGTCTGTTAATAAGTGTGATGCTCATTCTTTTCTTCATGTTTCTGCTACTCTGATTGATGTATTGATTTAGTAATGGATCTGCATATCCTCATGTTGTACCTACAGCCTGACTGTGGTAATTGAAAACCAGCAGCAGGATTCTGATACTGTCTGAGCAGCTCCTGCAGCTGGTGACCCATGTGGGAACTGGGGACAACTCCTCAGTCCTGAAAGCACAGCTTTCTGGGGTGTCATCCTGACTAAAACCTGTGCCAAATATTCAGTATATCTAATGACTAAAGTTAATTTCTGCTTATTATTGCTTATTACAGGAGTACCAAAAGCAGAAGCATCAAAAATCACTAGTTATCCTCAGGGGCCAATGCACTTGATAGATACTTTTTATTCTACATTAGTGTTGATGAGTTAGTTGCTGGTGAGTGGGGAGAGGCAAGGAAACAGGTAAATTTTAGTACAGCAAGGAAGTTTGGAGCTATTCAGACAGCATTTCTTTGTGGTAGTCAGCAAAGTCTCATCAGTTTACACCACCAGGAGATTTGGAGCCAGATGTGTCTGTCCCACATGGGAGTTGCTCTGTCCACCTGGGTTTATTTTGCTAGTCTGTCCACCTTGGTTTATTTTGCTATTCTCTTGCTCAGCACTGTTTGCAATCCAGTTAATCCTTCTTGTTCCCTCAAGCTCTGTCTGGGCAGCACCGAGCGGCCGTTTCTGCACCAGGGGAAGGCGAGATCAAATTTATCTGCTTAATGCCCACTGCACTGACATTTTGTCCTTCTTGCCTGGGGCTGGCACACTGGACATGTGACTGTCAGGCTTATTGTTGCAGTCTTCTGGCTTTTAGGGAGCTGGGCTGAAGATTATTTTTACCTCCCTTTCCCTTTTTATCTGGAAAAGGAGATAACAGATATTTCACACTCCCTTTTCCTCCTCTCCCTCCTCCTTAAAATGCTTTCAGGGCAGTCTTGTACTTCTGAACCCTGGCACTGTGCTTGCTGGACCTTCTCTGCACTGAGGGATTTCACCTGCTCCCAGTTTTGTGTAGCCAGGACTGACCACAGGACTGTGGGGTCACATCTTGGCTCAGCACCATGATAAACTGCACTGGTAGGAATCAGGGCTTTCAGCAATTGATCCTTCTGTGTGCAAGAGAGGAGCAGAAACACCATATGGCCTCTGATGGCTGCAGTCAGAGCAAATCCCCAGAGTGAAACAGAGGTGCCACAGTGACTCCAGTGCTGCTCTCAGCAGCACAGTGCTCAGGGAAGGCCAAGAAGATTCCAGCTTCCAAGTGCATGGCTCACACCCACAACCAGGCACTGGCTGAGCTGCCCTAAGTACAGGGACTTCATGGGACAGCTCTCTGACCACAGCATTTATTGAAACTGGGCTGTGCTGCCTCCCTCACCCCCTGTAACCCACTCCTGTGTCTAAGCCCTGGATTGCTCTTGCATGGGGAAATGAGGCATCTTTGTGAGCATCACCTGGCAGGACTGGGGTGGAGGCTGATGGAAGCTTTGCCCAGGAGAGTGAAAGACAATTCTGGCTCAAAATGAACAGCATTTTATTAAAAAAAAAAAAAAATCCTGGCTTCCAGTCATTAAAAATACTACAGGCATTAACAGACAGAGCCATAGAACCATCTTTCTTCTCCTTTGTTTGAGGGCTAATGGCACCTCAGACCGTGGGTTTGTTTGCCTTACATAATAGGCAGCCAAACTGTTTTCAGCAACTACAGCATTCAGTCTAGAGATACATGGAGGGAAGCCTTAATTAGAGTAATTGCTCTATTTATATAATGATTCCCTTTTGTCTGAGATCAAATGGATGTTTGAGAAATCTTATTTCCTTTCCAGTTAATTTCTGCCCTGTTAGTTTAGCTCATGAATCTTAATGAAGAGAAGCACCTTGGGTATCTCCTGATCTCCTGCTCTCCCTCATTACTGGAGGGGAGGCTGTGGGGCATTAATCTCCTGTGCTGCTGCTGCTGCTGCTCTTTACTTTAGTAGCAACATGGGAGAAACACCAATAGGTGAATTTTAAAACCATGAACAGGCAAATCTACCATTCCTTTAACAGTTTGACTTGACTATTACGCTGCCACAATCTGAGCAGGGGGCCCTGTGAGGCACGTGGTGGGATGCAGAGGTGACGCTGAGGTACTGCCATTCTATCTGTGACAGGCTGTCCTTGGGCTCCTGGCAAAATAAAATGATGAATTTTCCTTGGTCTCTGTTTCCTGCCTGTATGATTGGGAATATCCTCCATGTCTGCTCTGTGCCTGTGTTTGAAAGATGAGCTGCTGGGACACAGCACAGCTTTCTCTTATAGGGTAAATACACCAGAATCCTGGGGGGAACTGGTGTGTCTAAATTGTTTTTTAGTACAAAAAAGAATAATTTCTTCCTTTTCCAGATGGTTGACAATGTGAAGGGACTGCCTGAGCAGAAAGTTGCATTTCTCTTCCTGAAGTGCAGTACTTCTGTGACAAAATTGAGCCTTGTTAATGTTTTCCTAGAATGTGATGCAATCTCACATAATCTGTGGTATTACTCATGAAATTAATTTTTCTGATGCAAATGCACATACATCAGTTACGTAAAACCAATCAGGGATTCCAGTATTGAGAAAGGTGACTTGTAATTCAAGGAAATTAATGCAAGGAAACAACTGGTTTGTGCAAACATCCCTGCAGTGACTCCCGGGCCGTTAGACTGATTTGCAGACTCAGCCTCTTGAGACAGAAGTTGCAATGCTGCATGTGAGCAGCACTGGAAGAGTCCACTACAGCCTTGCTCTGTGTACCAGGAGTCCTGGAGCCCTTCCCAGCGTGGTCTAAGCTGTGGGTGAAGGGAGGACCAGCACAGATCCCCCTCACCTGCTGCAGGCTGAGCTCCCGGGGCTGACGCAGATTTTCCCCGATGGTTGGCACTGCTACGGCAGCATTTTCTCCTTGTAGCTTCACGGGCCCTCTGTGGACTAATCCCCAGCTTTTAATTTCTTGTCATGGCTTGCTGCATTTTGTCTCAGTAAAGGTTTTCAAATGATCTCATGAAGTCATGGTTTTGGCTCATGCCAGCTGCTGGTTTTGGCTGCGATGCTGCTGGGAGGGTTAGTTGAGGTCAGGGAGAGCCTTGCTCCAGTTTGCTGCTCAGCAAACTGGTGTAGCCCAAAGGATCCCAGTCTGAGGATGCTCCCAAGGGGCTCCTTACCCTGGGAATGGGATAATTTCCCATGGCTGGTTGTGGTCACAGATCAAGGGCTTGACAGCTTGGTTCAGGTTTGAGCTTGATAGTGTTGCTATTGGTTTTGCTGGGAGGCATCTTGGATTTGGGTTTCTTTTTGCTCAGGAACATCTCTGGTTTGCCTTGTTATTGCCTATTGCCTATTAAATTTTTTTCTTTGTGTTTCTTTATTTCTTCATCTGTGTGCCAGAGACTGAGGTTTCTGCTGCATTCATGGATATTGTGGAAAATTAGAGACACTCAATTAAACATTAGGAGATGACATCTTTGCACTAAAAACTTTCTGCTGAACATCTCTCATCACCTGCATTGGAGGGTTGTCCTTGGAAGGACATTGAGGGCTATCAAACCTGTGAAGCAAGTGTCAAACCCTGGCCTTCCCGGGAATGCCAGGAACAGCCAACACTTTGTAAGACATTTTCCAGCTGTTTCTGAGTGCAGCCAAAGGGATCATGAGGAAGAGGAGCTACACTTCTGAAAACCCTTTCGCTGTGTGTGCAGAGGGCTGTGTCTGTGTAATCTGGGCACTTTACCCCTCCTGCTGCACAAGAGCCTCTCACACGGTCAGGACAGGGGTATGGGCTGCAAATGCTCATTTCAGAGATGGAGGCTGAGCTTGTAATTAAGTTTTTCAGAAATCTTGAGCTCTTTGCTTTGCTGGAAGTGCCGTCAGACAGCAGAGGCAGCACAAGACGGGCTGCCAGATGCTGCCCTGCTGCAGCAGAGAAATGTCAGTGCTGCCTCAGGCAGGGAGGAAGCCGGATTCATGGGTTTGGAGCCTTTGAGAGGTCATTGGAGTCTTTTGGGTTTTCCTGCCTACTGGGCAACATAAACTGAAAATTCATCCCTTTCTGTGTCAGTGCAATAATTTCTGGTGAATTCAAATAGTGTTTGAGAGGCTTTGCTATTCATTTTAGTGGAAGCGGGCTTCAAAAATTTCATTCTGTCATTTTATTTACCTCTTACAGCAAAGCAGGCAGCTATTCCAGTGCAGAACATCAGTGCTGTCTCTGTTGGAGTCATCATTTGCATTCCTGCTTTTCAGCTTAGATAAAGGCTGGAGCCTCTTCCAAGACAAACACACCCCCTTCACTGGGCTGTGACAGACCTGCCACCTCCAAAATTCACCAGGTGATTTTATGTGAGGGAGGAGCAGCCATGCCCAGCCTGTGGTTTTCCATCACAGCCCCTGGGTCCAGAGGTGTGTGTGCATCCACAGGCTGAGTAACCTGGCTTGGAGCTGCACTGCCCAGAGTACAGGGCTGTGTTTCACATGCCACATTGCTCAGAGCCCCATCCAACCTGACCTTGAGTTCTTCCAGGGATGAGGCATTCTCTGGGCAACCTGTGCCACATTTTTGCTGAAGCAGACCAGTGTGAATTTGACTGCCATGAAAGGGGAGCCTCTTCATGCAGTCTTGGTAGTCTTGCTAGAGTGCATGGTCTGTAATTCTCTTTCAAGGTCCTGCTAGCCTGTGCTGGGTGCTTCCAGTACCCGGGAAATAGGTTTAGAGAATCCTCTCCAGAGTGGTTTATGGTGCTGTGTGGTCACTGCAGCCCCTTGTGCTTCACAGCCCTGTTTCTACAGAGCCAGAGAGGCAGCAGCACTGAGCATAGGTGAGCTCATTCCTGTTGGAGGCAAGGAATAATTCAGAGAGGTTTTATGGAAGCCCGGCATCAGTTTCAGCAGCCAACTGGGGGAATGTGCTCCAGCAGTGGATGAATTTGAATCCTCCACTCTCCTCCTGCCTCCTTTAGCCACTCATTGTGGGGTGGATGGTGCCTAGAGTTACCCAGCTGAGGTTTCCCAATCTCTGCATCCAATGGACAAACCAGAGGTGGCTGCTTGAATTTGAACAGTTTTGGTTTGAATGGTGTTTTACTTTCTCAGACCTCAAAACAGCCCACCTTAAGGGATGGTCTTTGTCTAATTCTCATGGTCCTAACAAAAAGGGTGTTTTAAGGAGCCAGGAATGAATTTATGTTGGCTCTTGACTTGTTGCTTTGGATGCCTTTGCTTGGTGCAGTTTTGGCATCACATGGAATAAATCAAGCAAATAGGAATGTAAACACACTTTTATATCCCAGGGCTCTGAACTGGTCTGGAACTGGGCAGTTGGGTTCAGGTTTTGGTCTTATATGGTTGGTCATGAATGGAGACCCAAGCAAAGTGTATTGCCAGTCCTTTTCAGAGTTTATTTACTTTCATGATTATTTTTTCCCTTTCCACATTTAACGGAAGGTTGCTGGTGTAATGGAGGTGGTGGTAGGGCAGGAGCCAGGAGACATGTAGTGTATTCCCAGATCTTTTCTCCATTTTTTTCTTGTCTTTTTGGAATGTTTTGGTCTATACCACTCCCGGCACCAGAACTCTGGTCTTGTTTGAGCTTTCTAGGTGTTCCAGCAATGCAAATAAGAGGTAGTGAGGTGCAGATATCCATCTATGGGGACAAAGAATGAATTTCTAGACAAAGACAGGGCTGCCAGGAGGTTTCTGATCTGTTTTGCAAAACAAAGAAGCCTAGTTCAAGACTTGCAAAAGCTTGTCTGAACCAGGTCTCTCAGAGATTTTGGCTTGACCCATTACTTGTTTGGAAACCAAGCTGTGTCTGGGGATCGCTATCCCACAGAAATGTTGGGGCATTCTCTTGGGAAACAAATTGTGTTGAAGTTCTGGTGGTAGAAAGGGAGAAGAACAGGCTGGAAGGGCTTGGGAGACACAGAAGTGGTGCTTGTCCTTGGGCCTGACCCTGGAAATGCTGCATCACCAAGGGCTGAAGAGTCCAGAGGAGAATGGGAAGAGCCCAGCTGAAACATCCACCTCATCTTTGTTCCTGTCCTGGTGACTGTTCGTACAAATCTGGGTGCACTCTGCAGCTCTTTCTACTGATGGTTTGGGTGGAATGCTGGAAAATGGTCCTCAGAGGGCTCAGGGGGTTAGGGTGGAACTGGGGGATTTGTGCTTGATGCCAGCAGCGTCTGGGGTCCTGCAAGGTGTCAGCTAAAGATGCCCCATTTGCTTTGGCCCTGAAGCCCCCTCAGAATGGGGTGTTGGGGAGAATTTTATACATCAGGCAGTCATTTTTCTCCTCCCCACCTTCTCTCTAGATGGGGAATGACTAGACCTTTTATCCACTTGTCCTAGGAGAGTTTGTACCTTGTGAAAGGCTCCTGCAGTCAGAATGAAGCTGGTCTCTTCTTTTCATTTCCCCATTGCTGAGATGCAGCAGACTTGGCCATTCCTGAAACAGTGACTGATTGTCTGGTTTGGCTGGTTCAGCTGTTTGCTAAACATAATGCTCTTTCATCTTCCAGGAAATCGTCTGGACACCTCCACCGGAGTGCAGCTTGCTTTATGCTGCTGTTTCAATAGGCAAATAAAAGCAGCTATTTTCCCAGTTTAAACATAACCTGATTTCTCCAGTGAATTGGAAATACTCGAGGGGAGGGGAAAGATTGTTTATTACTGAATTTTCAAGAACTGAAATCCTAAATTAACAAGCCAACCAGCTCTTTTCCTTCCTGGGGAAAGGATTCTCCTCCTCCTCCTCTTAAAGAATGTCCACAGCACTCCATCATTTTCATCAGGACCTAAAGGGCACCCACCAGGGCCCTCTCACACCATCTGTGTAATGTATGGCTTTCCTCATTGCTCCCTGGCAAGGCAGGGCACTTTGGCTGAGGTTTGAGATTTCTTTTTGCTGGCTGCAGAATAAAAATGTTACAAAATTAAATCCTTTATTGGCGTTTCAGCAGTGAGAGGGGAGATGGTCACCTGTCTGCTCGCATCAGCTCGGGGTGCTCCAAAAGCCAGTGCCTTGCCTGTTTTCCTGTGTTTCCTGAGATGACAGGAAGGAAAGCGTAGGCATCTGGCAGTACTTCAGCAGGGAGAGGTTTAGGAAAAAGGCACAGCTCAGGACTGACTCCAGGCCAAAGCCTGGCTGGCTGCTGGGCGTCATTTGAGAGCAAGCTCATACTCCTGAGAAATTAATACAGAAACAAATAATGACGAAACCCACTGGGCAACATTTGTAATGTTGCAAATTATGCAAGTCAACTTTCTTTTCTTATTGTGGTAATCAAGGATTTCACCAAAATGCTAAAGGACCAGGGAGAAATACACCCTGGCTTCTCCCTCTGGGGAGTGAGTCAAGTTCCTTGCATGCGGTTCCATTACAAGGAACTTGAGAAGTCTGGCCAGCAACTGGGTTCAACAGGAAAGCTGAGGACAAGCTTTTGTGTGATTGCTAATGGGTCCCTCTCCCATGGCCGTGCCGGATGGGAGGGAACAAACAGCCCTTTCTGTTTTGCAGTTCATGACAAAGAACCCCACGATGCGGCTGGGCAGCCCCGGGCTGGGCGGCGAGAGCGCGATCCTGCGGCACCCCTACTTCAAAGAGCTGGACTGGGACCTGCTGAACCAGCGGCAGATGGAGCCCCCCTTCAGGCCCCGCATTGTACGTGGGGAGGAGGGTGGAGGAAAGGGATCCCTGGGGGGTTTTTTCCTCTTTTTGGCTCTATTAGCAGATTTATTCCCGTGAGACAGGAAAGAGGTGAAGGAAGGGAGTTGAGGCCTCTGGCCCTGGCTTGGCTGCTGGTTGGCCACCTGGTGAGCCACCTCTTTTCCTCTCCATGCTGGATTTTCAAAGGCAGCTCTTTGAAAAGATGCAGATTTGTAAAAGCAACTGCAGCGGGTTAGGCACTGAAGTACCCTTTGCCTTGCCCCGAAGGTAAAACAGGGTAAGTAATCCTCATCCTGCTCGCTCCACCTACCCGTTCACAGCAGGGCTGGCTCTCCCCTGTCCCTCTGTGTCTGTTCAGCACCCAGCACAGTGCTCCCTGCTCAGGCCACTGTCAGTGAGTGCTTTTAAACGTCGGAGAGGCTGCAGAGGACACGGTGCTGCCCTTGTCCTCAGTAGTGCCACACAGGCCTAAGGATGCTCTGTGAGAGCAGAGTGGTGCTCTCCATGGACAGCCTGTCCAAGGTTGTCTTTGTGGCTTCCTTGTCTTTCAAATTATTGCCTGGGGTGGCTTGTCTCATGCTGTGGTCATTCTGCAAGCTCTCAGTAGCAATGGTCCACCCAGTCCTGCTCCATGACCACTGGGTGCAGGACCAGGTACTTGGGGAAGGTGTGACAGCTCAAAAGCAGAATCTTGAGTTGCCCCTTTGCCTGAATCACAGGCTCAGGGAGCCTGCTCAGTCTGCCATGAGCTGGGCAGGATCTGGGAATGTTGGACTTCAATGTCAATAAATTTTATTGACCTCAATGTCAATAAAATATCTTGCTCTGTGTGCAGGAAAAACACATGTCTCATGAAAATGTGCCACAAGCCCAGTTTGTGTGTGTGTGCATTCTAAAGAGCCCCACTCTGTGGCACACAGCAAGGCATCCAGCACCTGGAGGCCAGCCATTTGTCTTCCCATGGCCCAGTAATTCATTATTGTGCAAGTTTAATGGCTGGCACAAAGAGGAGTGTCCTCTACCTCCTCCCCAAAACCCAGCTGAGACACTCTGCAGATAAGGAGGGACTGTGTGGAGTCAGCCACTTGGGAACACAGCTGATAACTGCACGGGGTCTGTGCTGCCACTTGAGGGAAGGGACTGATTTATGTGCCCTGCCCTGCCATGCCTGGCCAGAGAAGCCCCCAGAGTTGCTGTTAGTGAAATCTGAGAGGGGGGTCCTTGTCAGAAACCTGTAGAGGCTGGAAAAGGCTTTGTTCTGTAAGAGGCTCTGTGGGGGCAGCTGCTCCCAGTCCAAGCCCAGAAGCAGCTCTCAGTCAGCTCAGCCTGTGTTATGGAAGTGATGGTTCAATGCACTCAGATGCAGAACAAGGATCAAGCAGATGATACATACTTCTGACGTGTCTTTCCTTTGTCTGTTCCATTTGACAGAAATCCAAAGATGACGTGAGCAACTTTGATCCAGATTTTATAAAAGAGGAGCCCATCCTGACTCCCATTGAAGAAGGGATCCTTCCAATGATAAACCAAGATGAATTTAGAAACTTTTCATTCACCAGCCCAGAACTGCAGCAGTAGCTGTGGCTCCAGAGCAAGGTTGTTGAGAGGACTGGGAGGAAATGAAATGAAAACAAAGTTTACCAGTAATTTCATTCTCAAGGAGTAACAGTGCACTGACTTGCACGATACAGCAGCACCACTGTCAATGTTACCTTAATGTGAAATTGGAACCTTCCTGTGTTTGTAGGACTTCTGCAGCTCTTGGATCAAATATTGACAGGGGTGGAACAAACATGATATTGTAAATAGCTGGTGCAGACCAAGCATTGGATGCTGTGCTGGTTGGCTCAGCCTGAATGTCACCACTTGCAGTGGATTCGAGGAGTCAGCATGAGCATGAAACAAGTGTCTTGCAGCCCTGAGCCTAACAGACTTGTTACAGTGCTGATTGTTTGCATGACTTTTGAGGAGTCCCAGCAGTGTCCAGCATTTTGGAGACATGATCCAACATCCCGTGGCCTGACTGAACCAGATGTTCCTACTGACTTTACCTGTTTCCTGCAGTATTTATTTCTTTCCAAAGCACAAATGGCTCTCTTTGACACTGTCTGGGTTCCCATGTGAAATATTTCATTGTGCTGACTAGCAGAAGGAAAAAAAAACAAATGCCCTGTGCCCTGCACAAATTCTTCCAAATCAAAGGGAAGTCATGTGCTCGTAGTGTTTTACTGTTTGTGTGTGTTGAAAAGTTTTAGTGTTTGCATTCTGTGAAATGCCTTCTTACATCATGCATCTTCAATGCTCCTTTCTTTGCCTCCCAGCTGTTTTCAACTATAATGTAACTTGTTGTACTGTTTATTTAGGCCCTTCCTATTTAATTATGTTACACAGAGCCCCTTTTGTGGGTTTAGTGCCTCATTAAAATTTTGATCCAAAGTGGTAGCACTTAAATTATTCGTAGTCTTATTGTGATGGGACCTGCAGAGCTGGCAAGCTGCTTGCAAGCAGAGTTGTCACCCAACAGGTAACGGAAGAGGACAACTTTTATCCCATGAGAGTGATAAACCTTATCTAAGATACAGAGTGACTTGGTTTGGTTGGGATTTAAGGGCTCATTACTCACGGGGCACTTTTTATCGGTTGCATCCTCAAGCTTCTGCCTCAGGCAGACTGAGATGATTTTTCAGTGCAGGTTTTAGAACCCAGATACTCTGGGAGATGGTTCTGTGCTTTCCCTGCTCTCCTGGAAGTTGGATGATTTTTCTGTAGCTCCTTGGCACACCTTTGGCCTCCTTGCTGGGCTTGAAGCTGGATGACAGGTTTATAGCCTCTTCCTTGGGCAGATATGAATCGCTGGGGAAGGAAAAGGATTTTTGCCCTCTTGCAAAATTGATGATGTTTGTATAGGGCTCCCCAAAGGCTTTAACTTGAAAGAAGGGTGAGGTGCAGCAGAGAGGGACAACTCTGCACAGACCTTGTCCCACTGCAGCTGTGGGGATTTGTAGGGGAGCAGGAGCCTTTGGCATGGAAGTTGCACAGGCACGACCCCCCTAACAGCACAGACCCCCTGGTCTGTACGTGCTCAGCTTCTCCAAGTTAGAGACCAAGTTAGAAATAAGAAATCAAAGGTGAGATCTACTTGCAAGAATTACTCCTTCCCACTCCAGTCCTCTCTACTTGGCTGAGTCACTTCTACCTCTAAAGCATCACTGAACTGTCGGACAAATGGGGCAGAGGCTCAGTCATGCTTGGACTCTTCTTGCCTTTGTGCTTGTGTGTTACATCAGTTCTCCCTCTTTCTTTCCTGTGTCTCCCCTTCCAGTAAGCACAGCTTCATCCTTTGGTCTCCCTTCCCTTCCATGGGTACTTTCTAGCCATGTTGCAGCTCATCCCTTCGCTGGTCTGTAGATACCCAGCTCCTCCAAAGTGGGGCAAGAGAGGAAGAAAGACAGGTTCCGTTGTGTAAGTGGGAGAAAAAGGGCAGATTTCCAGAAAAAATGATCCAAGAACCAGTTGTGCAGGCTGGCTTGAGTTCCTTTCCCACATAGGAAGAAACAGTGGAGGGATGGATCCATGTGCATGAGGGGCCACTGTGGCACCTTGTTTGCGTGTGGATGACGTGTGGTGTTCACCTGACTGGTGCAGACATGACCCAAGGCAATTCCTCACTCCAATTCCCACTCAGTTTTCCTCGGATTGCAACTGCAGCAGTGCTCGCTTGGCAAGGGGTAAGTGCAGCTAAGTTGGCCACCAAGAGTGGGAGCCCCAAAACTGTCTGTGAACTTGATGTTGGTGGCTTTTTGACTCCCCCACTGTCAAGGATTGTGAGCAGCCTCTCCTTCCCTGGAGGTCAGTGCTGGAGAACAGTAAGTGGTACACCCTTTTTTGCCAGCACGGTGTTACCATCCCAGGGTTTCAGGTGTGTTGTTCTTTGGGGCTCTGGAGACCCTATGGAATCGTTCCTGCTGGAGAAGCTACTGCCGCAGTGTTGCCTTCAGAATCAAAATGTGATGCCATTTCCATGGCCCCAGGATTTGAGTATTTACATCACTGACAGCATGAAGAATGTGCAGTAGCCACCTTTGGAGATCTTTATTGGTGTGTCAATATCATATTTCTTATCAATACCCACCAATATGTCTTCTGAAAGCTTGGAGAATGGGAATTAAGTCACCTCTGGAGGTGTCTTGCATTGTGTGTACTGCAAACCAGAAAGCTTGTACATCTCTGGAGGATATAAGATGGTTTTTTGGGGAGCAGGAAAGCTCTCACTGTGGCCAGCTAGTACGTGCTGTGTTTCAGGGCTTGTTGGCTTGATGGGGCAGGGATCAAATGACAAAGGGAGTGTTTCACCAGCTTCTCTTTTCCTTGATTTTAAGTAACATCTCTGTCACTCCACCCTTCCATCATCCTGGATGCAAACTCATGGACAGATCTGTGGTTGGACCTGGAAACCTAAGGTTCTGTGTATAGGAATTTCCTTTATTTTCACAATTTTCACCTGGATCCTGATTTCTAATTCAGGGCAGCTCTTCCCCTTCACTGCCTGCCTGGAACTCATATGTCTGTGTAATGCTTTCAGCCACTCAAGTCAGCAGATCTTGAGTCAGCCACATTTGGCCAAGATCCCTGAACTCTCCCATACTTTTTATTAGGAGCTGCCATTTCAGTTGTGTTCCCTGAGACTCTGTCAGCAGTATAGATGAAGATCAGCTCAATAAAAAGTATCTATGCAATGCCTTTGCTTTGGAAAAAGCTGGATTAGTGTTTACACTGCCATTGAATATGTAAAGAAATATTGATTTATTAAAGAAAAAAAAAAAAACAGGCAAGCAGGGGTACAAAAAAAAAAGCAAGATTTTCCAGGAGCTACCCTGCAGCTCTTTTGGCTTCATTGCTTGCCTCAGTGGGTGCAAGATGGTTTTAGTCTATTAATTTGGTTCTGGCTTCAGAAGTATATTAAGCTGGCAGCCACAAGTTTGTAAGGTTTAAAGCATAAAATGCTTGTATTCACTCCAGTGTGAAAACTGGCAATTGAGCAAATTGTAATTAGTTCCCTTTGCACTGCTTTTAGTGCTTGCATGAAAAGAGAAGATCCCTTTGATGTCTGTAAATTTGTGTTCGGTGCAATCCTTTCATTTTCAAAAGGTTCATGGAATCTAGCTATAAAATTCAGTGGCCTATGTCTCCTTCAAGGCCTTTGAAAGTTGAGGGTAAGAAGCAGATGGTCTGGGATGAAGAGATGAAAATCATCTCGTATCTAGTCATGCTGGCTGTGCTGCCAAAGACATCATTTTTAATACTGCTGCTTGATAGGCAATGGAAAAAATCTCACAGACTTCCAGTGCCCAAGGGATTTTAAAGTAAAAAATTCAATTCTGGCTGCTGGCTGAGGATGCTTTGAATGTGTTCTCAAGGACTGGCACAGGTTCCTCTCCTTGTGAAGTCCTAAATGGTTTTCAACAGTAGTTGTTCCCTTGGTGCTGCATGCTCCTTCTACAGAAGCTGCTCTTTCTCCAGTTGGATTTGAGAGAGGCTTCGGTGGCTGTGGTATGGCAATGGACTTGATTAGCAATGCCCAGAGCCAGGAGCAGTGAAGAGGAAAACATGTCTGGGATCATCTTCTCTGTCCCTTGGCCAGAAAGGAAAGAGCTGTTCACTGCTGCTTGCTCTCCCTCGGTTTGTTCAGCTGCTCAAGCATGTAGCCAGAAGGTTTCTGCTCCCCCCCAGGGAGACCATTTCACAGCTTTTACAACTCTTCCCGCTAAGTAAATGTCCTGATATTTGGAAATGACGTGAATGAGATGAAAATCTGTCTTATCATGCCATTAGGATTCTCATTGTAAGCTGCAAGTCAGGGTTTGTATTACTAAATATATACAAGGCTGCCAAACCAAAGCATTCAGAAATGATGAGTCAGGTTGTCTGAAAATTGCAGCTAACTCAGGAATCAAGAGCTTTCCAAAATAATAAATGTCAAAGTCCTTTTCTTGCTTTTTTTCTTTCTCTTCCTTTTTTTTTTTTTTTTTTTTAAACATCTGTATAATGAATATTTTGGATCCTGACTTGCACTTTTCCACATCAGTAGGAGCTGGAATGTCGTGCAATTTTAATTTTTATAGATGAAAGCTGAGGTCTGTGAATTGATGTGAAGCCAGGCATTGGAGCATGGAGAAAGATGCCAAACACCAAGAGGTGGGTGATAAAACTGAACAGGCATAGGGTTTATGTATTTTTCCATCTCTTCCTGTTGTTTATGTACAGTCACCACAGTGTGGACCCTTGCCTCCTTGTCTCTAAACCCACAGAGCAGGGCATGCAGAAGGCACAGGAGTGAGGAAGGAGAAGAGAGGAAGGCTGGGGAAGGCATTTATGTGTTGTGTAGTCACTGTGTGTAGGGCTTGTCCAGCAGCATTTCTGAACTCGTGCATCAGCCCTTGCACAAGCCTGGCACCTTCTGCATCCCACACTGCCCGTCCTGCCTTCCCCTGGGCACAGCACTCGGCATCATCCCTCAGGCTGCCATGGGTTGGAAGTGTCCTGCTTATGGAGCCAGGCCTGGAGGAGGAGCAGGAGGTCAAAAAGCATGGAGGAAAGGGAGTGCTGTTAGCATTTGGCAACCTTGGCGTCTTCTCATGGGGACTTTGGTACAGCCAGTGTCCCAGTGATGTCCATATACATGACTGGCAGCTGAGGGAGAAGGCCAGGCTGTCTCCCCTCTCACACCTTTAATAGAAGCTAAAAGAGAGAGGAGACAGGGCAGTGTCTTCACGAAATGGGGTCACAGCTCTGGGTTGTGACCGACAGGATGCACTGTATTTTAGAAGTGCCTCAGGCCACTTGCAGGCAGCGAAGGCACGCAAGAATCATCATCATTTCTGCCCCATCCACACTGGGGAAGACCCTCCATGAGGGAAGTTTGGTCCAGGAAACTTGGGGACCACAGGTCTCAGGGATGTGGGAATTTGCATCGTGCAAAAGGCTGCCAGGCAGAATTGCAAAGGAACATCCCCAAACCCTTTCATCCAAAGAAGGAAGCTTAGAATGAGCTTGGGTAAGACAAGGACAAAGCCTTCCCTGTGTGGGCTCCCCCAGGTAACGTGTCAGTGTGACGGTTTTAGCCCTGAAACAGTTCTAACTTGCCCGTGGTGTCCATTCTGCTCCAGCTCTGAGCTCCCAGAGCTGTTGTTGGCAGCAGGTCTTAGAAAAGTGGAGTTGAGAGACTTTAGCAGTGAGTTCAGGATTGCTCAAAACTGGTGACTCAGTTCCTCCAGTGCCTCCTTCCCCCTCCTTCAAATGAGGGGTTTATTCATCACCTGGTTTCTCATTTCCAACCATTTAATGTGGACTGGGGTCAGGGCCTCAGTTTTTCTACAACAGAGATGACTAAAACTGCATTTCTTCTTAAATGGAACCTCACTTGATTCCAGGAACAGGATCTCCAGATCTTCAAACCACTGCAACTTCAACACCACCACTATAACCTCCACATCTGCCAGGAGAAGAACGTTGCAGGAGTTATTAATGAGCCCTTTTTGGAGACTGGCCAAGGTGTGCTGTAGTTCAGCTGGGAGTGAGAGGCAATTTCATGTATCTTCATCTTATCTACTGCTAGACCTAGACGGGAAGCAGTTCCAGACCTCCGAGTTATTACAGGCCTGTCTGCTGCCCAGGGATGCCTCCTGCACAAAAGTCTGGCTTTCTTTTCCCAAATGCTGTCTGGAAGAAACAGGGTGTCAAGAGCTTTGTTAGAGATTGGTGCTAACCACAGTTTTCTTCAGAACTGAGACACACTGTCACGTTTACCCCACCAACAGGGTTGTTAGGTTTGCAAACTACTCTGGGCCGTGTCTCCTCCAGCTTCTGGGATGTTGCTGTCTCCCCACTTTGAAGCAAAGGCAGCACCATCGGTACCTCAAACCTGACTGAGGCAGGAGGGCAGCATTACAGGTGAGTATTTCACCTGGAGCTGAGTCGTCATTATTTTTAAACTGTGAAGGGCTTGAGCTGAGGTATTGTTATCTGACAGACATATCTGGACATGTTGCACTCCTTGGGGCAGCCTTTCTGCTTGCCTCTTCTCGGGCCCTTTATTCTCACTCATCACCAACCCTTTCTCCAAGGGAAAGGCTGGGTGGAGGTTTTGTTCAGCTCAGTGCTTCTGTCACTTCACTGGACAGTAGGGAAAACCTGCCTGAGGAAAAGGGTCAAGTGAGTCCTATGTCACAGGAGAATGTTCCCTTTCAAATGCTAATCTCAGTACCTTAAAACCCAATTTTAACTGGAGGAAAAAAGGCAAGTGTGACCTTTAAGCATGCTCAGCTAGGCCTGGACTTTAACAAAATCTCTCCACTTGTGGGAACCTTCATCCTCAAGTTTCACCAAGGCTCCTTGCAGACCCATGGAAATTACCACGTGGAAGTTGTGTCTAAATTACACCCTGGCAACCGAGGGCTCTTTTGTTTCTGCTTACAGTGAGCAAGAGCTTCCTCTGCCCGTTTGGGGTGTCTTCTCTCATCTGTTACCCTGACTCCTTTAATTTTCCTTCCAGTGCACCAATTTACCATAGCCCCAAGTCTCCTGCACACACAGAGGGGAGTTCTGCCTGTGCCCATCTGGTGAAGATGTTGTAACCCAAAATGGGGCTGTCTCTCAGCTATTTTGGTGGAGTCTGGTAATTTGTCTGATATGGAAAATCCCGAAGCTGCAATCAGTGCCCAGGATGCTTGAGTGGAAAATGACAAAATTATAACATGGTTCATATCCCCGTGGTCAATTACTCTGTGCCTACACATAGTCTGGAGCAGCCAGGGTTAGTGTAAAGGTATCCAGCCTTTCTGTTGGCTCCATGGCCTCTGTATTGGGTTAAACATGAGCGAAACAAAGCACCCACAGCCTAACAATTGTTAGAGGTGGGTGGTCCTCAGTTCCTCTGAGAGTATCTTGGGCAAGGAGCCATCAACCTCCTCTTCCCTCGCATTTGGCCAGGCCTGGGAAGAGGGGGTGGAGGGATGGATGAATGCTCTCTCCTCTTAGCAAGAGGTAACGTGTCTCCTGGGTCAGAGGGAGGTGCCAGGGAGCCTGGTGGTGGTGGCCAGATTTTCAGGGTGACCTCATGTAGGTGTCTCACAGTTTTGGTGGAACATGAGTGTATCTTGGGGACTCCCAAGCCCTAAGAAATGGGTTTGGAGCACCTGGAGTTCCACACCAGGCACATGGTCCGCAGTATCCTGCCTTGGAGACTGGTTCCTAGGCAGAGACAAGGCGTGAGCAAGGAGTTGCCTGGAGCTACCCAGGCCTGGAGTGAAAGCCTTAATACAGAAAGCTTATTAGTGCTCAGCTGGGCTGGAGAGGCACTTGAGGTCACTCAGGGTCTTTGCCTTAGTCCTCCACCCACCTGTGCACTCAGGCTGGGGCCACGGTGAGCAGCTCCTGGAGCAGTGGAGCCTACCTGGTGTGCAGGACCTTGGGCTTGAGCAATGCAGGAAAAGGCACCTGGGATTGGAATCAGAATATCCTAGAATATCCTGAGTTGGAGGGACCCACAAGGATCATTGAGTCCAACTCCTGGCCCTGCACAGGACCGCCCTCATTTAGACAATAATGAGCATTCTAGTTGAGAAAGGGTGATTGAAGCCTAAGCTGCTGGTGGTGGCTAGACCTCCCCTGCTCCTTGCTCCCAGCCTTTCCCACTGGGCACTGCTGCCCTGAGCCAGTTGTTTATGGAGTGATGACCACAGGCAGCAGGAGCCCTGTGCTGATTTAGGGTCATCAGGAAAAGGTCACACAGGCAACATCTAAGCTTCTAAATCTTGGTGTCCACCAAGACAGAAAGCAGGGTTCTGCAGCTTGTTTTTATGACCATCATAAACTAAATCCAGCATCTTCCTGAGATAGGGTACGAGATAAGCCTGCAACAAACCTGAGTAGAGAAGTAATTTTCTTTTAATTGCTGTTGTAGGACAGTAGAGATGAAAAACCAAGGGTATAGGAGCCCTCATCCCCTGATTAGATACATATAATGAGATGGAAAGCTAATCTATCATATTTAGAATCAGTCAATTAGAGGGTTAGGGCTATAGATGCGTTTAGCTTTAGCGTTAGGGAGATATTTAAACCACATACTGTACTTAGTCATTACCATGCTAAGTGATAGTAGATGCAGGTCACCCTATATATGGGCCGTGGTAATCAGCTTGAAGTATTACTAATTAAGCCTTTTCACCTTTGGGCTCCCTTCCATGCCACCACGCATGAAATGGGCCATTGAGGTCACGGTGAGATGCTCCTTAAAACCCAACACCCACTGTTTATGGTGAAGTAGAGGGTGATTTGGCTTTCCAGTTCAGTCTCTGCTGTGTGGACAGAGCTGTAAGCACACAGCTCTTGCTTTAATCATGTATTTTGCTTCTGAGTCTCAAGATGCCAGCTGGGCACTGCCAGCTCTTCACTTCCCCAACTGCCTGCCTGGCATTATGTGAAGCCCATGAACTATCCAGGTGAGAAACCATGTCAAAGTGAGCGTGGCTCTGGTATCTCCCTCCTGGCAATCCTCAGTCATGTTTTCAGAGGACGTCAATAAAAGCTGAAAATGCTGTAGTTGCTCTGGAAAGCAGCTTATGTGATTAGGCAGAAGGTCAAAAATAGAAAAGCTCACAAAGGAAGGGCTGAAAAAATTGTGGGTGTGGTGCAGTGGTGCCCAGTGATGGCTTCACTCCCTCCCTCCCCATGCCCTGAGACACGGGTGGGTGTCCAAGGTCCTCAGCCAGCTCTGGCACTGGCCCCCTCTCTACAGATATCATGGATCCCTCAGGACAAAAGCTCCTGATGGCTTTGTATTAATATGCAGTTGCATCTGCTTGTAGGACTTCGCTGTGTTAGGCTGGTGGCAGAATCACAGGCCACCCTGCTGCAGGGGGCAGGAGAACAGGGAACTTTCCAGTGCCTTCCAGCCCAGGAGAAAGCCAGGGTTGGCCATGGAAATGGGGGTGCAGTGGCTGGTTGCTCTCCAGCCCAAGCTGTTTTGAAGCAGCTTTTCTCTGACAGTGTTACTGAGGCATTCTTGGGAGCACTCAGGCTCCACTTTCATAGAATCATAGAATATCCTGAGTTGGGAGGGACCCACAAGGATCATCCAAGTCCAGCTTCTGGCCCTGCACAGGACAACCCCAAGAATCCCACCATGTTCCTGAGGGCGTTGTCCAAACATTTCTTGACCTCTGGCAGGCTTAGGGCTGAGAAACAACCACACTGTCCTTAAGCCATCCCCTCTCCATCCTTTCCTCAGAGGCTAATTACTCCATTTTTGCCTTAATTTCTGGTCTCCCAGGAATCTGAGTAAGACCCTCTTGCTTGAGATGGCTAAAGCTGAGTACATGCCCATAACAGCCCTTTCCAGGCGCTTCCAAACCCTTCAGCCCTGTCCCTCTGGGGCAAGTCTTTGCAAGCTGGCAGGAGCCGGCACAGAGGGCTTGGAGCAGGGATTCTGGTATTGTCTCTTAGAAGAATACCAGGAACTGGTGTTGCTCACCAGGTACTGGAAAAGGTCTTAATTTTGGCATGCCCTGGGACCAGGAAACAATTTGAAATACTGGGTATTTTCTGGGACACAGGGCCAGCTGGTGAAGATCCCCATGGGAGAGATGGCAGGTTTGGGGCTGATGGAGACCTGCCCCAGGGAGGTGGAGTGAGGATGATGCAATGAGCCACAGCTCTTGCAGCACCAGGGCCGGGGTGTGGGCAGGGAAAGTGTCCGTGGTGTCCAGAGCCAGTGCTGGGCAGTCAGGGCTCTGTGACATGGCAGCAGCTCTTCGTGGGGCTGAGGGGGGGCAGCCAGAGCTATTGGCTTTTTTGGCAGGTCCCTGGTGTTTCACTACCTGTGTTCCCAAGGGCCAGGGACTGTGTAGATGGAGTACAGAATCTTGATGTAGAGTTAAGTTAGCAGCAAGTGCCCGTGGCAAGAAGCCTGTGATGAATGTTTCACGTTTTCATGGAATCATGAAGTGATTTAGTTTGGAAGGGACCTTAAGGATGGTCTTGTTCCAACCTCCCCTGCCACGGGCAGGGACACCTTCTGCTAGACCAGGTTGCTCCAACCCACATCCGACCCCAATGATACTTCACTTATGCTGATGGGGAAGCATTTCTGTCCCATGAACTGTGCTCTCCAGCGGCAGGAAAATCTTCTGGGTTTTTTTTCCCCCTAATTCTTAGCCAGTAACTGCAGGTCTTGGAGGGACTTTCCATCTGGCCTCGTTAGCAGGTCATGTTCAGCTGCACCTCAGCACTTGCAGGTTGGTCAATCACTGGACAAGTCTTTGCAAATCCAGGTTCATCCAGGCCAGCCCAGAGACACACCTTGCTCCTTACCTGCAGGATCTGTGCATTATCTTATTCATCCTCCTCCTTTTGTGTTTTTGCCCACCTGTGATCCTCCAGTGCTGTTTCAACTCCCTGTTTGGGGAGGAGCAGCATTGTACCAAGGAAAAAGTATCAATGTGACCTCTGAAAAGTTGATTTTATCACTGTTGGAGTCTGTGTTTTGTTGTGGGGGGGTTGTTTGTTGTTCATTCTCCCAGCTTACTGAGCTACTCCAGTGCTCAGTCAGCACTTGGAGGTGGTAAGTAAGCACAGCTCTGCCCAGCTGGGTAGGGATGTCTTTGCTGTGGTGTGAGCAGAGGTTGCCATTGGTTTGAAGGCCAGCTTTGGTGGTGGCATGGCCACCTCTCTGTCACTGGTGGGAAGGGCAGTGCTTCCTCTTGCTCAGCACAGTGGTGGGGCCATGCTCTCCTTTTCCATGGAAAGGGACAGGCACTCTCAGCACAGGGAGTTGTTCCTGCTCTTGCCCATAGGATCCACCACCATTCTTGTTGCCTGTTTTTCCCCATGAACTTTGTCAGTTTTCCACAGGTACCAGAGGTGTCCCACCAGCCTTCCTCTGAGCCATGGCCCATGTGTGATAGAAAAAGGGCTGAAACTCTGCATGTCAGAGACCCCCAGCTGGCATCTGTCTCTGCTTGGAAAGATGAAGACTTCTTTGCCAGCTGGGTATTGTGGAACAACAGCTGTGCCCGGGGTGGGAGGGTAGAGCCGGCAGGAAGCACGCCTGTGGTTTAGATATGGGGTGAGAGCCTGGATTTTCAGAAGTAAACTTCGGGTCATGGTTTTGGGCGGCGCCGGGGTTGGGTTGGTATTCTCCAGTTTGTTTTTTTGCATTGCAGCTCTAGGTCTCATCAAGAGGCCTGAATTTCTGAAGGTGGATGCTCAGCCTGGACTCCAGGCCTGTATTCCTGGTGATGGTGATGGACAGCCTGTCAGTGACCTGAAACACCATCGGCTTTCCAAAGCCTGAGCACGTTGTGTGACCCCTCCCGGTGCATCCCATGGGAAGAGAGTCAGTGAGCCCTCTCCTGACTACCTGCTGCAGGGATTTAGGGGGAAAAAAAGTCAATAACCATGCTGGGCACTAACCCAGCTGCCAAACTCGGAGCTGAGGTGGTGTGAACATTGTGGGGATAGACCCTGGCACTGGGAAATGAGGGCTAAAGGCAGACCTGCTCTCAAGTCACAAGGAACACAGGCTGTGAGGACATTTAGTTGCCTCTCGGCAAGGCATTGGCTGGGAGGGGGCTGTGTTTCTCGCAGCATCCCTGGTGCAGGAATATGGGCCGTGGCACTGTTTGTCCACCAGCACACACAGCCAACAACCCGGCTGTTAGTGCTGCCTTCCTGCCTGGCAGCTGATACCAAGGACTGTTGCCATCCCTGTGGGATGGAGACCCATGCCTACCACAGAAAGAGGCATCTTTCCAGCTGAGGGAAGCCCAGAGGTTGTTTTTGTGGGGTCCCGGCTGCAGAAGCCAAGCAGGTGTCGTGGTGACAGGAGGAGCCGCCCGCTCCTGCCTTTGCTGCTTCTCCTTGTCTGAGGCTGTTGCGCCATCGCAGCCGACAAGTCAAACATTGCAAGGAGTGCCCTTCACTCCTTCCTGGGTCAGTTGCTGCTGAATCACTCAGTATTTGTTCTGATTACATGGCCTTTCTTATCAGAGCTTTTTACTACTTCACCCTTTCACTTCCTGGCACACCAGGGTTCATCTCCTGGCCCACCGGGCACTTCCAAGCTCTGTTTCCAAGCTGCCAGGGTTTCCATGCCGGCCCTGCGAGCCAGACAGGCTCAGCATCCTCACTGCCTTCCCAGGAATGCATGAGGGCTCACTAAGGGCTCTGCCTCACTGACTCAGGGGGATTTAGCTGCAGCACCCAGCACATTTCTGGTACCTGCCCACCCCAGTTAAATTTCTCCTGGGACATTTTGGCCCTCCCAGCATCCTGGATGCTCCCCAGTGTGCTCTGGGGCCTGGGATGTGAGGTGAGGGTATCCCAGAGGCTCACGCCATCCTGAAATGAGCTTTAACACCATGCATTTGGGCATGCCTGCTGCCTCATTTTCCTCCCCTCTGTAGATCAGGAGGGATGGGGTCTTCAGGGGCACAATTCATGGCTGCCCTCCTTGGGTTCACAGGCCAGCCCAGCTGGAGCATGCCCAAATTTTGGATGTGGCCCTAAACCAGGCCATACCACACAGGGAGCTTCCAGCTGGGTGGGTACAGCCATTGCCCTGAGATGCCAAGGTGTGGAGCAGACGATTCCAGAGCTGCGGTCGCACCCCTGCTGCGTCCTAAAACTGCCTTTGGGGTCTGGATCTGATGAAGGGTCACAACTCTTCCCCCCTGCCCCACACCACAGTGGTGGATACCCTACAGACCCATCAGGGAGCCTGAGCAGGTTGAGGCTCCCTCCCTCAGTTCACTGCGCCCCTGTGTTTGTGGCTGATTAAAGCTCCGAGCCAGGCAATTATGGGATGCAGGGTGCATAAATGGGAGGTGCTGGGGTGTCACAGGCTGGGGAGATGAGCTCCTCTGCCCTGTTGGAGAGTATCTGGGGGTGTATTTGTGGCTCACTCCCGCCTTCCTCACACTGCCTGAGCCACTGGATCACCTTCACGGCACGCTGATTTCCAGCAGCAGTTTGTGGTGGTCAGCAGTGGCCTGGAGGGATTTGTTCTGTCCCTGTCTTAGTGGTGTCTTCCCTCCCTGGCAAGGGTGACTGAAGCAGCTGGAGAGCCTGGCCCTATGTGTCCAGGCAAAAGCAAACCCTGGAAAGGCACGGTCAAGTGGGCTTTGCTCTTAGAGTTCACTCCAGTTTTATTTTCAAAGACTTCTCTCAAATTGTAATCTGAACTACTAACAGAAAATGTCTAACAGGGAAACACAAACCCAGCCCAGCACTGCAGCACTGAGCATGCCACTCACATCTCAGGGCTTTCTTTTTTTGATACTGTTTTGAGTTAGAGTTTTCATAGAACCACAGAATGGTTTGGGTTGGAAGGGACCTTAAAGATCATTTCATTTCAACCCCCTGCCATGGGCAGGGACACCTCAGGTTGCTCAGACCCCCATCCAACCTGGCCTTGGACACTTCCAGGGATGAGGGATCCACAGCTTCTGTGGGGAACCTGTGCCAGTACCTCAGCACCCTGAACATTTTGTTTTAACTGCTCTCTTCTAACCACTTTCTTTCTTTCTTTCCTCCTCAGAAGCCAGCTGTCTGTGTGCTGTCTGGATGAATCCAGCTTTTTTACTGCTGCCCCACCTTCCCATCTCCTGGAGCTACGCAGCAGTTGAGACATGGTATTCATGTGCATATACATGTTGTATATGGAGAGATCCTCTAGTAATCTTAAACACGCTTTGATCAGAAAAGTAATGACTCCCTGGCATGAATTGCTTCACAAATTATGCTTTTGTGGAGAGAAGCTCCTTGGCTTGAGCTTTTCTGTCCTAATAGGAACAAGTTATATCTGATGAACAGACCTTGCTGCTTTCACTCACAAAGCAGTAATTTACTCTCCAAGCAGCAGCATCCCAACTTGCCATCCCTGCAGCACCATTTATTCAGCAGTGCAGTCAGCCAGGAGGATAATGTGGGGTGCAAACCATGGGGTTCTATCTGCTCTGCACCACCTGGCATGGCTTTCCTCTTCTTGGTATATTTCAGGACACATAAACCAGGGAAATGTTTTTCTTCGTGTGAGGAAATTCACATCACCACATAACCAAATTTATCCTGTGGAATAGCAGCTACAGCTCCCAGTAGATCCAGTGGAAAATAGTTGTAGCCCAGCAAATTCCACTTTGGCCCATACAGCTGCGAAGCCATAAAAGACTAGGATCTTTCCCTGCACAAAGGTCCAATAAAGGCTTCCTGCAGCCTTGACTCCTTGCCAGCCCAGCCTCCCAGGCCACCTCAGCCCATCCAGGACTTTCCAAAGAAAATCCTGTCAAAACCTCCCCAATTTCTCTGGTTTGTGTTTTGTGCAGCGCTCTGATGTGAAAATATTGATTCTGGACTTTAAAGCAGTTGCTTTGTATATTTGACCAATTCAACAGTACCAAAGTTTGGCCGGAACTGTCCTTGTCCTTGTCTGGGTCCTTTTTTATATTTTTAATGCAGCCTCAAAAGCACAGGGGTATTGACATAAGGAAGAGCCAAATATAACAATGATTCAGCACAAATCCTCTATACAGGCAATTTTGTCTGTTTTGGCTACATGCAGCTTTTTTTTTTTTAATTCTTTTTTATTCTTTCACCCTCCAGATTTTATTCAAAATGGAAAATTTTTAAAGGCCATTTCAGAAGAACGTTAAGCATTCATGCAGAAACAGGGAAAATCAGGCTGATTGAAAAAATACAGAAGCCCAAGCCTTTAGCTGACAGACAGTTGGTTTAGATGGGATATTAGGAAGAAATTCTTCACTGTGAGGCTGCTGAGGCCCTGGCCCACACTGCCCACAGAAGCTGTGGCTGCCCCATCCCTGGCAGTGTTCCAGGCCAGGTTGGATGGGGCTTGGAGCAACCTGGCCTAGTGGAAGGCGTCCCTGCCCTTGGCAGTAGGGTTGGAACAAGATGATCTTTAAAGTCTCTTCCAACCCAACCCATTCTATGATTCCATGCTGATCACATTGATCTGCCCAGAGATTTCTGTGCCTAGGGCTTTTCAGCAATTTCTGTGAGCACAAGCCTTTCCATGGGATTGAAGCTGAAATGGTTTGTTACAAGGAGCTGGAGTGCGTCCTGTGCTTGCCACTCACCAGGCTCCAGTCAAAACTTCATTTTGTTTGTTTAACATGGGCTCAGCTCATGCTTGTGCCTGCTCCAACTGGGATTTGGGTCAGAACAGTGTTTGGAGGTGGTCTGGCCCCACTCTGGCACCCCACACTCCTCAGCACGATGCTACTCCCTGCTAAGCAATTCTGAGAGGGGCTCTGGTGATGAACTCTTCTGGCAAAGCAGCAAATGATCCCACTGGCAGCCCCAAAGCCCTGCATCAGAGATCTGTGCACTAGAAAACACTCTGCCCTCACTCAGCAGTGTCCCAGTGAGGTATCATGCTGAGCCAGGCTAAAAATTTAACCCTTGGATGAAGGAGCATTGAAGACGTGTTTGCTCTAAGTTGGAAGTAGTTTTATATCTCTGAATCAAAACCTTTCCATGACTTGGTCCTGTTTGAAACAGGGCACACTGTGTAAGTCTTCCTGGGTGCCTGTGCTGAACCCCGGGCATCTCCCACTATTGCATCTCCCACCACTGCATGTCCCACTGCTGCTCTGTGCTGGTAACACGGACATGCTGTACGAGGGCAGATGAGGAGCCAGAGGCATTTTCTTTTCCAGCTCTCTACATGACCTATCAGCACAAGCCAGGCCATAATTCTGCAGCCAGCTTTGAGGACAGAACACCCACCACATGGTCCAGGTGAGGACTGAATGTCACCTCTCCATGGAGCAGGACTGCCTGTGCCTGGGCAGTGTGGGAAGGCAGCCTGACCTGCCCTCCAGCTCTGTGTCCTGTCCCCTTATTTAGTCCAAGTCTTCTTAAAAGGCCAAAAGGCAAAGCAGGAGGATAAAGGGTGGGGAATTTCCTCCTGGGCATGGCTCGGTGGGTTAAGCATGTGGCTGTTTTGAAGCAAAGCAAGCAGGGTGAGAGGTAATGGGGTCTCTGCTGCCATTGATGGGGTTCATGGGGAGGTGCTGGAGCTGGGGTTGGTGCAGGGGCTGTGCTGTCCCCCTCGCCAATTTTAGACTGATGAAATCCCAGAATTTTCCAGACCACATCCTGATGTCTTACGCAGGTCTGTAGGATGGCAGGACTGAGGAGGTATCAAAGGCTTCCCACTGAGCCCAGTGGGTGTTGTGGGGTTGCAGCCCACCTCTGCATTTTGGAGAGAGGGAGGAGAAAAAGATCTAGCTTTGTGTTTTCAGGGTTTTCAACTTTCTCACCGAGCTGGGAAATACTGGAAAGAAAGTGTGTGGGAAGGAAAATCTTGTGTGAGACACTCTCTGGAACTGAGAGCTGTTGTCTTGGTCACAGGGGAAACAGCTGCTGCAGTGGGACTGGATCTGATGTACACAGAGCCGCTCGGCAAAAGTGTCCTCAGGAGCATCATGGGGCAGTTTCACTCTCTCCAGCTCGTTTTAAAAGGTGAGGAGCTGACAGGAGCCTGCCTAGCACAGCTTTTTGAGCAACAGGAAGATGTGTGGCTGTGATTCGGGGCAGGTACCACACAACATGCTCACACAGGGGCAGGGGGCAGAGCTGAACTTCAGATAACCTGCTAAGACTAGAGCAAGATCAGCTGAGGAAGCTGCCCTGGCTTTCCACCACTGCTAGTACCAGCAGAAGCCGGAGACGGAGCAGTCCTAGCTCAGACAAAAGAGCTCGCTGGGCTTTGTTGCCGGCTTTTGTCCACGGGCAGGCAGCTTTCCGCAAGGCTGGTTCCCTGCTCCCTGCAAAGCTGTGCAAAGCTTGCATAGCACCACGAAACATGAACTGGTGAGCTAAGAACCAGAGCTCACAGGGCTCTCCAACTCAGCTTAAAGCAAAGGTGAGGGTTGTTCCTGTCCCCACGTGGGGATGTGACCTCCTGGGGCTCCATGAGAACCCTGAAGTGAGGAGAGCAGGGAAAAAAATCTGCACGTTGGAGAGCTTGTGGAGAAGCCACAGGTGCTCCAGGGTACTTGATCGGGGTAGAGAATCAGGACAGGGTTTGGGGGGACTTACCCTCAGAAGAGAGGCAAAAAATGAAACTTCTCATAGTTTTTCAAGCTGTTTGTGCCCTGAGTTAGTGCTCCTTACGGCATTTGGTGAAAGTGGGTAGGAACGTTGTTTAGCAGTAGTTTATTTTTAGCTGAGATGACTTGTGGCAGCACAATGGTGTTGCAACACCACGGTTCTTGTCTGTGGTTTCCCTGTGCTTTGGTACCGGAGCGAGTGAAGGCTCCTGACAGGGGCTCATTGTGCTGGGAAGTGCAGAGATGTTGCAAGAGCTGGTTCCCTCCCAAGCAGGCAGAGAACAGACCTGCAAAAGCAGAAAGAAGGAATTGGAGTTGGCCTTGTGGGCAGCCTGTGGGTCCTTGTCACAACCTCACTGTGGCTCGAGCAACCTAGCCCGACCCCAGCATAGCCAAGGGCTGCACAACCCCCATGGACGTTCTTCTTTGAGGGGATGGGGGTGAGAGGCTCCTGCCACAGGAGCTCCTCCCGGCCTTGCTGTTTCTTGCACAGCTGCTCTGCTTTCCCCTCTATCTCCTCCATGAGAACCACACCACTCGAAAATAGTTGTTCTGACTCCAGCAACGTCGCTGCAACTGTATGAAGTGACAGAACTGGAAGCCAACACAGGGCCAGGGAGGAAATCTTAACCTACAGCCCATCGCTGTAACTAAACCTGTCTGCCAAAGGACGCCTTCTCCGTTCAGCTTCTTACCTGGTGTAAGAGAAGAGACATCAAAGGAATAAGGATCTGGTTTCCTCAGCTACTGTCCTTTCACTTGTGCCTGCTTTCTGCCTGTGTAAATCCATTAACTCTTGCCCAAGGTAACAGTGCAGAATGAGGTACCTGATCTGCCTCTTTCCAGGCAACACAACCTGAGATTAAAGCTGTGCTAGCTTGGCACGCCGCTCAGTAAATCCCTACGTGTTGATTCCCTGTCTCCTCCTCAAGTTTTACAGGATGCCAACAGCTTTCTGCCTGTTTTATGGTTTCATGGCAGTTGCTCGACACATCAGTATGAGAATTAATTAATCTTGGCTACAGGGTAGGCAGCAGTTCGGGCAGCCCAAGAGCGAACAAGGTCAGGATTTCAGCAACAGTCCATTTAGAGAACTTTCTGGGGCTCCAGCAGAGCAGCATAGTCTCTGCAATTTTTATTTGGATCGCTGCTCTCTTGCCTTGTTTGCAAGTTCTGTCCTGTTGGCAAGGCTGCTGTGAAGCCGAACGCAGAAGACTACAGCAGATGACTCTGCTCCATACAGGGAGCAAGGATTAGGGCAGGGATAGTGTTTGGCTTACAAACATACCATCACTACAAAACAATTATTGACTTAAAACCCCTTTACTGATGTCCCAACTTTCATCTGATGATGTTAAAAGGTCAGAAGGAAAATCAAGGCTTTTTTTGCCCTAATCCCTTTAAGTACTAAATTCATGGATAGCGATTGAACCAACAATTTAGATTAAGGCAATAGCTTCAGATGATGGAGAAACTCTGCTCCTCAAAGGATGCCTGAATGAAATCTGGCTTTTCAGAATGGGATTGGAATTGCCCTTGGCCTCCTGTTACAAAGATCCTCCTTGGTAAATGAATAATCCAGGACAGCCATGCTTATTGCAGTGCTCAGCCCTGCAACATGCCCATAGATCACAACGAAAGACTTTGAGCAGCAGCAATAAATACAGAGGAAAAGAAAGATCTATGTTAGATGGCTCTAAATTAATCTGTTTCCTGAAAAAATCAATAAATCATTACTGCTACTAGTGAACAGTATTTATCAAGTTGATGCTGCTCTTTACAGTCCTTGGTAGGTATGATTTTTTTTTTTTCTCTTCCCTTTGTAGCCAAACTTTCTCTGGATCGT
The DNA here is from genome assembly GCF_000738735.6 of Corvus cornix cornix. Classification (NCBI taxonomy): domain Eukaryota; kingdom Metazoa; phylum Chordata; class Aves; order Passeriformes; family Corvidae; genus Corvus; species Corvus cornix. The sequence continues at coordinate 5,735,142 of NC_046335.1, forward strand.
CAGAGTGCAGAGTGAGGATGCCCTGATGGAGAGAAGGGATGTCCAGTGAATACAAAGCACAGCACAACGGCAGAAGCAAAGGCAAACCCAAAAGAAAGCTCGAGGTGATGTGAATCCTTTCTTCCCCGAGCCCTGGTCACAGACCCTGCTCTAGCTGAATGCCCTCAGCTCAAGCAGACAATAATCCAGCAAGCTGTGAGGTGTTAGATTGGATCTTGCACGGTTTAGTTGGGATGTAGCCAGCTCATTTCCTTGGAGCCTGTTGATAGAAGGGCTTTTACTGCACACACAAGCCTTAGCAGAGACAAAACTCATGTCTCCCCTTCTAACGGGAGAATTGAGAGATATGACTCTGTCAGCAAAATGTATTTTCCATGTGGGGCTCTGGGTGAAGAGCTCATCCCTGCAGCTACACTGGGTAAGCAAGGGGAGGTCCTGGGGACAGGAGTTGTGTCAGTGCCCCCCACAGCAGGGCACAGCCACCCTGTGTGTGGGCTGGATGTCATAAAATCCCACAGTGGGTTGGGTTGGAAGGGATTGTCCAGTTCCAACCCCCTGCCATGGGCAGGGACATCTTCCATTAGACCAGGTTGCTCTGAGCCCCACCCAGCCTGACTCTGAATAATTCCAGGGACTGTACACCAACTGGGCAACCAGGAAAATCATCCTGGACTTCTCACTGAGCTTGAAAACTGATGAATAGTGGTGTGTGGATTTGCATGACCCAGCTCCTATAAACTGATAGTTATATTCCCATGTGAGATGACCCTTTATAGTCTAACCCACTTTATAGTCTAATCAGGTTGGCCATCCTGGTGAAGCAGGAAAATCTTCTTCTTAGGAGCAGAAACTTACTAATTCCTATTTATCACTCTTAAACAGCAGTTCCAGCCATCCCTCTATCCCAAACCCATTGGCTTCAAATTTTTCTTTTTCTTTTTGTTTTTTTTTGGTTTTTTTTTTTTTTTTTTGAGTTTTAGATTTGCCTAGGAAATTTCTCGTCCTGAGAACAGTTCTGAGAAACATGTTTTCCATGACTGGTTCCTTCAGAAATGTTATTACTGGCTTGGGAGAATTCTTATACAATAAGATTAAGGTTCTCTTGCTGGAAAATTCAGACACTACAAATTTTTAATGTCAAAAAACCAAACAAGTAAAAACAAGTAATTTCCTAAGAACATACACAATCTGGTGTTGATAGTTTTTCATGGGAAAATGCTTCACTCCAGTGTGTGTGCCTGTTTCTAAGGGAACTAATGGCAGATGGGGTGAGAGAAAAAACACACAGGATAATTACAAAGCCCCACTTATCGACCTGCTCCTAACTGTTCTTTGGAGTGGTAGGCAAACATGCAAAACACTGAACCACTCTGTATTTTTATGATGCTTTGAAGTGTGAGTTCCAAAGAAATTTTAACTCGCATCACTTCAGTATTTCCATAGCTGGGTAGTGCTGCTGTCTTGGGGCAACAGCTACCACTTGGCTTTCCAGAAAGAAGTCCAGAACAGAGGATCTGGTTGGAGAAACTGTGTCCTTAATCAAGAGAAGAGGTGGGCAGAGGAGGGAGCTTGTGAAGTCTTGATGGACAAGTCCCACCGTGGTCTTTCTCATGCCCTGAGGGACATTTCCACCATACAACCTTCGGTGCTCCAGGGTGGAATCTTCAGAGCACAAACGGGTTGGCAGAAGGGGAACCATCGTCCCTGACGTCTTTCAGAGGTGATTTTTCAGGGATCCTTTAGTAGGGGTACACTCCCTGTTTCAGCCAAGCATGTCGTTTCCCACTTTTCTTATATCACTTCTCCAGAGCGGAGTGGCAACGAGAGGTGCTGAGTGTCGACGCTGGGGAGCCTCTGCCATCAGCAGATGCAGGTGTTGGCAAATGCAGGCAGGCTGCTAAAAATATCCTGCATGCTTTATTCTTGTTTCAAAGGCCATGAAGTACTTCTATGAGAGTCTTTTTCATCTTCAGCATGGAGATCTGCCTAGTACTCCCACACATCCTTTATAATCCCTGGAATCTCAGGTTCTTCCAAATGAGAATATCTGGGCTGCAGATCTGAGCAACAAAACCTTTAGTGCTGTGCGGTAGCACTGGGAAATATGGGCAATGAAGCTGAATTTATTCTCCTTTTAGCCATCCTTACAACACTAATTCTACTGAGTGCAGGCTGTGGGTTTACTTCCTGTATCAGCAAAGAGCACAATCAAATCCAATTACTCTTCACATGAGCATAATCCACCTATGTGACTTTTTAATGCAGAATATTTAGGTCTGCTTCATAAATAGCAAAGGAGTGTTGAGAGGAAGTGTCGTTGTCTCACCCACAGGCACCTCACAGAACCCAATACACCCATGCAAAGGCCAGCCTTAAAAACAAAAGCACATTGCTCTCCTCTCGGTCCTGGTCTTCCAATGCATTTCCAGTGTGTGCTCTGTGATTCCTAGCAGCCCGGGTGTTTTAGTCATCCTAATGTGTTTGCTTAGGCACCAACATTAGTGTCAAAAGCACTTAATGCAAAGGAAACTCCCCAGGAGTGCACTGCTCGCTGCCAGACCCATCAGTCCCGCGTCAGGAATGCATACGCTGTGCAGCATTTATTACTGCGGGCTGGTAATGAATTACCCACGCATTCTGAGGGCTGCTTCCCACTAGGCCATCTGGGAAAAAACCTGCTGTGCCCCATATTGACAGGCTGAGAGGGTTGGGGTTTTTCATCCTAGAGAACAGAAGGTTTGGGGGAGACCTTATTGCACCTTCCAGTACATAAAGGGGGCTGACAAGAGAGCTGGAGAGGGACCTTAGACAAGGACCTGGAGTGAAAGGACAAGGGGGAATGGCTTTAAATCTGAAAGAGGGCAGGGTGAGATTAGATATTAGGAGGAAATTCTTGACTGTGAGGATGGTGAGGCACAGGTTGCCCAAAGACGTCGTGGACTCGCCATCTCTAGAAGTGTTCCAGGCCAGACTGGACGGGGCTTGGAGCAACCTGGTCTAGTGGGAGGTGTCCCTGCCCATGGCAGCATGGTTGGAACAAGATGATCTTTAAGGTCCCTTCTAATCCAAACCATTGTGTGATTCTGTGATCCTATGTTAGATGGCTGTGGGTCCTCATGCACTCACATCAGCCTCTGATGACAACTAATCTGAGATGAGGATGGAAATATTTATTCTTGACTGATGCTGTGATCTCGTAGTGAGCAGATGATTCAAACCTGTGACACAGTGACATCCTCCCACCCTGGAGTCTATTAATGAAAACTCGTATTTCCCATTAGGCTAATTGGGGCTGGGTAACTGTGGGTGAGGTTCAGCCACTGGGAACCTCTGGCAAGGTGCCTGACCCCTTTCCCAGCCCCTGGCAATCACTCCGGATTTTCTCCTGTGCCCCCAGCTGTTTTTCAGTGCAAGCAGCTCGGTTTGGAAGCAAGGCTTTAAACCAGGCTCACCTGAGCCTAGATGTGGGTTTTGGGGCAGAGGATTTAGCCGAGAGCCTTCCCATGTGACCCCATCTCTTAGTAAGCAACTGCAAGGCTCTGTCTGTGGGCTCTCCTTAGGCAAATGGAGACCTGGCTCACTCACTGCTTTAAGAAGCCCTTTTTCCTTCATGATTTGTTTGCTGCTTTGATTATTATTTTTTTTCAAGTTTCTGTGCCTTTGATCTAAAGGAAACAGTTAGGAGGAATTTGAGCTGAGCTCTGGAGGTGAAGAAGTAATCGGAGATTACATTTCAATGTGCTACTGGAGTTTTGAAGGCAACTCTTAGAGTAATTTTTCTTTTCTAATCTCTTCTTTCTTCCCCCTTTGTAGCAGAAAATGAGCTTTCCAGGGATTCCTGGCTATCACATCGTGCTGGAGGTGGGTGAATCCTCTCTGTGCCTGTCAGGAGTTGCTGTTTGCTGTCATTCACCTTCTGCAGATCAGCTCTGCCTGTGAAGGTGCCTCCAGCCTTCCTGCCATGCATGCTCCCTTCCCAAGAGCTGTAACAATAGTAATATTACAATAGTACAATACAAATACAAGAAATCCCCACCATTGTTTTAATTCAAGTGCTTTTTTTCTAGGGTTTCCAGTGCCAAACCCTTATTCCTGGAAATATCCAAAGCTAATCCATCTTTATAGGTGTTGGAGTCACCCTAACAGCAGCTGAACCAAAAATAGGCTTCCTTGTACCTATACATATGGTGCTTATGGGCCCTTCAGAGCCTGGCAGGGATGGCTCTGACTCGCAGGGCACTGTCCCAGTTCCTTGGAGATGGAGGGTGGAGGATCCCAGGCTGCACAGGAGCTTTCCAGAGGGAGCTGGGAAGTGGCGAGGCTGGTTTGCTCTTCCCACATGCCAATTTACTGTAACGCAAGGCAAGTCACCTCCTAGCTATCATCAAAGTGGTAGTGTTTATTCCAGGGGATTTTTGGGGTGGATTTGCCTAGGGCTGGTGCCTGAGCTGGGGAGGCCATTAATTAGAGCAAACAATATTGTCTTTCAGCCTCTTTTGAGAAACTGAGGATCATTTTAAAGAGACAGAGCCCTAAAAGGGCCTTGTGCCAATCCCTCGCCATTCCAGGAAGGTTGGAGGCAGCCTGGCTCATCTCATCCTGGCCTGTGCCTCCTGCTCTAACAAGGATTTAACATCCCCATTACAAATCCGTAGAGGCACTGACCTTCTTTCCATATATATCTCTGTGAAAGAGGAAGATCATTACAAACAATGCAACTCTGAACAATTAATTCCTTGCAATGTGAATATTGCAAATAGAATTTTCACCCCGAATCCCAGAGTTTCTCAGCATTTGGAGAAGGGGTGTGAGCTCCTGCTCCTCCAGCCAGCTGCCTGATTTGAAGCCAGTGTTTTTATAGTGCCAGGGAGCAGGATTTGGAGTATTTGGGTGCAGGCACAGCGGCTGTGTCTCTGTCACCACGTGCCTCAGCAGCTGGAATGTGGAGCTCCTCAAAGGGCACTCCATCCGATTTCCTGGCACACTGCAATTCCCCAGACCCTTGGCATTTTACAGCCCTCAGAAAAGGTTTCTTGCTCAGGGCTTTGTTAGTGTTTGATGTTTTAAGAACACTGAGCAGACACCACTCTCCTAATCCTGTCAGACTTGCAAAGAAGCAGATATGTAATCCTTCATGGGTATTAAATTTAATAGCAATAAAGTCTATTTAAGAATTACACTGTCAAATGCCTGCCTAAGCAGAGGAAAATATTCTTAATTTAGACTTCATCAGGAATCTATTTCCAGTTGTTATTGCCTGTGGAAGTCTCCCCTGTATGTGTGGGGGTAAAGATGAGAAAAATCAGCAACAGGCAGTCCCAGATTGCTCTTTTCTGGACACTTTTGGGAGGAACAATTCCCTGTAATATATGACCATATTCACATGAATGCTCATACATCTGTACAACTGCTTTTATATCCATAACAGCAGATGGGAGTGCACTCAGGGGCACCCCTGTGTTTAAGGAAAAGCCCTAAGCTGCATGATGCATATTCATGCCAGAGGAAGGATTTTGGGGAGGTGGGAGGAGAGGTGTGCTGGGGGCTGAGAGAGAGAGGAGGTGGAAGCTGTGCCACAGGCAGGATCAGCAGCTTTGGGAGGGATGAGCAACACGTGGGGCTGAATAAGGAATGGGGGGCACAGGCCTGAGGAGGGGAGCAGTGAGGAGAAGTCTCTGAGCCTCTGGATTTGGTGCTCCTTCTAACTGGGGAGCCATAGCTTGGCTTTGCTTGGGCTTGGCCCAAACACTGGGGGAAGCAGGTAGATTTCCCAGATGGGAAGCAGGTTTCTCATCTGAGTAAACAGCTCAGTTAGCTACCTAATTAAACAATAATATTAGTGTCTAAAAAGCTTTAGCTCAGCCTCTACTTTTGGCATGAAATGGATAAGAGCTCCTTATCTGACCCTCAGTCCCCCAGTGCTGTGGCTGGGAGCCCTGGTAGAGGCAGGAGGATGAGATGGAGCTGCTGCAGTGATGGTACCCAGGGCACAGTTCATGGTAGAGAGGCTTACAAAAAAAGTCTTTTGTGAGACTTCAGGTAGAGAAAAAAGAAGAAGACTGTCTTCACTGGCTGTGAGCTGTGCGGCAGGATGTGGAATGGTCATTTCAGGTGCTGAGTAACTTTTCTCCAAGAAGAATTGCCATCCTCCTCCCACCAGCCGTGGCACAGGGAGCTGGGCAGCTGAGAATGCTTTAGAGGTGAGACCTACAGAAGTCCAGCTCGTCCAGAGCCTGTCGCTCTCTATCAGGACGTCACACAAATCCTGTGTGACATGAGTGCCCCCTCTCCACGTCCTCTCGCTGTACCCCCAGCCCGCCGGGTAGTCAGGCAAACACACGGTTTTGCTGTGGTTTACACGAAAACTTTTTCCATGTGACAAAACGAAGCCTGTGGTGTCACCCAGACCCAACCAGCCGCCGGCACAGGAACTGCCTGACACCACGGGCTAATTAAGGAGCTTCTAAATGGTTTCCGCCAGCGATATGATAAAGTGCTGACTCTCCTCGTGAGGAAACCTTGAGAAGGGTGACAAGGGTTTCCATGCCGCCCCTCCTCTGCTACAATGAGCTACCAGCAGCTGCCTTCCCAGGAAAGCCGCTGAACGCCGGGGCAGGGATGGAAGATGCTCCTTCCCTGTTGAATATACGGATCAGCCCCGCCACGGGCTCTGGATGCTGTGCAGGGGATGGCTGGCGGCGTGGGGGGACCTGTTTAGGGTGGGAGGCAGCTCAGCTGGCTTTGGGTAGCGCCACAGCCCGGTGCCATCCTCTCAAGAGGGTTTTTTCACAGCCATTCAGTGCGGGCATCTCCCGGCTGCTCCCCCGCTCCCGGCTCCAGCCCGTCGGGTCTCCCAGGCTGAGCCTGCTCCAACACGAACACGAGGAGAGCCGGGGAGAGCTGGAGTTCGCAGATGTCTCCCCTTAAAAACCCGGCAAAGCGGGTGGAAATCCCCCGCCCCGGGCTGAAGCAGGGGGGCCAGGCCCGGCACTAGGATGAGTTTTGGTTTGATCCTGATTAGAAGAGGGCAGGAGGAGCCTGAGCCAACGTGGCCCCCGCTGCTCTTAGCCTCAGATGACCCCGGGTAGAAGTCCGAGCGCTCCAGCCCTGCAGGGCGGCTGCTGGCAGCATTCCTCTGTGCCGACCGAAGAAAACTCCTCTGGAATCACTCTGCATCCCAGCGAGGAGCTTTCGCTCCCGAGGATGGGTGCTGGATGTATAGCAAGCCTTTTGCTGTGAAGTGAGACTGAGTGGGGACAGATCCTTGCAGAATTTACAGGTCCCTCATCATTTTTCATGCATGTACTGGGAAGCCATCACCTAAATCACACTGCGGGGTCTGTTTTACAGAAACACAGGTATTGCATTTCCCACAGAAAATCCATATGCTTGGAAAGCATTTAGTCCATACTGTCTGACATTAGCTAAAACCTGTGAGATAAACATCTTTTGGATGGACAATTTGAGCTGTGGAATAAGCACACTGAAGTCCCCTAAACTTGTTTTTTCACTGAGTTACAAATGTGTGATAAAAGGCACATATTTCTGTGGCTGAGTCACCCCCTTGTAAATAGAATGTCGCATTAATGCTTGCGTTGAAACACCTTCCCTTGGAGCAGCAAACCCTTGACCCTTCCAGACAGCATGAAAATATCTATATATAGAGTTCCAGTAGATTTTCGTACTGTCTGACCAGCTGCCAGCAGCTGCTTAGGAGCTGCCTTCCCTGGAGGCAAGGACACAAACAGGAATCTGTATTACGCCTTCAATTTTCTCTTAAAACATAAAATTGAATTTTAAACAAATGAGAGAGGTTGGCTGATCACAGGCTATTCTGTGAGGGATGCTCTGTACCTGCTGACTGATGCAAAGGCTGTAAACCTGCTCCTGGTGG